>NW_020954546.1:27167116-27236155 GCF_900497805.2 Vombatus ursinus
AGAAGAAGGAGAAGAAGAAGAAGGAGAAGAAGAAGGAGAAGAAGAAGGAGAAGAAGGAGAAGAAGGATAAGAAGGAGAAGAAGAAGAAGGAGAAGAAGGAGAAGAAGAAGAAGGAGGAGAAGAAGGAGAAGAAGAAGGAGGAGGAGGAGGAGGAAAGAGGGGGGAGGGGGGAGGGAAAGAGATGGGAGAGGGAAAAAATGAGAGAGAGGAAGAGAGAAAGGGAGAGAGGAAGGGAAAAGAGAAAGAGGAGAGAGAGAGAGAGAGAGAGAGAGAGAGAGAGAGAGAGAGAGAGAGCTCTGGTTCACTAGAAGGGGGAGTGAAGACCAAATGGAGGCACCAGACCTGAAGTAAAAACCAGGAACCATGAATGAGAGATGATGGAGCCATGTTAGGCTGGGGTGGAAAGGACTAATCAAATGATTGGGAGTAGTAGGACCAAAAGGAGAGACTCACAGAAGCATAGATCTTGAACTGGAAGGGACCTCGGAGGTCATCCGGTTCACCACCACCCTCCCATTTTACATATGGAGACCAAGGTCCAGGAAGGCTGACTTGCTCAGAATTAGACGGATAGCTAGTGTCAGAACTGGCACATGAATCCAGATATCCTCATTCCACTTTTCTAGGCTGCCCAAAACCAAGATCAATAATACTAGAGGAACAGTTTAGGTGCCAAGAGTTCAGGATGGTCATAGAGAAGTGACATGGGTTGGAGAACATGGCCACTGGCAGAGCTTTCTTAATAGTCTATGGAGATCATGTATGTAAGGCACTTTATAATGTACAAATGTTGGCAATTATTATTCTTCTTACCTAGCCCTTAGTCATCGATTGGGCATTGCCTCAGACAAACTGAGGCTTGGGAATGATCTTCATTTAGAGAGGCCAAAGTCACCCACTGCACCCCAGGCCACGACCAATTGTCCCGACTTTTGTCTTGCCACTGGATTGTGATGGCTCTGGACGACAGAGTTGGGCTGACGACTTTGCCCTGCTCTGCCTCACTTAAATTCAGTTCACTCGTCAATCAAGGCATCACCCACATGATGTCATTAGTCTTCTTTGAGAACAAAGGATGAACAACAATCAATTATTATTATTACACAAGCCATGTCCCTCTTTTGTTTCTTAAAGATATTCGATGGTCATAAGCTGGAGTGTGAAACTTCTGGTCATGCAGCTGCCCTTTAAGGGTTTCCATGGCCAAAGAATTCACCTCTTAGAGGCCAGTCTGCTGATAAAGAGCCTCTCCATGCTTAAGAAGGCTGGACCTTGGACAGCAGACAAACTGTCACTAGAACTGTACTCAAAGGCCTTTTCACTTGGCAGAACCCGTCCAAAGCTCACGGTCTGCCAGTCTAACCTTTAAGAACCTACAGTGACCTCCCTGCCATGGTGAACCATTATAGGAGGCCTTCTGCGGAGGTGCCCTTGCCAAATATCTTTACCATTGTTGTGGAGGATGCCCAGGACAGAGCCCAAAGGGTGGTCACGGCAGTGTCAGAGGAGAGAAAAGGGCATATTTGAGAGATCTTAATGATGGTAAAAGTGGACAGGTGTAGACAACAGATTGGATATGGAGTCCAGCATGACACCTAGGTTGTGAGCCTGGGGGACTGGGAGTGAAATTTGGAAAGGGGGATGCCTTTCCTGGTCCTCTCTACTGCTAGATCCTTCCTATAGCAGTTAGGTGATGGATAGAGTTCTGGGCCTGGGGTCAGGAAGACTTGAGTTCAAATCCAACCTCAGACATTTACTAGCTGTGTGACACTGAGCAAGTCTGTTTACCTCAGTTTCCTCATCTGTAAAGTGGCACCTACCTCAGTAGGTTATTATGAGGATCAAATGAAATAATCATTGTAAGGTGCCTAGCACCATGCCTAGCACATAGTAAGTGTTATATGAAGGTTAATTAATTATCATTATTGTGATTGTTATTCCTTCTGGAATTACCTTCCATTTACATATAGCCTGACTGCACCTTTATTTCCCCATTTTCTCTCCCCTACTACAACGTGAGCTCCTTGGGGCCAGGTACCGGTTTTTGCTTTTCTTTGTCTCCCCCGTGCCCAGCACGGTGCTGGGCTGATAGTAATTGCTTAATGAATGCTTGTTGTCTAAGGCTCCTTCCAGTTCTAAATCCTACAATCCATCTCAGTTTCAGAGTTTGTGGACATCCCCTTGCACTGTATCTTGTGCTTGAGGTGATGGGGCTTTGATTGAGGAAGGTAGCTGTGGTGACCATCTGTTAATTGCCCAGGAATCTCTGTCAAGGGCGTGGCATCTGGGCGTCCATGACAAGCCAGGCTTGTGTGCCCTCTTCTGGGCTCTGCAAGGGTTGCAGGCTGGGTTAATCCCTCCTTGGCTTCCTGCTGCTCTGAAAACCAGTTTTTAAAAAGTACTAAAAAAAAAACCATCCCTCTGGTTGAGTTTGGTGGGAAAGCCTAAAGCAAAGCTTGAGGGATATCTGGCTTTTACTATTCCATCTGGCTTCTGCTTGTTACCACGAATGATCACGAATTAATGTGATGCATCACATACAATATAATTTCATCCACAAAATAGCATGGTACAGTCTAGCAGACAGAGCATGGAATGTGGACTCCTGGCACCAGAATTCAAATCCTGGCTCTTACACTCATGAAGTACATGACTGTGGTTAAGTACGGGGACTGGGACTCAGTTTCCTGACCTATAAAATGAAGGGGTTGGGCCAGATGTCTTCCAAGGTCCCTTTCATTCAGCTCTAGATCGGACGCTTTGCCCCTATGCTGCAGGTAAAACACCTCTTATTTGTGTGAGACACAAATATGGGTTTTAGAAAGTCAACAGCAGATTGGTTAAAAGATGGTCGTCATAGCACAGATAAGATGAGTCCAATGTGGCTGGAAGGGAGGGCTTTGTAAAAGACAAAGAGTCTTGGGAAATTGAATGCAATAAGTTAAAGTACTATGGGATGACCTAAAGGCAGAAGAAATTTGGCCTGAATCAAGAGCAGGCACTGGGACAAATGAAATGGAGAAGGGAAATTGGCAATGAGAGATGCTAAGTGATGGAGAAGTCACCCAGGCTAGGGTGACTAGGCCTAGATGCCTAGTGTCCCAATCAGCCCTTCTGACTGCTTCCTCATTCTCTCTTCTAGAAAGGTCCAGCCGCTGAACTGTCCTGTGGGTTCAGGGCTGTCTCTGCCCTAGAACTGGCTCCTGCCCTTACAGGAAGCACATGAAGCCCTTCGTGGCTAGGACAGAACGTGGTCTCAGGTACCATGTTCATGGTGTCCCATAACTGATGCCCAAACATTTGTTCGAGCTCCTGCCCCACCCCTGCTGTCTAGTCCTCTTGTCGGTGTTATGACATGCCTTTCCTCTGGCAACGTCCCTGTTTTGCCAGTCCTGTTGGTATGTGTGGATTTCCTGGTTTCTGACTCATTGCCCATGCTTTGCCTTCCCTGTTAATATCTATGTCTTCTTGGCTTTCAATGTCAGGAGCTTGGAACTATGGGACAGAGAGGAAAAGAGACACGAGGTCCCTGCTATCTTGAGATGATTCTTCACCATCACTTGGTGTTGCTGAGACAGCTGGAAAGGTGAGTGATTGTCCTTTCACAGAGGGCATTTAGGAGTCTCAGGAAGTAGTCAGGCTACCCGGTGAATGTGGCTTGGGGTGGTTGGAAGCCAGCTGGCTGCTGTGATGATGGAGGCATGGCAGTGACTGCCATGAGTCCAGAGAGCTGACCTGGTAGAGAGCCTAAGCTGGGGATTCAGTGCACTGGGACTTGCTCTGTATTTCTTTCCTTTGTATTCAATTCAATAATCATTGATGAAGTACCTACTCTGTGCCAGGCACTATATGAGGTGCTGGGGAGACGAAAGTTAACAGTGAATGTGGGAGGCAGAGTCAGCCTGGACAATCACCTCCCACACTTAAAGTGACCTGATAACTTAACCAGACGAGAGGACGTTTTAATTGGTCACTAGGTGTGAAAAGAACCTAGAGACCTCTACTGAATCAATCAGTCAACTATAGCCTTCAGTCTAGGACTTCTTCCCCTTTTTCTGTGGACTGGAACTCTTGGGTAGTGTCTGGTGAAAGTTATGGACTCCTCAGAAAAATGGGTTTTTAAAATTTTTAATAGTATTCTATTTTTCCCCAATTACATGTCAAGACAATTTTTAGTATTTTTGGGGGGGGCTAGGCGATGGGATTAAGTGACTTGCCCAGAGTCACACAGCTAATAAGTGTTGAGTGTTTGAGGTCGGATTTGAACTCAGGTCCTCCTGACTCCATGGCCGGTGCTCTATCCACTAGGCCACCTAACTGACCCCTTTAGCATTCACTTTTACAAGATTTTGAGTTTCAACTTTTTCTCCTTCCCTTCCCTCCTCTCTTCTGAAAATGGTAGGCAATTTGATATAGGCTATACAGGTGCTATCACGCAAAACATATTTCCATATTAGTCACAGTTGTGAAAGAAGAAACAGATCAAAAGGAAAAAAAAACATGAAAAAGATTAAAGTATGTGAAAAAAATGTGCTTCCATCTGCATTCAGAGTCCATCAGTTCTTTTTTCGGATGTGGATAGCATTTTCCTTCATGAGTCCTTTGTACATGTCTTAGATCATTTGTGTTGCTGAGAAGAGTTGAGTCATTCATAGGTGATCATCACACAATGTTACTGATAATGTGCACAATGTTTTCCTGGTTCTGCTCATTTCACTTTGTATCAGTTTGTACAAGTCTTTCCAGGTTTTCCTGAATTCTGCCTGTTTATCATTTCTTCTTACACAGTAGTATTCCATACAGTCATATACCACAGCTTGTTCAGCCATTCCCCAATTGATGGGCATCCCCTCCATTTCCAATATTTTGCCACCACAAAAAGAGTTGCTATCAATATTTTTGCACATGTAGCTTCTTTTCCCTTTTTTATGATCTCTTTAGGATATGGACCTAGTATTGCTGGATCAAAGGGTATGCACAGTTTGGTTGCCCCAGAATTATGTTTTTAAATACATAAAGCACATAAGATTACAAAAGAAGTCAATTATTCTGAAATAGTTGTCAAAACATATTTTTAAAAATTTATGGACCCCTAGGTTGAGAATCCCTGCTTTAGACTATGTGTAAAAATCCTTGATCAATTGATATGCCTGTGAAAATCTATTAGATGAACTGGAGTGATGTTGCTCAGGAAATCTGTTCCAATTGAGAGATTTAGTCACACCTTGTGGGGCTTGTATAATGCCACCAAGCTAGTCAGAATTAAGAATTTAAGCATCTGGCAGCTTAGAGGTGGAACCTTTGGCCAAGCCCTTGAGCAAGAATTACTTGGGTGGGGAAGAAAGTGCTAGGGCCTCAGCCTTAGTTTTCTCCTTGACCTGAGGAGGATCTTGTTAACTTTAGAGGGTCAGAGGATTTGGATTTTTTCATTGGTGCCTTTGTAGTGTCTTAGGGACAACAGTGGCTGGTGGTAGTGTCTGTAATTGGGAGGTGAGGACAGATTGGACTTGATGAAGAAAGGCAGATTCAGGGCTCTACAAAGAGGCTGACAGAGGAGCTAGCCTATATCTAAGGAAAACATTTTAAAGACTCCTGCAAATAGACTACCAGGACCGGTGTATTACCTCTTTTTCTACATATACTATTTGATTCTGCTTTTTCCTGGACTCTGTATATACTAGTGAGGGGAAGAGGGAGGGGAAGGGGTTGTTTTATATGAATACTATCTATTTAGTAAATGCTAGTTTCTAAAAGCTATTTAAATGTCTGACTGATTGATATCACCTGACAATCCTGGAGGGTGCATACCAGTGGGGGCTTATTAGCTGTAGCTTGAGAACTTTCAGTACACACGATACCTAGACAAAAATGAGACAGTTCTGCCCTGAAGGGACCTACGTTGGGGAGGGGGAGTGGGGACTAAGTCAGGTTCTCTGACTTAAAATCTAGCACATGATGCCAGTCACTTGGCTGCTGGAACTTTAGAAATATGTATTTTTCTTCTGCATTCTAGGCAAGCCAGAGTAAAAAATAGGAATCTGTTAATATGAGAACGGAGGAAGTGATCCGGCAATGTCAGGGGAACAGATTCCATCTGAGAGGACAGCCACAGCCTCCCAGCTACAGGCCAATAGATACGAATGAATAAATCCATTTCAGATGGCATCTGTTCTGTTTGATTCTCAAACGTCCTATCTTATATTGAGTATTAGTCTGTAAGTAGAGCTATGAAGCCAGGGCCGACCCTAGACAAAACTGGGAAGCCTTGTAAAAAGCTCCCCTCAGTGCCACCAGTCTCCTGGTTGGTTATCTTTTGCCCTCAGATGTAATTTTCTTCTTTTCCTTCTCAAATGCCTGGCATCCACTACCCTAAGGGTCTAATCCTTCGACCCCTCCCCCTCTCTAGACAGACCTGCCAGGATACACCTGCCCATTTGGGCAGGTCTATCTAGAAAGGGATCGGAATCAGAAGTCTAGCTACATAGGAAAGAGGAAGGGTTTAGGGAGACAGGTAAAGCTACAGGGCAGCTATGGAAGGTTACAACCACAGACATTAGAGCCGGAATGAACCACAGATAGAGTCCAGTTCAACTGCTTTCAATTAATAAAGGAGAAACCATTGCCTATAGAGGCAAAATGACTCACTCAAGGTCACACAGTCAATAAGTAGCAGCCAGGATTTGAACTTCAAAGTTCCTCTGGCTTCAAAGTTGGTGCCTTCTGAAACAACCAGCATTTCTATAGCACATACATTTGATCCTCACAACAGAGGTATTAATACCCCTATTTTACAGTTGAGGAAACTGAGGCAGACAGAGGTGAAGCTAGTAAGTAACCAAAGCTGGATTTGAACTCAGCAATTCCTGACTTCAGGCCCAGTTCTCTTTTTATGTTCTACCTTACCCCTTCTCAAGGCAAAGAACGTAGATTCCAGGGTCTGGAAGGGCAGAGGTAGAAAGAGAACAGTAGGGTGCAGGAAGCAGGAGAGATTGGGGTCTGATCACAGGGGAGAGATGGTTTGCCCCTGTCCTTCTATATTCTCAGATCTAGAGGCAATGTAAACAACTTAAGCAGTTGATCAGTTAACATTTATGAAAACTTAATTACCACTCACTAATGCCAGCACTCACTGGGGATGCAAGGAAAAAGAAACAGCCCCTGCCCTGAGGAAGCTTACATTCTAATGGGAAAGATGACATCTATATAAATCGATATAAATCGATACGAGATAAAGACAGAATAGATGGAAGGAAGCCTTTGAGGGGAAGGCACTGGTGGATGGGGGACATGGGAAAAGGCTTCTGAGTGTGAAAGAAAGCCAGCTCTGCACATGCTGCTTCCCTCCATTAGCAGGAAGGCTCCCAGAGGGCAAGCGTTATTTTGTTTTTGGCTTTGTATTCTCAGTGAGCAGAACAGTGCCTAGCACATAGTAGGTGCTTCACAGTAGGCTTAGAGAGTGGGCATGGCATGAATTCAGATCTCACCTTAGACACTTACTAGCCATGCGACCCCAGAAAATCACTTAAGTTTATGCCTCAGTTTCCTTTTCTGTAAAATGGGGACAATAATATCACCTACCTCATAGAGTTTTTGTGAGGATAAACTGAGATAATGTAAGAAAAATGTTCTTGGTGTAGTGGATAGACTATTATGTTCAGAGTAAAGAAGAGCTAGGATCAAATCATGCTTCAGACACTGGCTGTGTGATCCTGGATATGTCATTTACCTTCTCTGTGTCTCAGTTTCCTCACCTGTAAAATGAGGGGGTTGGACTAGATGATCTCTAAGCCCAATCTACAATCCTAGAAAATGCTCTTTTGAAATTTCTAGAGCCTGAGAAAAGGGTGCCTAAGAGTATGGGGGATGGCAACTGTCCTTCCAAATCAGAAACGACATAAACCATTTCAAACAGAGGCAGCTGGGTCACAGGATATAGAGCTGGAAGGGCCTTTGAGACCATCTAGCCCAATCCCCTCATTTTATAGGTGAAGACACTGAGGCCTTGAGAGGGAAAAGTGACATTAGAGTGGGGATTCCTTCTGGGTTCAGATCCATTCTTCTGGGTCTGGATTCATTGTGTTCTTTACCACATCACATGGCATCTACTGAGGAAGGAAAGGGTTAAAGAGGGTGACGGGCTGAGCACAGGAGAAAGAGAGGGTTATTCTGTGGCTAGAAAGGATGTTTAAGATAGAATCGCCCAATGACCGATCTTCGCCTTGGGTTCAAATTGGTGATACAGCCTCGAGGACTGACACACGAGCTGAGGTCATTCCGGAAAGGGTTTCAGGCAATCTCCCCACAACTGATCAAAACTGTAGCTTAAATGAGCCACTCTTTCTTAGGAAGACAGATGCTGGAGAAAAAGCAACATTAATTAGGGGAGACCTCATTTTCATGAATGAGGTTATCTCCCGGAAAGAAATGTGGATTCAGGGGGTAGATAATAGACCATTTAAGCTCCCTGTGGCTCAACTTGAAATTAATGGAGAGAGAAAAAGAAATGGTACGATGGGGTCATAAATAAAATCCAGAAAGTACCAGTCCTTCCGTGGGGGAGGGAAAGGTAAATGTATGAGGGCCTGATATGCTTCAAACCTGGGGTCTGCGATTGTGATCAAAAAGCCAAAAGCTGTGAAAATCATAAAAGGAAAAGAGGCATCTGCCCAATATACAAAGTGTAAGTTAACCATTGCCTTCTGCCATCAAGGAGAGTTGAACCTAGAAGGGCTAGTTCTAGCCTTGGGCCAAATGGGAAGATCAGTATTATTTCCCCAAGTCTCTCCCAAAGGAGTTGGCCAGTGATGGACCTAGGGGTTCTACCATGACATAGGTTATGACTATTGGAGTCACTGTCTTTTAAGGATGTTGATTACCTGATGAGTAGCCAAAGGATAGTAAACAAATCAGCAAAGAGCCTGGGGACCATGATATGAGGGCTATCTGAAGGAATTGGGAGTGTTTAGCCTGGAGAAAAGAGGGCTTAATAGGGGTAGGGGAAACAGGAGGGCTGTTTTCAAGAAAGTGAAAAGCTGTAAGAGAAATGAGACTGGATCTTGTTGATTCAACTATCAGAGCTATTCAAATGAGAGATGGGCTGCCTCTGGAGGCCATCCCTTCCCCCTACTTGAAATAAAGGCCTGATGTGTCACAGAAGGCATTTCATTTTCAGGTCTGGGTTGGATAAGATGGCCTTGGAGGTCCCTTCCATGTCTGAAATTCCATGATTGGGTGGCCTGGGCTTACTTCCTAACTGCATGAGCTTGGTTAAATCACTTGACCTCTCTCAACCTATAAAATGAGAATCAATCAATCGTTCAATATTTATTAAGCACTTACTATGTGCTAAATGCTGCAGATACAAAAATAGGCAAAAAAAGAGTCCTTGCCCTCGAGAATCTGACAATCTAATGGAAAAAAGTTTGGACTAGGTGACCTTGAAGGTCTCCTTCTGCTCTCGGTTTAACACAGTTTGCAGCACTAGGTTTCCTGTAGATGAACCATCCTCCTTCCCTCAGGGGTGTGCATATGTGTATGTATATACACACATATATATGTATTTTATGTGTATGTATATGGATATGCATGTGTACATATACATATATACACACACATACACATATATATGTCAGTGTGGGGATGGGTGGGTGTGTGAGTGCTTATGGTGTGAGACTTCCCTAAATTATCTGAACATGACCATCTCCAGGAAAGAGCTGCCTCTCCACATTTTTAGATAGTCAATAAAGTCCACAATGGTGTTATTGTGTCTTGCCCATGGGCTATGGACTGTAGTTTTATCATTTATGCATTTGGATTGTGCTTCAGCACCGAGCAGCACAACACAGTGTGGGCCTTGGACATTAAATAAAAGATGACCAGAAAGAGCTGTTTGTTATCTTAGACTTTGAAAAACCATGCATGGGATAGCTGGAAACCATCAGTCAGATATATTTTATTAACCTGAACACCCTATGTACTATATTACTGGGTAATACCACTTATTACCTCAAGTATCTGTGATTTCATTGGCTGGGAATTCCTACCACCACCACCACTGCTCTGTAATTTAGTTTAAAAAAAAAGTTTGAAATTAATTGAGATTGTAAATCTTGCTCAGGGCCACACAGCTAGTAATTGTCACAGCTAGGATTTGAACCCAGTTTTTTTCTGACTCCACGTCCTATGCCTTAGCACTAGACACCATTGCTTCATTTAATAGAATTTTTATAACCTTTTCTGTTTGCTTTTTTTTTTTTAAAGGGGCAGACATGGAAAAAAATAGTGCAGAGATTCGTGTACTGCTAGCTCTCAGGTAGGAATAGGGATTTTGTCTGTTTTTTGCTTTTGTTTTAAATCTGAGCAAAAGTAGGGCATAGTGCACAGAAAGATGACCTTGGAACCAGGAACACCCAGGCACAAACCTGTTTTTAGACACATATGGGTAAGGTGACCCCTGGGCAAGTCATGTAACTTCTCAGAGATTTTGTATTTTTAAGAAAAACAAACTGGAGAGAATGTGGCATGACCCTGGAACCAAGAAGACCCACGTTGAAGTTCAGTCTCTGGCACGGACTGGCTGTGCGACTTCTGGGCAAATCACTTAACTTTTCAGGGGTGTAGGTCAGTGGTGTCAACCCCAAATAGCATCCTGAGCCACTAAACAGTCACTGCAGGCTGCATATTGTCTTAGAAAACCACATATTAACATTACCTGCATTCTATTGTATTTTTACTTAATTTGTTAAATATTTTGTAAACACATTTTGATCTGGTTTAGATCCCACTCCAAGCACTGAGGGCCACAATGCAGCATTAAGCTCTGCTGTAGATGGTCTATGGTGCTCTAGGTAAGTAAGATTCTTAACTTGGGGTCCTGAATTTTTGCCCCCCAAAATGTTGATGACTGTATTTTAATGTCATTGGTTTCCTATGTATTTTATTTTATGAATTTAAAAACATGGTTCTGAGAAGGTGTCCATAGGCTTCCCCAGACTGTCAAAGACATCTAGGACATGCACACAAAAGGATAAGAACCCCTGCTTAAGACTAAATTGCTGACATGTATAACCGATATCAGATTGCTTACCATCTTAGGGAGAGGAGAGGGAAAGGAGAGAGAGATAGAATTTGGAACTCAAAACTTAAAAACTAATTTTTAAAAATTTAAAAATTAAAAAAATGAACTAAATAACTAACGTTAAAATTGTTTTTACATGTAATTGGGGAGAAAATAAAACATTATTTAAAAAATACTAAATTGCAGAGAAGGGGAAGACCTGCATTAGCAGAGGGAGTTTCCTTATCTGGGACCTCTCTGACCCCTGAAATCACTAGTCTAAGATCTGTTCCTTAAAAAAAATTTTTTTAAATCCTTGTTTATTTCAATCACTAAATCAACAAGTATTTATTAAGTACTTATTCTCTGCCAAGAACTGTGCTAGGCTCTGAGAGACAAAAACAAAACGGAAACATCCTTTGCCTTCAGTGAGCTTCCATTCTATGAGGCCAACAGCAGAGATACTACAGACAGGCCTGGAGTCAGGAGGATCTGAGTTCAAATCCAGCCCCCAGACACTAGCTGTGTGACCCTGGGCAAGTCATTTAACCTAGTTTGCCTCAGTTTTCTCATTTGTCAAATGAGCTGGAGAAGGAAACTGCAAACCACTTCAGTATCTTTGCCAAGAAAATCCCAAATGGGGTCATGAAGAGTCAAACACGACTGAAAAGGCTTAGTAACAACACTACAGCTAGTGAGACCTGAAGGCAGGAGTATTAGGATAAAGTGTGTAGCACTGGACTAGGACCCTGCAGCTTCCTTATCTTCCCTGGGGTCACTTTCTCCCCTGTCTCTAAGGTCACAGCTGTTTGATCTTCCAAACTTGCACCAGCCAAGTCACTTAGATTTATACTCCATGGGACTATGCCTTAACATCCTCACCCAGGCCATTTTCTACAGGACTAAGTCAAGAACAGATTATTGTAAAGCTCTTAGGACTGTGTACATGAGAGATGCTTAATAAATGCATCTTCCCTTCCTTTCGCTTCCCTTCCCTTCCCTTCCCTTTCCTCACCTACCTGAATCAACATTTCCAATGCCTCTTTAAAGAATACGTCCATGGATCGTCCTTTGGTGACGCCATCTTGGTGACAACTGAGAACAAATTTCCCGTCCTTGGCATACACTCTTCTAGTTATTATTTTCCCATGTTAGAATATTAGCTCATTGAGAGCAGGGACATTGTATCCTTAGGGCTAAGAACAGTAAGCTCTAAATAAATATTTTGTTATTTGTTTATTCACTCACTGCCCCTCCTTACCTCCCCCACCCCTGCTCCATTTTATAGATGGGGAACTGAGACCCAGGAAAATTAAGTGACTCATCCAAGATAGCAAAGTAGTAAGCATCAGAAGCAGGATGACCCCAGACCCAACCCTCCTTTCACTGGAGCACACTGCCTCCCTGACTTCAAGTCTAGCATTTCTTTGAACTATACCAGGCTGCCTTCTTCTAAGAAAAAAAAAAAAAGCTGCCATTGGGGGGGGGGGGGATCTTTAGTAGAAGCACGGAATTCTGGAGCCCTGAGAGGTCCTCTAAATCATTTACATTTGGGGATGTGCTGGGGAAAGGGAGGATGTACTTAACTCCATGTGTTTTCCTTTTTTCTCCCCAGTATTCCATTTTGGCACATTCATTCCTCACCCCATGCCCCTTAAATGCCAGGCTTTGGCAAGATCTGAGACATGCAAATTGCAACCGGGTAAATAGCAACTTTGCATAATTTGAATGAGAGGGAACAACCAGGCTCCGCTTCGGTTCCCTGGGAAATCTGAAATCTTGGAGAGGAGGGGGAAGCTGGGGCCGACTGAGTGTCTTAAGTGCTTTCGTCAAAGGGTTCATTATGCTTATTAAATCTATTCTATATTGATGAATTCATTTGAATTATTTACATGGTCAGCCTCTGAGACAATGGCTAGGTTTAATCACTGGATGCAAATGTATACTTGCTTCTTTAAAGCTGAAATGTGGATTCAAAAAAAAAAAAAAAGACACAACCTAAATGCTTCTGCCAGGAAACATCTTGATTTTTTATTTTTCTCTAAATGTGTGGTTGTAAACCCTCGGGTGTCAATTTAAGTGACGGTGTCAGATTTCAAGAGAAAGCAGGGACATTTTTCTTGGCAAAGCAAATTAGCTGCCTGTAGGAACATGACTTGAACACCTAACTCTTGGGCAACAGATTCTTCAAATTTAACATAAAAAAAGCTCCCCTTTTTTCTGTTTACGCCCAAATAATGAGGCAAGTGTAACCATGAGGGTGTCTGTTTCTCCGATACTAGGGAGTAATAAAAGAAAAGTAAGCCTGCACATGCCAGGAATAGCTTGGGCTTCATCCATGAGAGTCACGGGGTGAGTCTGCCACAATTTTTATGTGATTCTAAAGGAGAACAGAGGCAGACTGTAGGACAGCAGATGAAGAGGTACGGCTTGAAATCAGGGAAAGACCCTCGTTCAAATCCCGCTTCTGACGCAACTGAGGTGGGACTCTGGGTGAATCATTTAACCTTTGTGTGCCTCAAGAAACACCCTGGGATTTATTTACCAAGTAATGAAGAATCAGGATAACCAGTATTTATAGAGCACTTTAAAGTTTGCTAAGCTCTTCTCAGATCTCTTTTGATCCTCGCGTCAAGCCTAGGAGGTAGGAGCTATTATTATCATCATCCTTGTTTTACAGATGAGGATACTGAGGCTGCACACCTAGACCCCCTATTTCCCAAGCCACGATTCCTCTCCATTCTGCAGACGCTGAAGTTCTGTTAATGACATCAGTTCGATCAAACGTTCCTCTCCCTCCTCCCTCTTTACCCCCCCATTTTTTATTGTCCCTGGAATACAATACAAAATGGTCAGCAGAGCATCCACAATCCAATTCCCAATTACCTTTCCAGACTTATTTCATATTTTCCCCTTTCAACCTCTCTCCTTTTCAGTCACACAAGAATGATAGCTGCTCCTTCCATCTCTAGAATCCTGAGATTCCCTAAGTCTGGGAAGTCCTCACCTCTTGCCTCAGAATCCCTAGCTTTCTCCAAAGCCCAGCTTAAGGGGCTATCTGCTGCACGAGGCCTTTCTTGGTGTTCCCTAGTTAAGAGCACTCTCCTCCGATTGAAACTGCACATAGTGGGAGCTTAATAAATGTTGATAGAATGAAATTCAATTATTATTGCTTTGAAAACTATCCTTTAAAACATAAAATCCCTGGGTTTATCTTTTTTTTTTTTTTGACAAAAAATTTGGAGACTGTGGTCCAATGCAAACCTATTGGACTTCCTTTTGATTTTGATTTTGGGGTGGAGCGGAGAAGAAGTCTGCATTTTTTGACCTTCCTCTAGGAGACATTTTCCAATCACCACTGTGTTTTGTGAACGGTAGCATCTTGGGTTTGCTCTGTAATGGCAGAAAGGGAGGGCCTGAATGACTCTGAAGGCACAGCCTCTCCAAGGTAAAGGGAACAGCTTGCTACCTGAATATTTTATGAGATTTTGGTATTAGAACGTTTCTGATTCAGGAACTCGATGATCTGGGAACAATAGAAGGGGTGAAAGGACTGATGGTAAAATTTCTTGCAAAATATTAAGCTTGATCAAACAAAACAAAAGAAAGATCTGGAGCTTTCTCAAGGGTTAAACAAAAGAGAAGGAAGAGAAACCAGCGTGACCAGCAGAGGCTCTCCCTTCCAGCAAGTTGTGCCTAATAATGGCTTTAAAAGCTTAACGATTTATCGATTGGATCTGCCTTAATGGTGTACCCTGCTTGGGTGTAAATAAGAGGGGCTGATTTGCAGGAAAGTTTGTTAATCTGTATGTTTTAGGTAGACTCGGTTCATTTCTGCCAGGAGGGAGTTAATCGAGAAGTAGTGCTGGAAGGGACCACTAGCCCCAGGTGGCAGCATACAGAATTCGGGATTTGGAGTCAGAGAGACCTGAGTTCCAATCTTACCTCAGACAGGTGCTAGCTGTGTGACCCTGGGTAAGTCACCTACACTCTTAGCCTTAGTTTCCTCATCTGTAAAATGGAGACAATAATCACACAAACTTTGTTGTGAGGATCAAATGTTAAGCCAAAGCCTTCGGTAAATGCCAGCTATTACTATTTTACGAATGAGGAAACTGAGGCCCAGAAAGGTTAAGAGGTTTTCCTCATGTGCACAAAGGCAGTATGTCATAGAACAAGGGTTTGAATCCAAGTTATTTGACTCTAAATCCTGTACTTGTTCCTCCATGTTTGGCTAATTTTCTGATTTATGATGATGTCACCTCCATCCACTTAGTCCCTCAGACTCAAAATCGAGGACTCTTTGCCCATCTGTTCACCCCCTGAATCGGTTTGCCGAAGGTCATTCTTTTCAGTGTCACAGCATCTCAGGCACCTGTAGCCTCTCTGCACCCCCTCTGCCATCACCTGAATTCAGGCCCTCACCACCTCTCACTAGGCTATCATTTTTGTTGCTGTTCAGTCAGTGTCCAGCCAAGTCCGATTCTATGGGACCCCATGTGGGGTTTTCTTGGTAAACATCCTGGAGCGATTTGCCATTTCCTTCTCCAGCTCATTTTACAGATGAAGAAGCTGGGGCAAACAGGGTGAAGTGACTTGCCCAGGGTCACACAGCTGGTAATTGTCTGAAGTCCTATTTGAACTCAGGTCTTCCAGGCCTGGCACTCTGTGCACTATGGCGCCACCTAGCTGCCTTAGACTATCATCATTGCGCACTAATTAGTTTCTGTGCTCCAGTCCTTTATCCATCCTTCACACTACTACCCAAATTGATCTTCCTAACATGTATCTCTGATCATCGCCTAAAAAAAATCTTCAGTGGTTCCGATTATTTACCAAATACATTATAAATTCCTGATTCTTACATTTTGTGCTTAATAAATGTTTTCATTCATTCATTTGTTCATTCAATAGTTTAAAATTTTTTATTCAAAACTTAACCTCAGATAAAATAGGCATTCCCATATACATAGTGGAACAGAAAAATAAGTATTGTAATGAAACTGTGAATCTATACTATATACAGCTTGACTCTTCTTTTACAATATAAAGAACATTCTAAATAATGCTATATAAATGATAATTCACACGTGTAACTTTCAAAGTTTCTATATTTGTCTGTGATTCTTTCTGGCCTTCCTTTGGTTCACTTAAAAATGCTCTTTTCTTTTTTCTGTTTGTGTGTCTGTATGTTTTGGAAGATATTGCTGGGCAGTGGCTACCAATTCTTTGACACTATAAAATAATCTGCTATACATATGTTTGTATATATATAGGTTCTTTTCCTTGGTTAAAGTGATTCCTGGGACACAGTTCTCAATTATTTTCCAGAATGGCTGGACCAATTCGAAACTCTACCAACAATGTTTTAATATGCCTGTTCCAGCCCTTTCAATGTTTGTCATTCTGCCAATCTAATGGATGTGAGGTGGAACCTCAGAGTTGTTTTAACTTGCATTTCTCTAATTATTAATGATTTGGTGTTTTTTTGTTTTTGTTTTTGTTTTTGTTTTTTGCTTTTTGGTGAGGCAATCCACCTTAAGTGACTTGCCCAGAGTCACACAGCTAGTGACTGTTGTGTCTGAGATCACATTTGAACTCAGGTCCCCCAGACTCCAGGGCAAGTGCTCTGTTCACTGGTCCACCTAGCTGCACCGCCCCCCGCCCCTAAACTTTTTATATGGTTGTTGATAGCTTGAATTTCTTCCTTTGAAAATTGCCTGTTCACATCCCGTGTTTATCTATGAAGAATGGCTTTCAACAAGCATTTATTAAGGATCTACTTGATGCCCAGGTACTGTGCATTGGTGTTACAAAGACAAAAAATCCTGAATTAATCCCTGCCCTCAGGGAGCTTACGTTCTACTGGGAAGAAAAAAAATAGAGAAGTAAATACAAAATATATATACAAAGTAATTTTTTGGAGGACAAGTGAGATTAGGATAACTCTCCTGTAGGAGCCGGCACCTGGGCATAGTCTCCAAGGAAGAGAGGTTTTCTAAGAGGAGGGAGTGACTTGCCTGAGATTACTGAAGAGCTGAAAGAAGGTTTGAGACTCGAAAAAATTGTGGGAGTGCTTTCTGTTCCAGAAACATTTCCTGTTCCTCTTCAAAAGGCTACAGCACGCTCATTGAATCCAATGCCACCGGGAAAAGAAGATGAGGTGGAGTGATTTTTTTTTCTCTTTTAAGAAAAGGATACTAAAAGTATACTCAAGTGTGCGTGGAAGGGAAGCTGTTTTGTGGGGGGTAAGTAGCTCTTCATTTCAAGTAAGTTGAAATAGTCCTAGAGAAGAGAGGACTGAAGAGAAGCAGATCTAACAACCGAGCTCTCATCCACCTATCTCAGCAGGAGCCACGGCATCACGGTGCACCAGGTTTGTCTTAGCATAAAGCCTCATCTTTATTTCTTTCTGGATATAAAACTTGTATTTAAATCAATTCAGAGAAACACTTTAGCCTTGAACATTAGTGATCTGGGGAGGGCCTCTTTAATAAGACAGCATTACTCCATTTCCAGAGAGTGGTTGTGGAAGCTTCTGCCTCTGATGAAATCCCACAATTCTTTCTCTCAATTATAATTATAGATGGGTCTAAAAGGAAACATGACTGCATTACTGTCATAGTTATTCTTTTGACAGGTGCCTATGGGACTGTGATTTGATGTAATGACTCAAAACTGAGGAGAGGCACAGAACTCTTCCTTGGCAGATTCCCATCCAGGGGATAGGATTCCCCTTAACACAAGAGCCTTGGGAGAAATGGAATTCCTCAGAGGAGTTTTGGGCTTAGAAGCCTCTGCTTTTAACACCTGTGATGTTTTGGTGTTAAGGTCCAAAGACTGAGAGAGAATCGATGTGGAGGAAATTTGGTGGGAAGAATTTGATTGGGAGAGGCGGGATTAGGGAAGTTTGTGGGGAAGCAAGTTTGGAATTTGGAGGAGGGAAAGTTGGTAGGAAGGAGACTGGGAAATTCAATTGGGGGCAAGAAGTTGGTATGGAGGGAACAGGGAATATAGTGGGGAGAGAAAGTTGGTAGGCGGAAATGAGGGCATTTGTTAGCAACAGAAGTTGGGGGAAAGACAACAGGTAGGGAGAAGTTAGTAGGAAGGGAATGAGAGAATATAGTAGGAAGGAGAAATTGGTGGAGAAGAATTTGACGGGGAAATGGGAGGGGGGAAACGTTTGTAGGGAGGAGACTAGGGTATTTTGTTGGCAGGGTACTTTGGGGGAAAGGAAAACTGGCTGAGAGAAGTAACTAAGGCATGCTTTATCTATAAAATGCCCTTGTCACATATGGAACTAAGAAATTTGGAGGAGAGAAGTTTGTGGGGGGGGAAACGAAGGTATTTGGTGAAGAGGGAACGCGACCAGGAGAAACTAATGGGAAGGAAAATCTGAAATATGTTGGGAATGGAAAACAGATGGAGTAGATTTTTTGGGGGGGGAGAATTGGGACTAGAGAATGGGGGGTAGAAGCTCGTCGGAGGGAAACTAAGGAATACGTTGGAAAGGGAAAGTGGGGGAAAGGAATACTGGTGGGAGAAGTTGGGGGAGGCATAACTAGGGTATGCTTTATGGGGTGCGCTTGGTATAAAGTGAACTAGGGAATTGGAGATGTTGGGCAAAAGTTAGTGGGAAAGGAATTACGGAATTTGGAGGGGAGAAGTTGGTAAAGGGAGAACTTGGGGATGCGATGAGAAAGTGAAATTGGTGGGTTGGTCAGGCTGGTGCGGAGTTCCTGGGGTGTGTTTCACCCCCACACCTCTTCCAGCCCCAGATTTGATTGACAGGTCCGCAGAGTCTCAGCGGCTGACAACTTGTTTGACACGGCGCCGAGGTTTCAGAGAGCAGCCGGCAGAGGGCGCTCGCGGCAGCGCACATGTCCCGTCTCTCCTCCGCAACCGGAGCTGGAGCGAGCCCCAAATCACGCGAGCACGACAGTCTGGTCGCGCGCGCCAGCGCCCGTGTGCGCAAACGCGATCTCGCGCCGCAGTCCGGCAGCCCTTGTTGCAGCCGCTACCGTCGCCGCCGCCGCCTCCGGGCAGACGTTCCAAAGTAGAACGCAGCGTCGCCCACCCGCCGACCTAGGTCAGAGCCAGGGCCCGGGGCTGGAGCGGACCGCGGTGGGGGTGGGGGGAGGGGCTGCCCTCCCATCGCGCGCACGCGCCGCCCGCGTGGTGCTCCCTGCGATGATATTGACCAGGCCCTTTAAAGTTGGCGGGGGGAGGACGCTCTGCGGGGCCTCGGCTCCTTCCTGGCACCCCTCCGAGGCGGCCCCTCCAGTGCGCATCGCGTGGGTTCGTAGAGCCAGGGACCCCAGAGAGGCAAGCCCTTCGTTTTATAGATGGGAAAACTGAGGCCCAGGGAGGTGATGTGACGCCCGAGATCGCAGGCAAAAGCCAGGGTCACTGTGCTTTGCACTGCCCCCTGCGGCCCTAAGCACTCGATCCTGACCTTGCTGGGACGGGTAACCTTGGCTCCTGGTGTAGGGTTTCTTGGGAAATGAGTTAAACGTGAAATGGAGTAGAAGGCTCAAGGCTTCAGGCTCGCCATTAAAACAACAACCAAACATTTTCCGCCTTCACTTCCTTCCTCTCTCCAAGTGCATGAAAATCCAGGACAGACGGCCGTCCACCAAGGACTTTGTGGAGGTCAGTGTACTGGCCGTGGAGGGGCGAGTGTTGCGCTTTTCTGTGAACCCTTGCTTTCAGGCAGGCAGCCTCGCACTCGGACCTGGCTTTGCATTCTGCCTCTGATACTTTGTAGCGGCAGGACTCCACCAGGGGAGACCCCGGCGGGGGAGGGGTGGGATTCAATTCAGCACCCACCACGCGCCAGGCGGCACTCCTGTCTCCTCGAGAGCTGGGCCTATGTCCCTGGGACTTAAATCAGTGCCTGGCAAACAGTAGGCACCTCGTACCTGTTTATTGACCGACAGCAGCGTTGGTAGAGGCTGGTTCGCTGCACCACGTGAAATCCTGAGTCCAGTCCAAAAAAAAAAAATGTGCTTAGGCCTGTGCTGGATACAAAGAAAAAATAAAGGTGCTCATGTGACTATATGACTCCTGCGGTCGAGGTTATCTTGCCGGAACTCTTTCCTAGAGAGGTAAACTAAGTAAGAAAATTGTAGAGTAGAGGAGCTGGGGGAAATTCTTGGCACAGAGTTTGTGGAGCCATTAGAGGTCTTGACCCAAAGCAGGGCTTCCCCATGGGGGTCTGCTGTGCGGCCATCCCCTGTAGAGGCTCCCAGGAAACTGGTAGGGAGGGTTTTCCTTGATTTCTGGATTGGGTTAAGTGCGTTACTCATTCTACTGTGGGATCAGATATTTTGAGCTGGAAGAAACTATAGGGGTCATCTTGACTCATCATTTTACAGATGAGGAAACTGAGGCTCAGAGCGAGGTGAAGCTGCTTGTCTAGTATCACACAGGTAGTACATGGAAGGTCCAGGATTCAAACCCAGGTTCTCTGACTCAGAATCCAATCCTCTTTCCACTGTCCCCTTACCCTACTCTCCACGTTGCTATGTTCATAACCATTTTTCCCCTTCTTGACTTTAGGTACCATTACTCCCCACTTAGAGTGTCTGCTATAACAGAGGAACAATGATTGGAAAGGTTCATAACACTTAGATCTGAGAGGCTTTTGACTTGGGGACCCATAAATTCCTTGTGTTACCCTCTTTGATTGATTTAAGGTTCAATTCTTCTCCAGAAAGAAAAGATAAAAGTAGTGTGTTGCTATGGAAAGAAGGATGGCACTGGAATCACAGGGATCTGGATTCAGATCCTGTCTCTTCTCCTTGCTACTGGGTGACCTTGGGCAGATCATTTCCCCCTTGGGCTTTATATTTGTACAGTGGAGGTTGGACCAGGTGGGTGCTAAATTCAATGCAGGCTCTGCGTTTATGATCCTGTGATTAGGACTGATCTGTGGTTTCATTTCTTTTCTCTTGGGTATATAGAGAGGTCCAGTCAGTGGTGTCCAATCCTCAGCTAATCCCCACATCCTCCTTTTCCATCCTTACTGCAATCTCCCCACCAAGCCTTCTGGCTTGGTGCTTTCAAAGAGAAGAACTCAGAGAGATTTGATGACCCCTAAGGTAGAAGACCCTTAGCTCTAGTGCACACAAAGAAATCACAGAAAATGACCCAGGGATTTGTTAATAGGGGAGGAAGACCTTGAGGCTAGAAAGGGGCTGGATAAACCACACATTGGTAGTGGGGTTTTTGTTTGTTTATTTGTTTTTCAGGCCAAGCTTCATAAACTACATCCCAGGTGAAAACTACTCCCAAATTAACTTTAAGACACATTTTGTTTGGGAGAAAGCAGAGCCAGAGACCACAGAATACTCGAGTCAGAAGACCTGGCTTCCAATCCCAGCCTCTCTAGGCCACAGTTTCCTCATCTGTAAAATTAGTTTTGAACTAGACTGCCTCTTAGGCCCTTTCTGGCTCTAGAGCTGTGATGCCCACTTGGGGTACAGCTACCCCCTCACCATGGAATGAACCAGCGCTTCCTGATAGATTCACATTCTACTTATTTATTTTTGGTAACTAGGTGATAAACTCAGCTTTTCTGTGCTTCTGGAGTATAAAAACTGCCAACACCCTCAAAATTTTGTTGCCCTAGGGCAAAGTGCTAGTTGCCCTGCCCTAGTTATGAGTCCTTTTATCCGCTGTCAGTCAGAGTTGGTTGTGCTACTGCCTTGGAAGAGTAGGAAGACTACTAGAATTTTAGGTTATGATTTTGGGATGATGCAGTAGCGTCCGGGGCTACTCAGCTCGTCATATACCCACATGTTAAATGAAATGAGCTTTTTTTTTCTTTTTTGGTTCAAATCTTTAAGTGAACCCACATGGATCAGCTCTTGGATATTATTGACTGGGACTAAAATAACCTCCCACCCATACTTGCGGAGTTGGTTACTAAGGATTGCTGGCATCTTTGGGTAATATTTCAGTTATACTCTCTCCAAATGTTCATTTGGAAGGCTACAGATGGTAGCCATCTGCTACGTGACTAGCAATTTACAATATTTGATTAGCACTTTATATGGCGAGGGGAGACCTGCCAGTACAGTCTTGTAGGCCACTTCGTGAAAAAGTTGGTGGCAGTCTCTGGGTTGGGCCCAGTGTGCCTGTGGCAGCCGTCGGTTGTGCCGCTGTGTGCTGCATCTCTGCCCGTCAGGTTGAAAGCTGGGCCTGGAACCTAGGAACCGATTGCCGATTTTTATGACTAATAGCTTTGAGAACTAAATTAATTCCATCCTCTTTCATGCATTTTCCTTGGGCTGTCAGCACCCATACCCATTAGGAAGTTGGATTTATAAGACTGATGTCAAAGCTGTGTCCTGGAGTGCAGGAAAGGCTGTGGCTTTCCCCATCCTGAGAGTTCCTGACCTCTGTTGTGGCTCTGACCTTTCTGGCAGTCTGGTGATACCCATGGACCCCTTTCAGAATGATGTTCTTCAATTTGTAACATAAAACACAGAAAATTGCAAAGGAAACTAATTATGTTGAAATACTGTAGTGAAATTATTTTTTATTAATCAGTTTAATTTTGTTAATACATTTTATTTTATTAAATATTTTAAAAGAGTTTGCAAACTCCCATTTAAGAATCCTTGCCATATAGTGTGAGTGAACAAATGAGTGAAGAAGCATTTATGAAGTATGTATTGTGTACAGAAGCAGACAGTCCCAGCCTTTAAGGAAATTACATTCTCTTGGAGAGGATGGTACCTGGAGGTGGCCAAGGAGGGCTACTTTGGTTGGGAAAGTTGTAGAGGTAGTGGGGAGTGGCTTTGGGGAGGGGATGGACCAGCTCTAACCAGGAATAATGACGGAGGTGCTGTGAGCGTGGTTTGTGATTTCAGAACTGGAAGTTGGGCAGGCGGGGCAAGCCAAGGCTAGAGAATAGGAACAAAGTGGCCGTTTGGGGCTGGGCTTGGAGTGACCCGGGAGAGGCGGCCCCAGGCTTTTGAAATAGATGGCCCAAGAGCACCCAGTGAAATGGCGCTGCTTGAATTGAATCAGTCCATTTGTTGTGTGGATGGATATTTTCTGTAAAAGGTCAACTCCCTGAAGACAGGGAAGGTTTTGTGTCTGTGTTTGCCTTCTTCCCTCATCGTCCCCAGGTCTTTTCAAAACAAACCCTGCTCCCCATCTGTGGTGGGGACAACTGGTGTCCTAGACTTGTTGTTTATCCTTCCTTTTCCAAAGGCCCAATGACGTCACGATGCAGTGAGTGATGCCTTGACTTTTGAGTGAATTAGATTAAAGTGAGGCACAGTTATGCAGTCTTCTTCCCTCCTTCCCTCCTTTCTCCCTTCCTTCTTCCTTCCCTCCCTACCCTCCTCCCTCTCTCCTTCCCTCCCTCCCTCCCTTCCTTCCTCCCTTCTGTCCTTCTTTCCTTCCTTCCTCACTATCTCCTTCTCTCCGTCCCTTCCTTCCTGCCTCCCCTCTTGCCTTCCTCCTCCCTCTATTCATTTATTCACTACATCCTAGAACAGTACCTGGCACGTAGTTGGCATATAATAAATGTTTTTTAAATTGAATTCCGGGAGAACACAAGATTACTTTTGGTGTAGGTGGTTTTAAGGGGCCCCAAATGTTACATAAAATCGGAAAAAAAAATCACTAGACCTTTTTTCTTAATTTAAAGCCGTACATTGGATTGAGATCTTGTTTCTTTCCTGCTCCAGTCTATACAATCACTTAATATCTGGCCCTTGATTTCTTGTTCTTTAAAATGGGAAAAATCATTCTTGTGGGATGGGAAGATAGAATAGCAATTAACTGGGAAATAATGGGTTTTTTGGGGGGTGTCCTAAAATGCTTCTATATAGAGTTACATTCTTGACATTCTGTTATTTTCTGTCTCCTGCTAGAGTTTTCTCTTAAGAATCCTAAGGAGAGCTAAAAATAAGTCTCTTTGCCAAAAGCCAGGAGATTAATTGTCTCATGGCTTGTTATGAGCAAATAAACTTTATTATTATTTGTTATTATTACTAATAATATTACTAACTATACTATAGTTACTTATATAGTTATTACTAACTATACTATACTAATAATAATATTACTAACAAATCCCTCCCCGACTAGTGTGGCCTAGTGGATTGAGCACTGGCCCTGGTGTCATGGAGCCCTGGGTTCCACTCTTGTCTCTGACACTTACTGTCCTCTTGGGCCTCAGTTTCCCCATGTGTAAAATGAAGAGGTTTGACTCAGTGACCTCAGAGTTACCTTCCAGCTTTTAATTTCTGATCCTGCTGTCTGAGGGACCACGGACTGGACACCATCTCTAGGCCTCAGTTTCTCCATCTCTAAAATGAGGGGGTTGGGCTTGAAGACTTCTGAGTTTCCTTCCATGTCTAAAATCTGTGATCTCACTATTTGCTGCCATGAGAGAGATGCGTTATTTCCCTGAGGCCCAGTTTCCCATCCAGAAATGGAGATAATAAGACATGTAGCAGCTCAATCCCAAGGTGCCTGTAAGGCTGAAAGTAGATGATGTCTGTTAAGGGCTTTGCAGACTTTAAGTCACTAGATCTATCCTGCCCACGATGAAGTACGGAGCGGGGCCTGCTTTGGGGCAGAAAGATCTCAGTGGTGACACACACCCCCTGAGACGTGCCAAGGCAGCTGTTGTTAAGTAGTTGAGGTGGGTTGTGTGGAATCATCCATGTTGTCACCCCACCTTCATTGGGACCACCTTGGAGGGGTGGCCAAGGACACTTGTGAAGCCTGTTGTTTTCTCTGCTTGTACTTCTCTAGGGGAGAAGCTGGGATTTTTTATTTGTTTGTTTGAGGAAGAAATGGGAAGATGAGAGAGGAGATGGCTTTTCTCCCTTTTCCTTCTATTTTTGGCAGCAGTAATCAATCAAGAAACATTTTATACCACCTACTGTGTGCCTAGCACTATGTGCTAGGTATTAGAAAACTGTCTTGTGAGAAGTATACTGAGGCCAATAATAATGGTGATAACAATAGCTGACATTTACTTAGTTCCTACTATGTGCCAGGCACTGTACTGAGTGCTTTACAATTGCATTTGATTCTCACGATGGGGTGGTGGTGTAGGGTTTTTATTATCCCCATTTTACAGATGAGGAAACCAAGGCAAACAGAGGTTAAGGGACCAGGGTCACACAGCCAGGATGTGTCTGAGCTCTGGTCTTCCTGACTGGGCTCTATGCACTGCAGCCCCACCACTTACTAACCGTGTGACCTTGGACAATTCAGTTAGCCTGTTTGAGCCTTAGTTTATCCATCTGTAAAATGATTTGGGTTGGATCAGATGACTTCTGAGGGCCCTTCCAGCTCCAAGTCTGTGATCCTCTGATCCCTAGAAGGTCGGAGCTGGAAGAGACGTAGAGCTAGCTGTCCAGTTCACCCCCTCCTTCTACAGGTGGTGGGGGCTGAACCGGACTCCAGCCAGCCGGCTGTCCAGTGTTGGCGGGAAGTGAGACACTCCTGGCTCATCTAGTAGTTGATAAAAGAAGGGATAGACAGTATCACACTCCTCCCTTTCCCCCTCTGGAAGTCCTTTCTCTTTTGGCCTTGGGACATCAGCTGGATCTGAAGGGCCCTAGCTCCAAATGTTCCTTTGTGACCAGGAAGCCAAGTGAACATGGCCCGAGGACACCAGAAAGTGGCATCAGCTTTTAAGGGGGGGCATTTAGCCTGAGCTCTCTGGCCCAGTCTAGTCTCAGGGACAACTTTTCAGTTTTCTGGAGCGTTTGGCTTCATCCCCAGGGGGAAGAGGCGTGGAATCCTAGCCTGTCGTACCAGAGAAAACTGAAGCCCAGGGAGAGTGAGAGATGTGTGACATCAGATCCTGGCTCTCCTCTTTGGTGATCTTCTGATCAATCCCATCGGTTCACAGATGAGAGGAAACAGAGCGGGGTGGGGGTAAGTGAAGGGGCTTGTCCAAGGTATAGCTGGTAAGTGGCAGTGCTGAGCATGGAATCCTTATTAGGGGCTCTTTCTCCTATACCATGTTGGCAGCTGAGGGGCCCAGTGGATAAGCTGGAGTCAGGGAGACCTACGTTTATGTGGCCCCAGACACTTACCAGCTGTGTGACCCTGGGCAAGTCACTTAACCTCTGTCTGCCTCAGTTTCCTCAACTGTAAAATGGGGATCATACTAGCACCTCCTGTGGTGGTTGTGAAAATCAAAGGAGAGCATATTTGTGAAGGGCTTTAGTGAAGTGCCTGGCACTGGCCCATAGTAGGTACCTAATTATTAATTATTAATATTCCCCTCTCCCTCACCTTGGGTCCTCTCTCCTGTCCTCCCTAGGGGAAGAAGGTGATGCTGATGGGCCCGTTGCCAGGCGCCGAGTTAGTCCAGACGCCGCTGCAGCTGTACCGTTACTTGCTGCGCTGCTGTCGCCAGCTGCCTGCCAAGAACATCCAGGAGCACTATAAGCACACCATCAGACAGGTGGGAGAAGGCCCCCGCCGCAGGGTGCGGCCCAGAGTGGTGGGAGGCGGCCTCCATTCTGCTTGTGCCTGCTCTGTGGGGCCATCCAGTAGGCCTTAGCCTGCCTCATCTAGCCCCTAGCCAGCTCACCCCTCACACTCTGAGCCCAGCCGGGCCGGCCTTCCTGCTCTGCTCATCTGTGGTACCGTCTCCCCACTCCTGCCTCTTAGCTGCCTGCAGAGCTCATCTTGGGTGTCATCCCTATCATGAGGGCTTCCCTCACCCCCAGTGACCTTGTCATGGGCTTTGTCTTCTGATAGAACATCAGCTCTGTGAGGGCAGGGGCAGTGCCGTGGCACAGAGTAGGTGCTTAATAAATGCTTGTTGATGGATTGATTTGTATACAGCCAATGCTTAATAGACTGTGTTGTACCTCTGTGCCAACAGTGTTTAACTTCAGGCTGGCTTCCCAGCTTTTCTGAATATCCCCTCTGCCAACAGTTGTGAGCTTGGGAAATGTCTGCTCGTTTTCATGCCAGCCAAAGGCAATCACAATTAGAAGTTAAGCTGCCGCCGCCGCTGCTGCTGCCACTAAAGGGAAAAAACCCAGCCTTGAAAGCCAAAAGGTTTGTTGGGTTGGCCACCCCACTGCCTTTGTTCGTTATTGAGAAAGGACTCTACAGTCCTTTAGGTGCAGGATTACTCACCATGGGGTCCTGTGGTCACTCCATTTTCTTGGAGAAGGAAATTGATTATAGGATCACGGATTTAGAGTTGGAAGTGAACGTTGTATCTAGCTCCTTCATTTTACAGATGCATAAACTGAGGCACACAGAGGTTAAATGATGTATCCAGAGTCACACAGCTAGTAAGTATCAGAGAGAGGATTCAGTCCCAGGGCCTAGGGCAGGAAATGATTTCTCCCAGGAGCTGTGAGCCCAGATTCTGGAATTTGCTGGCCCTAGAACCGCTCAGTTCCGTCCCTGATAGAATCTTTCTCTTTGATGCTTTTGGTTCTGTTGTTCAGTGGTGGGGGCTTCAACAGACCCTCTGCCAGTGAGATTGGAACTCAGGTCTTCCTGATGCCAAATCCAGTGCTCTATCCGCTGTGCTATCCATTGTGTGTCGCACTTCAAAGAAGTAGTCTCTGATCCATTGACATAGAATATCAGAGCTGCAAGGGACCTTAGGCAGCTTCTAGGGGGTCCAGTGGATAGGGCTGTAGGCCTGGAGTTAGGAAGACCTGAATTCAAAACCTGCCTCAGACACTTAAGTATGTGTGACCCTGGGTAAGTCACTTATCCCTATTTGCCTCAGTATCCTCAGCTGTAAAATGGGGATAGTAATAGCACCTACCTCCCAGGATTGGTGTGAGAACCACATGAGGTGATAATTGTAAAGGGCTTAGCACAGTGCCTGGCACATAGTAGGTGCTATATAAGTGTTAGCTGTTCTTATCATCTGGTCCAGTGTCCTCATTTTGCAGACCTGGCACTAGAACTGAGGTCTTCAGATTCCTGGGCCAGAACTCTTTCCATGCTGTGTTGTCCTGAAAACGCTTCCTGAGAAATTGCTGCCATCTCCCTAAACTGCCTGTGTAGCCCCCTTACCCAAGGGGGCAGTCTTTGCACAGAGCAGTTGGGAGGCCCTTTGGGGGTAGGGTGCTGTCCTAGGTGCTGACACACCAACCTGCGGACTCTGGGGGTTGGCTGTCCCCTACAAGGATTGAATTTTCACAAAACACTCCCCATGACCTCAGGACATCGTGGTCATCATTTTAGAACTGGGAGGGAGCTTAGGGGGCATTTCCCCCATTTTCCAAGTGAGGAAACTGAGGCCCAGAGAGAGGGTGTGAATTGCTGATGGTCACACTGCCTGTAAGTGGCAGCCCCAGACTTGGTCTTTCTGATATACTGCAGTTTTTTTTTTTTTGGTTACTTGTCCCCCACTTCCTTAAGTCCCCATCTTATTATCTGAGCACTGCAGTAGAGCTTCTCTCCCGCCTCCCCACTGGCACCCACACAAAGTTTATTTTTAATTACATGATTCCACATTAAATAGTAACAACAATGATATTAATTACATCTATATGGCTTGTATTTAGAGTTTGCAAATCTCATCTGAGCCTCACAGCAGCCTTGTGAGACAGTTAAAGATATTATCCCCATTTTGCAGGTGAGGATACTGAGGCTCACAGGAGTTTAGTGACTTTACCCATGGCTCTTACAAGTATGAGAGGCAGAATTTGAACCCAGGCTTTCCTGACCAGCACTCATTCCAGTATATTGCTTTGCCTCATGAAAGGAAGGCCCCTCATCAATTCAGGTTGAGAGTAAGCTGGCACTTTGTAGTTAAAGGAGTCTTTCTGTGTTGTGCTGTGGGCTAAAGGAATGGGAGATCCAATATTATTATTGTTAATTATCATGAGATTTCAAAGTGAGCATGAATTATCAAGAGGTTGGAGACATGTAACTTCCTTTTGGCCCTGACTACTTAGTGCTCCTTTTCCCCTTCCTAGTCATCCCTTCTATAACAAAAACCTGTTGAAATGAAACCAGAAGGAAATAGACCCTAAAATATCTCTTGGGCCTGCTATTTAATTTTCTTTCACTCTGACCTGATTTTCAAGCATATGGATCAGCACATGGATCCTTACTTTCATGGATAATCCTCTGTATCTCTGTCGTATAGTCAAGTTGCTGTATTGACGTAGGGAGGTTCCACACTGGGAGTTTCAAAGCTGGAGTGAACACTTACCCTCATCTCCAGTGCTCACAAAACCCAGTTCTTCTGTGATAAATTAGCCATCATTATGAATTCTACTCAATGATTTCTTCTTGTGCTCACACCCTCCAGAGTTTCCGAGTCCATGCCGATGAAGACAACCCCGAGAGAATCCAACAGATTATTAGAAGAGCCATTGAAGATGCTGATTGGGTCATGAAGAAGGTGAGTTTCATGGGTTTAACGTGGGCTCAGAAGACATGGCGGGAGATTGAGTGGTAGAGATGAGTGCAAGCCAAGATCTCCTCAACCACTAGGGATCTCCCCTGCCTCCCAGTGGTTGGGTCTCTTCTCCATTCAGCCTGGCCCTAGCTGAGGGACCCTCATTTTATGGAACTCCACAGTTTAAATAGTTGCCCAAGGCCACAAAGACAGCACATTGCAGACCTGGGATCCAAAGTCCTGTCCTCAGGTGGCCAGTCAATGGCAGTCTTGACTTGGAGAGAGGAAAGCCAGAGTAGGCTGCAGACCCCATGGTTAACTCTGCAGCCCTGGGCAAGCTGCTTAGCCTCAACGTCATCATCTGTAAAATGGGGATAATAATAGCACCTACCTCCCATAGTTGTTGTGAGGCTCAGATGAGATAAGATAGGCACATGCCTCTAGGCAGTGTAGTGGACAGAGTGTGGCCTTGAGTCAGGAAGACCTGAGTTCAGATCTGGCCTCAATTCGCTTACTAGCTATGTGGCCCTGGACAAGGCACTTAACCTCTGTTTGCTTCAGTGTCCTCATCTGTAAAGTGGGGATAAATCTTAACTCTATAAATGCTAGCCATTAATTTTATTGTCTCACAGGCTGCAGACTATATGGGAAGGAAGGAAAACCATGGGGGTGGGGGCTACCACACTGCTGCGTAAAGACAGGCTGTTGTCAGATAGTGCCGGCTGAGCCTGGATGAGGAGACCAGGAAGGGGAAGAGGAGACACAATCCTGCCTACATTATGTAGCCCACCTCCACACCGTGGTGTGTTGGCTGGGAGGGAGAGTTTGTTTTCTGGGAGTATTAGACACCCAAGTTAATCTAATCAGAACCTCCACTGTCCCTGGCTCACATTCCTTTCTTGTCAGTTACGTTCAGCAAACATTTATTCAGCACGTACTGTGTGCCAAGCCCTGTGCTTGAGGGCAGCCCCTGCTTCCTGGGAGCTCGCTGGCCTCCTTGCTCAGCCCCCCACTTCATCGGAGGAGAGAAGGGGCTCAAGGCAAGGGTTATGATGATGAGGGTAATGGTTATGAGAACACTAACCGTCGTCACATCTCAGGCAGCAAAGGTGTATAAGTCACCTACTGTGCGCCTGGCACTTGGATAGGACTGGAGCTATTCGTTATTAAGAGGAATGCCCTCCACCTGTGCGGACTGGCGCCTTCCAGGCAGTCTCGCGTCTTAGAGAATCGCCTCCGTCACTGAGAGGCTATGTCATTGGCCCAGCTTCACCCGGCCAGTGAGTGGCACAGGCCAGATCTTCCTTGCCCCAAGGCCAGCTCTCTGCCCACTCCCGAAAGCTGCCTCTCAGACTCTGAGGCTACAAAGACAGCTGCGGAGTCCTTGCCGTCATGGAGCTTCCACTCTGTTAGGGGAGCCTGCGTGTACATGGATTAGCATATGCAGAATTAATACAGAATAAACCCAAGGTTGGGAGGGAAGGCAGGAGCAGCTGGGGGAGGGGCGTCATTTATTTGTCAGCTTAGAGTTTACAAGTCATTTCCATTGCAACAGACCTGTCAGGTAAGACTTAGTGTAAGTAATATCCCCATTTTAGAGATGGGAAAACTAAGGCTCAAAGAGGTTGTTCATGTAGTATCTCCAGTTTGTGGCTGGGAAAACAGACTCAGCTCATAGGATCGTAGGGCCGGAAGGGACCTTGGAGACCATCAGGTCCGACACTTTTATTTTGCAGATGTGGAAACTGAGGCACAGAGCTGTTTGCCGTGCCCAAGGTCAGATAACTCATGGCTAACGTGGGATTTGAACCCAAGTGTAGTTCCCCAACTGCTGGGCTATACTCCCAGGGCAGATCCTAAGTGCTGAGTCACTGCTCCCAGCCAGGAGTGAGATCAGGAGCGGGGCATTCAGGATGTTTGAGCTTTGCAGAGCAGAGACCCTCCTCCCTGGCTTGGGTCATGCCGTCCTTACCTCCTCACATTCTGTCTCCCTTTTGCAGTATCAGAAGCAAAACTGAGAAGCCGCCAAAGCCTTCGGAGCCCAGAGAGCAAAACCCATTTGCTGTCAATGGAGGCTCTGAGATGCCAGCGCCCTTGGGATGAATTATCGGCGACCCCTTTGAGTACAGATATGCCCGGCTGACTCGGAGCGCCTTGGCAGAGGGGAGAATCTGGAGGGTCGGATGTTTCCAAAGCCACGCGCACGCATTCAGCGGCATCCTTCTCGCCTGGCGTTGGGTTTGGGCCACATCTGGCCATCGGGCGGCCGGTTCGGGGAGGGAGTTTTCAACTTCATTGCTCAGTTTGGTTGCCTGTATTTGTTCATTGTTTACTCATTTACTCCTCAAGCAATTATCAACAGTCTAGTCAGAGACCAAGAAACGAGTATTTATTGAACCTCTCTTGGTGCCTAGCACCATGCTGGGGGAGAGAAGAAGAGAATTAGAAATCTCTTGCCTTTCTTTCCATCCCTAGTGCTTAGCACAGTGCCCAGCATGAAGTAGACCCTTAATAAATGCTTATTGACTGACTGATGTCAGAGTTAGCGCTCTTTCCATCCTAACGTTTTGCGTGTGTGCGTGTCTCCTCAAAGAACCTAGCTCTTCTACCTCACGCCCTCTTGCCCGCAAGGAAGGAAATCGAAGGAAGGAAGGAGACAAGTTGCCAAGAGCAGCAGGAGCTGAGTGAAAGAAGGAAAGAAATGAAGGAAGGCAGGAAGGAAGGATTTAGAAACAGCGGGAGTGCACCAGTCACTTCTGTCTTGGGTATCACCTCTAGATGGAATTGGCTTTTCCAGACTCCTTTCTCAAATGAGGTTCTCAGCTGAACCTGCCAGTCCGATGAGGGAAGCGGGGCAGGTCTCTGCACTTAACAGAGGAGAAAAATGGGACTTTGGTTGAGCGATTTGTCTGGGGCGTTTTTGAATGATTCTTCTCTTAGTAAATTTTTTTTCTTTATTTATTCATACGCTCATTCATCCATGCAATGTGACTTTATTAAGTAGAGTACAAGGAAAGTTGTACATGAGTTATGTTGGATGTTAAGACAGAGTTAGTCCGCCTTGTTTACCTGCAGGAAAACACTTACTGCTGATCAGTGAACAGGGAATTGGAACTTTGGGTGGGGTCCTTAACCTTTTTTGTTTCCAGGACCCCTTTGTGAAGCCTCTGAATGCTTTTCAGAAAAATGTTTTTAAATGTGTAAAATAAAATACACAGGATTATAGTTATCAAAATATTTTTTAAAAATCAAGTTCATAGACCTCCCAAATTAAGAGCTCCTGACTTAGGAGACTGTTGTAAAATTAGAGACACTAGTGTGCTGGTTTTTTTTTTTTTATTTGGTGGGGGAGCAGTGTGCTGTAGATTTTTAATTTCATTTAATTTCATTTTTTATTTCATTTTATATTTCATCAGTGTGGGAGCTTCCCTGCATGGAAACTCTTTTCCCCAATGCACATGAACAATACCTCTGTAACTTAAATCTGTATTTTTAAGGAGTTCTTCTCCTCAGTGAATTTTTGTGCCTCCTTTTCCATTTGGCCAATTCTCCTTTTTAAGGAGTTGTATTCTTCAGTGTACTTTTTTTTTCCCAGTTGGCCAATTGTATTTTTTAGGGACTTGTTTTCTTCAGTGTACTTTTTTTCCATTTGGCCCGTTGTATTTTTAAGGACTTGTTTTCTACAGTTAATTTTTGTCCTTCCTTTTCCAAGTTATTGACTCTCTCTTGCATACTTCTCATTTCTTTTCCCAGTTTTTCTTCTACCTTTCTTACTTGACTTTTAAAATCCTTCTTGAGCTCTTCTGAGAAGGCTTTTTGGGCTTGAGACAAGTTCATATTCTCCTTAGAGGTTTCGGATGTGGGTAGATTGACAATGTTGTCCTCTTCTGAATTTGTGCCTTGATCTTCCCTGTCCCCATAATAAGAATCTGTGGTCATTGTCTGTTTCTGCTTTTTGCTCATGGTGTTTGCTTATTTCCTGACTTTTAAAGAAGTCGAGCTCTCCTGCTGGAGTACAGGGGGCACTGACCCAAGCTTCTTGTGCTGGAAGCCCAGGACCTGGTTATTGGCTTTTTGTGCTGGGGCCTCAGGTGCTGGCAGTTGGAGGCTGTAGGGGTCTGGCAGCTTACCTGGTGCTAGGCTGGGGTCAGCACTGCTGGAACTCTCGAGGGTCGGGGTGGGGAGTCTGGCACCTGGGGGATGCCTGCTCACCTGGGCCTTGCATTCGTATGTTTGGCTGCTGGAGGATATCTGTCAGCCTGGAGCTTTGCGTCTTGGAGTTGTGCTTCCCAGAGTTGTGCTGAGGTACTGGGAGATTTGGCTGCTGGAGAACGCCGTCACACGTGGTGGTTTTCTGAGCTGCTGTCTGCTGGTTCCCCTGCCTGTGCTGAGGCACTCAGGGGTCCTGTTGTTAGCTCTTGCCTGCTCCACCACCCTGGGGCTCAGTATCCCCGCTGGTATGCTGAGGTGGCGCTTGCTGCTGGCTTGCTGGGATGCCTCTTGTCCTATACTGCTCCCATCCCCCCAGAGTGAGAGAGGCCTTTCCTGTTAATCCCCCAAGCTTCCCGGGCTATAAGACTGCTGCACCCTGTCTTTCTGCTGGTTCAGCTGTTCCAGCATTTTTCCTGGGGTGATATTTCCTGGGCTTTCAGAAGTCAGTAAGGGAGGATGAGAGCGACTTCTTACTCTGCCATCTTGGCTCCTGGAGGCGGAACTCCTGTAACTTGAGTCTTAAAGAATTATTTAGAGGGCAGCGAGAGGTTAAGTGACTTGTCTAGGGTCACACAGCCAGTGTGTGTCAGAGACAGTTCTTGCATCAGGTCTTCTCAGCCTCATACACTTGAACTCATAGTACAGAAGTACATAGTACAGTCATGTCCTCCAGGCATGAGACCGGGCGCTTCACCATGGTAGCTGCATGATAACACCCTGAAAACCACCCCCCACACACACCTTTGCCATAACACCCATACTTCCTCTTGTGCTGAAATTGTATGACTTTTTTTAGTATTTTATTTTCCCCTAGTTACATGTAAAAACAATTTATAACATTTGTTTTTAAAACTTTAAGTTCCAAATTCTCTTCCTTCCTCTTCACCCCGCCATTTAGAAGGCAAGCAATTTTATAAAAGTTATGTATGTGTAGACGTGCAAAAATATCTATAATAGTCATGTTGTAAAAGAAAACATAGAATTTTATGCTTTAAATTTTTCTAATGAACCCTCTTGCGTGATACAAAGGGGTCAGGTTGAAGAGGAAGGTCATTTACGTTAGAGATGGTCAGCCTGGAAGTTCACCTCAGATAATGGTCCTTAACCTTTTTTGAGTCATGGACTCTTTGGCAGCAGTCTGGTGAAACTTACGGACCCCTTCTCAGAATAATGCTTTTAAATGTTTAAAATAAAAGCACAGGATTGCAAAGGAAACCAGTTCTATTGAAATTCAGTCCTCAAAATGTTTTTTCCCTTCCAAGTTCATGGACTCCCCCCAACCATCGATCCATGGCTTCTGGATTAATCTTCTGACCTAAAATGTAAGTAAATCGTACTTGGACTAATTAATACCTATTGTAGTCCCAATCTGGAGTCTCTGTTACCTGAGGAACTGAAGAATAGGAGTGATGAGAGAACAGGAAGGGGTTTTGCATTCTACCTCCTTTGTCAAGGAAGGGGGTGAATTCTAGGAGGACCCAGCCCTAAGGGAAAAACAAGGAGAACTTGTTGCTTTTTTTTTTTTCCAAATAAGGTGCATTGATGCCCTTTGTTTTTAGTATTAGTCATTTTGGGGAATGCCTTCCCCCCTTCCCCCATAATGTGAAAGCATTAACAGAAAATACTCAATACGATGATCTCATCTGACAGTGTACCCAACATTCTGCCCTAGTAGTCCCCAGCCTGAGATCATCTCCTATTTATAATAAATATGCACCTTGTATGTATGTAGTTTTTTGCATGTTTTCTCCCCTTAATATATGAGCAGCTTGAGGGCAGGGATGGTATTTTTTGCCTTTCTTTATATCCCCTGCACTTAGCACAATGCCTGGCATAGAGTAAGGGCTTAATAAATGCCTATTGACTGATTTGCCATGGATCACCCAGCTGACTGCCTCTATTGTGAGGATCACAGGTTATAGGTTTAGAGCTGAGACAGTCTACCTTAATTTCAGTCATGACAGACCTGAATAAATCACCTAGCCAAGCTCCTCATTTTATAGCTGAGGAAATTAAGGCCAACCCCCATGAGTGTACAGAAGTAGTATTGGTTGTGGCCTCCAGGTGTGACACTGGGCTCTTCACCATGGCAGCTGCAGGATAGTGCCCTCAGCATCAAGCTCAGTGCAAAAGCTGATGAAGATGCCATTTTGAAAGGTCTACAGTCAGTTTCTGAAGAGCAGATAGTAACATAATCCATACCTAGGACGACTGTGGTTATTTAGCAACCTACATGAACAAAAAATGGCAGTTTTGACAGTTTGAGAATCTACTCATGTGGATTCATGTGGGTGGATGTGTAGAGTCACAGCTGTGACATGAAAGGAAGAGAAGAAATCGACAACCTACCAAACAAAGTAGGAGGAGTGGGAGATTAAAGTGATTGACAGCCATTGTTTAATGACCGTTGGATCACAGCTGATGGACACCTAGTTGGGTATGACATAAACGAAGTAGCATTTGATGAAAATTTCACCTTAAAAGAACTCTAAAATTCTGTGTTCAAAGCAGTATGGAAATATTTTTGTGCTCGGTGGAGATACTTGTTCAGCAGAGTGGCTTGGAGTTTATACAGGCCGTAAGGGGCAATGGGAAGGAAGGTGGAAATGGAAGTCTGTTATATAAAACAGTCACATTGGAACCTAAAATGATCACTGTGATAGAGATCTACCAGATGGTGATTGATGAGCGGAAGAAATACACGCGTGAGAGAAGTGGAGTTGTCTTTATGGTCCTAAAACAGAGCTCCATCCGTTTCCAAAAGAGGACTGGCTTCTAGTACTAAGGAGGTAACGTCAGAGAAGAGAGAATGTTTGATTATTTGATAAACAATGACAGCTGTTCCCATCTCTCCATCCTCACAAGGAGATGCTACGTGGGAATTTCTCAGACTGATTCTTGACCTTTTGGTGAAAGGATCGAAACAGGATGGAAAGTACTTTACACAGAACAACTATATCCATTTGAAGCCTTAACTCTGTGAAAGACAGCAGAGCTGGTTTTACTGTTCTCTGAAATTCTCAAAGGAACTTCTCTATCTTCCCTCATACGTGACGTGGGTATTTTACATTGGGAGAAAATTGACTTTGGAAGATGACTGTTGCTTGCAAGTTGCCATCTTGAACCTAAATAAATTAAATTATATAATAAAATTATTAAGGATTCTTAACCTGAGATCCATGAATCCCTCCAAAGAATTTATGAATAGGTTTGGGGGGGGGGGGGTTGTGAATTTGGATAGGGAAAAGGGACTTTTGATTTCCTTTGTAATCCTATGTATGTTATGTTATACATTTCAACACATTCTGAAAAAGAGTCCATAGACTTGCTGAAGGGGTCCAGGACATCCAAAATGGTTGAGCCCGTGCTCCAGGGTGGGCCTGGAACTAGTCATCCTACTGCTTGTGAATTCTTTAAACTTCTTAAAAAAAAATTATTTTAATTTAAAAGACAAATGAAAAATGCATATTTTGATAAGATTTTTTTTGAAGGCCGGCTTAAATTTGAATTGGCTGCTCTGTTCAAGCTTAATGTGCTTAACATAATGTCCTTAAGTTCAATATATTTAACTTCTTAGAATGTGAATCTTACCTTTTTCTGTTGTAGGTTTTCATTATGGAGCTTTTACTGGTCTGTGTATATGAGAGTGTATTTGGGGGGTAGGCTAGGGGGATGGGAGGAAATGGAGACATCTTAGGTTGTTTCCTTTCATTTCCTTTTTTTTTCTATAAGTTTTACTCTTAAGAGATGTCCAGAAATAGATTTTTCTTTTCCTAAAGTTGATTCTATTTGAGAAATTGGGTTAAAGGAAAATTTAGGGTGAATAACAGTGCTTCCATTATGAAAAGATAAAATAATTGTTTTAACCCACTTCAATTCTGTATGACACGTTCATGCCCTCAGTGTTATCGTGGTTCTGATTATATATTTAGTTTCATTGACCACCTGGTGAAATAGCCATTCTCTGCCCCCACCCCCATTCGTTTCATGTGCTTTTAAATTTTGACTTTCTCTTTGGCCCAATCAAGTTGAAAGTCCAAGCTTGTTCCCTTTTCCCTTCTGGTGGGAGATGGTGAGCCGAGGCTTTCTGCAATCTGTTGCCTCCTCCACACATTTTCAAGAGTACATTTGTCTTAGAGAGATGCTGTGACTGAGGTTCATGTAGAAGAAGACGATACAGCAAAAACCAGCTTGCATTTCTAATCTTTTAGAAACAATCATTTCCAAGTTTGGCAATTCACAGATCACAATACAAATTAGGTTAGATTTGTTGGGATTTCAAAGTTAAGATTTCTTCCTGTGGCCATATCAATGTATATTTTTGTAAAAAAAAAAAAAAAAAAAAAAGGATCGTTTGCCTATGGGACCAATTCATTTATGCTAACTTTGCTATAAGCCAGGAGTCTTTAATCTGGGATCCACAGACTTCCATGAGGTCAATGGATAGATTTCAAGGGTTTGATAAACTTGGGAGGAAAAATCACATCATTATTTCAACTAATCTCAAACTGAAATTTATTTTTTCTTTCATTTGAACTTAGGGTTCATAGGCTTCATGAGACTGCCAGAGGGGTCCACAATGTAACTTTACTATAAGCATATCATTTAAAATGAGGTATTCTATACTCTTGTGGGGGAGGGGAGAGAGGGAATCACTTTTTATAATACTTGAGGGAAATATTTTTAAAAAGCATCATTCTTCCAAGATTTAGCCTTCATTCTAGAATATACTTTCTTTTAAAGGTTTCGTGTTTGATTTCTTTATATATTGGGGTAGAAGGGGAGAGAGAATATGTTAATTGTTCATTGTTGAATTTGTTAAATATATAGGATAAAAGATGATATTGTACCTAGAACTGTCTTTAACTTCGAAATGTTTTTTGTTGTGTTATTTTTGTAGAAAAACGTGTTTTGGACAGCCTTTGTAAATGAGTAAGCATGTCTTTGAGAATGCTTGTAGAACAAAGGCTGGGGTATAACGTTCACGTACATATTGATATGTGGATGTTATTGATACACACACACATACAGATTACACACACATAATATATGATGATGGTGCTAACACTGAAATGCTGTTTGAGTTCAAGAGTGGAATGGGGGTATTTTTCTTCTCCACTGAAAAACTGACCACCACAACCACAGAAAAGTAACTTTAAAAATGGTGTTAGTTTATCTAGTGCTATGGATAGGGTGTATCCAACATCTAGGCATAATTTTGATTTTGAACTTGGAGATCTGATCGGCCTTTTGGCTAAAGCGAGATGTCCTGCGATCAGTCTGGAGCAGAGATTCTGCTGCAAAGACAAATAGTTAAAAATATGGTGGATTTGTACGTGCAGATGCCTGGAAATTGGTTGTATTCAGTGCCTAGATATAAGGGAGGGTGACGGGTTGGGAGGAAAGGGGAAAAGGGAAAATGTGTTATGTGAAGTTAATAAATGTACTTATTGTCTGTCATTTTTCTACTGTCATTATTTGAGTGGAGGAAGAATGACATTTAGGCTTTTAAAATATTTTGTAGTTTCTTTAAAAAGATAGGCCTTCAAATGCTGAATACTAGTGATGGCTTTTTGCTATTGCTAAAGGTATTCTAGAGAAATGTTTAAAGATTGAAGTGCTGTCATTTAGGATTTATTTTTAATGCTATTGTATAAAATTTACAACCCCATTCCCTCTGTAAGATGTGTTATTGAATGGACCTACTATAGATTTTTTACAAGAGGGACATGTGAACCTAGTTGTAAGTCTCAATCCCACTGCCATCAACAAATGTCAACAATCAGTTACTGTTTTTTTTGCGTTCTTTGTACCCAGTGTTGCTTCCACTAAAAATAAGATCAAGTATTTTTCAAATACTTGATTAATAGTGATTAGGCTGTGCAAGACTGCTGGAAAGATATTGGGTACATTTGAGCAGTATGTGGGATAGAATGAAGACAAGCTACGACAAAAAAAAAATTATTTTTATATATAAAATAAATGTTAGCCTAGAGAGGATAGATAACCTGTCCAAAATCACACGTGCTGTGCTGGCGATCAAACTCTGGTCCAATGACGCTGGCTTCTGAGTGCTGGGAGGGAAGATGATCTCCTTTCTGGAACCATTCTTGGTTTTTCCATTAGTCAGAGCTTGACTTCCTTTCAGTGACCTTTTCACTTCATTTACGCAAATATAGTCATTGTGTATATTACTCTTTGGGTTCTGCTCTTTCCACTTTTTATCAGTTCATACAAATCTTCACATTTCCTGTGACTTTCTTGTATTTGATTTCATTGCTGCAGGGCATCTCCCAGTGAGGAAATTCTTTCTACCAATAGATAATGGCAATTGTTCTGCAACCTACAGTCTTAGTTTCCTGGGGAAATAAGAGATTAAGGGATGTGCTTAGGGTCACCCAGTCTCTGTGTATCAGAAGCAGGACTTATACCCAGGCATTGTGATCCCATCACCATTACGCCATGCTGCCACTCTTTGGTGAACATACAGAGCTTCTTACCTCTGTCTTTGCTTCTTTTTTCTCTGTCAAGGAGAATGACCTTTGTATTGAAGATGACAGAACAAAAGTGGCTAAAGAGTTGACACCCACAGTAAGTAAAGAGGTACCTAGCTGCCCTAGATGAGTTCAAGTCGCTTGGCCTCTATTGAATACCAAAAGAACTGGCAGATAAGATTGCTGAGCCTCTATCAAATGAGATTTGCAAGATCATGGAAAAGGGAAAGGTGTCACAAGATTTTTGTTGTTCAGTCATTTCAGTTGCGTCTGACTCTGTGACCTCATTTGAGGTTTTGTTTTTTTTTTAACATTTTTTTGTTCTTTTTTAGGCAATTGGGGTTAAGTGACTTGCCCAGGGTCACACAGCTAGTAAGTGTCAAGTGTTTGGATTGAGGCCAGATCTGAACTTGGGTCGTCCTGACTTCAGGGCCGGTTCATTGGGGTTTTTCTAGGCAAAGATTCTGGAGTGCTTTGTCATTTTCTTCTCTGGCTTATTTTACAGATGAGGAACTGAGGCAAACAGGATTAAGTGACTTGCCCAGGGTCACACAGCTGATAAGTGTCTGAGGTCAGTTTTGAACTCTGGTCTTCTTGACCCCAGGCCTGACACTCTATCCACTGTATCACCCATCTGCCCTGGCCACAAGATTGGAGAAAGGCAAATGTTTTAATTTTCAAAAAAGGGAGGAGAACAGAGTGTAAATTATAGGCTTGTGAGCTTGACTGACTCCTAGAAAAATGCTAGAACATTATTAAAAAGATGGTTGGTTGAACAGCTTAAAAGGGAACTGGTGATTACTGAGAGCCAGCGTGGCTCCTTTAAGGCCAGGTCCTGTCAACCTAACCTCATTTTCTTTTCTGTCAGGACTAGTAAATGAGTAGAAGAGGGACGTGCTGGAAATAGAGTTTACTTAGATTCTAGCAAACCTTTTGATAAAACTAGCTCTTATTATTCTTGTGGAGAAGATGGTGAGATGCAGAGATGATAATACAATTAGATAATTAGATAAAGATGGTCAGACTAAGAGTAATTGTTATTAGTTAAATGTCATTGGGGCTGGAAGGAGTGAGTGCCTCGTGGATTTGTGCTTAGCCCTGTGCTGTTTAACATTTTTATCAGTGACTTAAATAAAGACACAGATGGCTGTTTATTAAATGACCAGGTGACACCAAGCAGGAAGGGATAGCTGATACCCTGGGTAGCGGAGTCAGGATTCCAAAAAGTCTCGACACAGTAGAGCAGAGGTGTCAAACTCAAGTGGAAATGGGTCAGTGACCCACGTATAAGGGCCCCCATGGACCTCACATTGACTTGGTTTTCAAATGTAATGTTATCTGTGTTTTGTTGTATTTTGATTTATGTCAGTATTTCCCAATTACATTTTAATCTGGCTCAGGCAGCCTGCTGGTATTTGACACCTCTGGTCTGGAGCTTCTGGCTGAACCAAATAGGATGAAATTAAATGGGAAAGAGCCTTACGCTTGGGGGCACACAAGAGAAAAAGACTCACAAGTTCAAAAAGGGAGAGGGGGGAGAATTGTTGAAAAAAGATCCTAGAAGCCCGGCGAGGTCACCTCTTTGTGGTCCTTCCTACTGGACAGGCTGAGGCTGGTGGATTGCTGGGGTTTGGGAGTTCTGAGCTCAGCAAGGCTAAAGCTGATTGGGTGTTCACTCTAAGTATGGCATTCTCAAAGAGGACCATGACTTCAGAGAGGTGATTTGCAAGTAAATTGGATATAAGTGAGGCAGGGCTGTGTAGAGTCACCAGCCTCACTTTCTCCTCCAGAGCCATCTGGGTCCAGTGGCCAGATATAGATCAGGATGACTACAGATGGCCCCTGGCATCAATATGGTGAGCCAGTAGAGGCAGGGGACCTAAGCAGAGGAGGAATCAGCCCAGGTAGGAACATGTCAAAGCTTTCATGCCAATCAGTGATGGGATCGAGCCTCAGAGTGGCGGCTGAGCTTCTAACCTGAGCAAGATAGGGAGACCCAGTCTCAAGAGAAGAAAAGATCCAGGATTTTTTTTTTTAGTAGACCGCAAGTTCAATATAAGCCAGCAGTGGGGTTTGGAAGCCAAAAACACTAATGGGACGTTGGGCAGCATTAAGGAGGACACAACTTACAGGAAGAAGGACGCTGTTGTATCCTTGTCAGACCTCATGGAGTATTCATGCTAAGGTCTGGGTGCCACAGTTTAAGAAGGACGTTGATAAACTGGAGGGTGTCCATCTTCAGGATGAGTAAGCTTCAGGACAGGGTAGCCAAAAAAGCTGATGCAATTTTAGGCCTTGTTCAGAGATGCCCAGGGTCCAGGATGAGTCAGGTGATGGTGTCACCATACATCCGGATAGCCAGAGTATTATTTTCAGTTCCAGAGGCCACGTTTGAGAAAGGATAGTGATGAACTGCAGAGTCATCTGGAGGGAGCCATCCAAGATGGCGGATGGCCTTAAGTCCATGACATGAGGGTCAGTTGAAGGAACTGGGAATGTTTAGCATGTTATATGAAGCAGTTCTGAGTGAATAAAGCAAATTCAAAATAACATGGATGGTGACTATAGTCAATCCACAAATATTTATTAGCACCTACTATGTGCCAGGGACACACAAAAAAATTACAAAATAGTCTCTGCCTTCTGGAGTTCACAGTCTAATGGAGAAGACAACATACAAACAACTATGTACAAATGAACTGCAGCCAAGATACATTGGAGATAATTGATAGTGGGAAGGCACTAGAATTAGGAGGCCTTGGGAAAGATTGCTTGGAGAAGGTACGGTTTTTACTCGGACTTGAAGAAAGCCAGGGAAGCCAGGAGGCAGAGATAGAGGGCAGCATCCCGTGGGTGGGGGACAGCCAGTGCAAATGCCGGGAGTCAGGAGATGTGGCATCTTGTTCCAGATGGAGTATAGAGGCCAGTGTCTCTGGATGGAAGAGTATGTGGTGAGATGTTAAGGTGTAAGAAGACTGGAAAGGTGGGGGCAGGGGGAAGCAGGTTATGAAGGGCTTTGAATGAGGAGGGTTTACATTTAACCCTAGTTACTGTCAGTATAAATATGCAAATTCACCCAAGACCCTGGGATTTTGTCAATGTAGGGAATTTTTTTTTGAAGTGGGGGGCTAGGCAATGGGGTTAAGTGACTTGCACAGAGTCACACAGCTAGTGAGTGTTATGTGCCTGAGGCCAGATTTGAACTCAGGTCCTCCTGACTCCAGGGCCGGTGCTCTATCTACTGTGCCACCTAGCTGCCACTAAGGTAGGGAATTGTATGAAACTTGCTCTACCAGGGCATATCACAATCCATTTGTAGCTTTGTAGAGAAGTCCTAGGCCGTTACCTGAGGTGAATGGAGAGGCTGAGCCCAGCATTATCAAGCTACTGAGTGCAGGATGAGGGGATTTAAACCCAGATCTATCCTAACTCCAAACCCAGCCTTCTGTCATGTGGCATCTGCTACCTTTACGTAGCAGCAACAAGATCCAGAAAAATAGAAGATAAAGACAGTGGGGGGGACCCCAAAACAAGAAGGATGGTTCTCTTACTAGCTTGTTAGTGTACTTAATCCTCCTAAACAAATGGCAAATAACTGATGCTTATGGCTTCATGTATAATTGTTGTTTATTCTCAATTGCATTTTTAGATATAAATTCTTGTTTGTGTATCTGGATTCTGTTTGTTGATAGTTGCTAAATAGATAAAAAGAAAACAGACATTTTCTCTCTACTGTTTTTCTCCCCACCTCCCCCAAAAAATCAACATAAATCTAGTATAGTGCTTGGCACGAAAGGCCTTCCTTCCTTCCTTCCTTTCCTTCCTTCCTTCCTTCCTTCCTTCCTTCCTTCCTTCCTTCCTTCCTCCCTCCCTCCCTTTCCTTCCTTCCTTCCTCCCTCCCTTCCTTCCTTTCCTTCCTTCCTTCCTTCCTTCCTTCCTTCCTTCCTTCCTTCCTTCCTTCCTCCCTCCCTCCCTCCCTTCCTTCCTTCCTTCCTTTCTTCCCTAGGATTGCTAACCCACTTAGCTGATGATATTTGACCCCACAAGCCCGTTGTTTCTTCACTGATGATGGTGGGTGGGGAGGGTGCTGAATGTGGAGCCGGTAGATCTGGCTTCTAATCCCAGCTCAGCCACTTTCTATCTATGTGACATTAGCCTCCTGGACCTTTAGCCTTCTGCTCTGTAAAATGAGGGGGCTAGGTGATCTCTGAGGGCACAGATCAGATCTGTGATTCTATGACATGGTGTGTTATAGCTGGGTTGATTCTGATAACCCTACTAGTAACAAAATTCCTTGGCCTTTTGGTACAGTGACCTAAGGAGGGCCGACTATACGATTTACACTTTTTCCCCTTCCTTTCCTGCCTGGGCGCTGCTGGGCTTGGCTCACAGGCTCCCCCTAGTGGGCTTTTTGCTGCCACAAATTTCTCGCACCTTGGGCTCCTCTTCTCTCCTGCCCTGCTCCTTGACTGCAGCCCATAACCTTTCTTGGGTTTTTATTGTCTACCCGGGTGGGGTTTAACATAACAAAGAGTGAAGTGGCTAAAAGACAGAGGTGCATACAGCCGGGCCTCTGGCTGGCCCGCTTCCGCCTCAGTTACTGCTGGAGGGTCCCGGTCTGCTGCCCAAATCCCCCGAGGCTGCTCTGTGCCCACCTGCGGCTGTGCAGGTGACCGCGGCTCCTTGATGCTGCCTGACCGCAACTCTTTTATCAGCTGCCCGGACTTACGGGATCATAGGCTTTAGAGCCGGGAGAGACCTTGGCGATCACCCAGTCCAACTTTTCCATTTCGCAGAGGTGCATACTGAGTCAGTCCCTGGGAGGGGAAGCAACTTACCCAGGACCACCGTGGACTCAGAGTTGGGCCGGATCTTAGAAGCCTCGAGTTCAACCTAAACCTCAGAAGAGGACCCTCAATTGTGAAATGAAGAAAGGATCATCTCCTGGCAAAAGAACGTCCGGCTTCAGTGAGGGGAGGGGGAGCCCTAGGGCCATCAGTGCGGCTGATGCCAGAAATGAATGAATGCCCTCGTTTTGTCTTAACCCCGCGAGCACTGCGTTTGCTAGCCTCCAATTCTTGGTTCCAATTTGAGGGGTGAGAGCTCTCCCCAGAAAGTGGTTTTCACTGGTATTTCTGATTATTAGCGTGGCTGAGCATTTTTCTTGTGATGACTTTTCCTCTTTTGAAGATTGCTTGAGTCCTTCGCTTTGCAAAGCTGTTTTGCACATGTGAAAAACATCCTCATTAATAAAAAAACACTAATGATAATAGCCATGATTATACACAGTAGACTCATTGTAACACTATTTTTAGTGCCCTCATTGTAGAAACAACTAAAAAGGGGTATAGTAGATAGGTGGTATAGTGATTAGAACCTGACTTAGAGTCAGGAAGACCTCTGCCTCAATTTCTTCATCTATAAAATGGGAATAATAAAAGCACCTACCTCTCAGGGTTATTGTGAGGATAAAATGAGGTAGTTGTAAAGTGCTTAGCATAGTGCCTGGCACATAGTAAGCACTCAATACATGCTTTCTTTAAAAAAAATTGACTTTTAAATATTTCATTAAGTCTTTGGATTCAAGATGGGCTCATACTTTCTATCTAATTATGTTAATGGGTGGGTCCCAAGGAGTATAGTAATTACTGTTACAACTTGCTTAATTGAAGGTCACATCAGGCAACCTCTCATCTGGAATCTTGAATACAAAATACTAAAAAACAATTTTTAAAAGGCTTCTGAATATGGGATCATAATCTGGAGCAGGATTTTAGTGACCATCTAGTCTAAAACACTTACCTTACAGAGGAGGAAACTGAGGCACATCGAGATGAAATGATTTGCCCAGGACCCAGGTTAAGTGTCGAAGATGGTATTCCAACTCAAGTACTGATTCCAAAGCCAGCATTCTTTGCTCTGCTTCTTGACTGACTTAATGACCCACCATGTTGGGTTCTTATTCAACGGGGTCACAGTAAGAGTCTGCATGGGCCTCGCTTCCACCCTCTGAGGGAATCAGTGCCTATCAGTTGTTTTGGGGTTTTCTTGGCAAAGATACTGCAGTAGTTTGCCATTTCTTGCTCCAGCTCTTTTACAGATGAGGAAACTGAGGCAGGGTCAAGTGACCTACCCAGGGTCACACAGCTAGGACGTGTCTGAGGCTGGATTTGAACTCAAGTCTCCCCGATTCCAAGTCCGGCACTCTATCCTTTGCACCACCTAGCTGCCCTGCGTGGCTAACCAAAGTTCTAAACCCTTTTTAGCTCCAAGCCGATTTCCCGGCATGCTAACAGCCCCCCCACCTGCATTTATAAGCTTTGACCTCTAGGTGGCAGTGCAGTGCAAGGCAGTTTGGCCACTGTCTCGTCTCATGCTTCGGTATCCCCGAATCAGGGTAGACAGGGAGAGCCTTCCCTTAGTCCTTTAGGAGAATTTGGAGGCTCCAAAATGGCAGTAACATCCTCTTAGGCAACTTTGGAAGTGGCTGTTGACTCACTTGGATGGATTCGTTTTGGGTGAGTAGAAATTCTGCATGGCAGAATGCAAAGAGGGCTGGATTTGGAGTCAAAAGGCCTGGGTTCAAAACCAGATCTGTTACTGGACAAGTCCCTTTGATTTTCTTGGGGCTCAGTTTCCCTTTCTGTAAAATGAGGGGGTTGGACTAGATGATTTCTAATAACTTTCTGAATGTCACAGAATCTCAGAGTTTGAAGTAGGGATATGCTGAAGCCAGCTTGACCCTGCTTGCAAGAGCTGATTGTTAAAATTTCAGTATGAGCATTCACACCTTGAAAATCAGCAAATGGTACAAATCTAGACTTAAATTATTGTTTTGTTGATTGTCTAGACTTAAGAAAGCAATGGAGAAAAACGTCAATAGAACAGATTCAGCTTCAGAGTGTGTTGTGCATACATTCCCTCCCCCCACCTCCACCCCCCCGAAAACTAGTTGTTAAACATTCACCAGCACACTGGAAGACACCTTCCATGGTTCTCTTGTCCAATCAGCACAAGAACAAGATTCTTTGCTACAATAAACTCATCATTAGAGAGATTTTCTTCCTATTGTGTCTAAGGTTCTCTCTGCCCTCCGGGGATGCGCTGAGCAAGGCTGATCGTTCCTCTACTAACAGGTCTTTGAATAATGAAGGCAGCTCTCATGCCCTTCCCCAAGTCTTTTCATTTCCAGGTTAAATATTTCTGTCCCCTCAATCTATCTTCATTTGGCACCTTAGATGAAGGAGGAAAATTTGTGGCTTGTCCCAACTTGTGGGATTGTTTATCATTTTGGGTGATGATAATCATTTGGTCAAGAATCCCTGATTTAATTGGTATACGAATCCCTACCCACAAAGATTACAACTTGTCTGTAATTTAGTATGTTGTCTCGAGAGACTTTCCTGAAGCTTAGAGTGGTCCCTGTTCCTCTCCCCGCTCTCTATCCTGTTCAGTCTCTCTCTTCACTGGCTCTTTCTTTATGCCTGCAAACATGCCCATGTCTCCTCCATCCCATAAAGAGATTCTCACTTGATCCTTTCATCCGAAGTATCTCGTGTCTTATCTTTTTTCCCCTTCATGGTTTACTTGTGAAAGCTGTCTTCTCTTCATGTTTCCACTTTCTCTTCTCTCATTCTCTTTTTAACTCTTTACGATCTGGTTTCCAACTTCATCATTCCACTGAAACTGCCTTCTTCACAGTTACCAGTGATCTCTTAACTTCCAATTCTACAAGCCTTGCCTCGGTCCTCATCTATCTGGACCTCTCTGCAACTTTTGACACTGTCAATCACCCTTCTATTGGATAATCTCTCTTCTCTGGGTTTTCTTACTACTACTCTCTCCTGATTCTCCTATCTGTTTCCATGTCTATGTTATAACAAATAATATTGCTATAGACACTTCTGTAACTTTGGGTCTTTTCTTGCTTTTGATAAGCTCCTTGGATGCAGTCCCAGGAGTGAAACTTCTGAGACAAAGGATGTCTACAATTTAGTAGCATTTCTTGCATAAGACCAAGTAATTTTCCAGAAGATGAGTTGATTAGAATTCTTCTAGAAGGGCATTAATTAATGCGCCTGTCTTTCCATAGCTTCTCCAACAATGAGCTTTTCCTAGCTCTTGGCATTTTTGCTAACTTGATGCTCAGGAGTTGGGGTTGTTTTTATTTACATTTTTTCTGATTATTAGTAATTTCATGTAACTGTTGATACTTTATGTTTGATCTTTCAAAAGCTATTTATATTCTTTGACTACTAGTCTGTTAGGTAGTAATCTCACTTTTCTGCACCTCTCCTTCCATTCTCCTTTCTCCTCCAATTCTTAAAGGGGTAAAAGGATGAAAGGACATGATTAGGGTTGGGGAAGAGACTAATATTTTAGTTTCTTGCCACTCCAAACTCAAGCCCTGGTCCATTTAGTCCAGAATAAATCCATGCCCTTTATTTTAAAACATGAGTTTCTTTCTACAAATTAGGAGTCATGTCCATTGATCTGATCTCATGCGGCATCTTCTGCAGGGCACCATTTATGTGGACACTTTGGAAAGTTCTTCTGATGGTTGTAATCATAGCCCAGAGACTTCCAAGAATGAGAGCCTTGTTTCCACAGAGAATAATGTGACTTAGTGGAAAGAACAGTGGCCTGGGAACTACAGAACCTGGTTTCCAGGGATGCATTCATTACCTGGCTGTGTAACTTTGGATGAGTAACTACACTTCTCTGGGCCTCAGTTTACACATATGCAAAGTGTGAAGCATCAACTGTGCCTAGATGCCTTATCTCAGAAAGCTTTTGTGAAGATCAAAATTCACAGGTATGTGAGTGCATTGAAATTAAACAATATTTTAAGTACCTACTATGTGCATTTAGACAAAATTGAAACTGTCCTTGCCCTCAAGGAGCAGTGCAACCTTTGCACAGCTAAGTAAATAAGCAATTTGAGGGGGTAGAGTACACTAACAACTGGGGGAAATTTTGGCAGGCTTCCCATAAGAAGTCACACCTGAGTTGATCTTTCCATGAAGATAAATATTTTAGGGGGGAGAGGTGAGAAGCGAGTGTCACATGGGACAGCATGTGCAATGGTATCGTGATAGGAAGGGAATGTCAGCTTTGGGGGGGGCGTATCTGGTAGAATAGTGGTTCCCAATATTTTTTGTTACTCAAACCTTTTTCAACAACAACAAAAAAAATGTTTTGTGAACCATCAGAATAATTTAATTTACTACTCATAATATTATTTTATATTTATTCACTAAGTACTTAAAATAATAAGTACTTAATATAAGTACTAATAATTATAAGTACTTATAATAATAATAATTATAATAAAATAACAATGATGATTTTTGTATCCCAAGGCTCCCAATTAAAATTTATATTATACAATTATAATTATTAAACATAAAATTTTATTCTATCCATAATTATGGAAATTCTAAATGTAAAATTAAAAAAATTTATAAAATGATTATGAACATTTCCTATGGGGCAGTAATCTAGCAAGACCTTATATGCTTATTATTATCTGCAAGATTTTGTACTGAATTTCTTTATTTTGTAAATTTTTTTGAAAATAACATTTTTAATGAAATAAGTTACAACTAGAAATAAGTTACAAGTTACATAATATAATAGTTAATTTCAATGTTAGACTTTTGTCTGAACAAAAGTTTGCAATATTTGGCTGAACACCAGATACAATTTTTTTGTTTTGAGGGATTGGTTACACAGCTAGTAAGTGTCTGAGGCCAGAGTTGAACTCAGGTCCTCCTAACTTCAGGACCAGGGCACTACCCACTGTGCCACCTAGCTGCTCCCTTCTCCCTATACAGTTTTAAATCTAGTTCTGCATTGAGTTTATTTCCAATTTTTGTTTTAAAATGAGAGTAAATTGAAAATGTTTGCTCACAGAAATATGTAGTAGAGAATGCTATAAGAATTTTATAAGCTGTCTTGCTAAGAGTCAAGAATTAGTTTTTTTTTAATTTTTAGCCACCTAACCAACCAGCAGAAATGATTAGCTAGTTACAATTAGCTAGTTACAAAAGAAAATACTTACTTTTCTACTATCTAATGACAAGCACTGTATTAAACTAAAATGTACTTAAAGTTTGTTGCATATATTGATTCATTTTTAACAGTGTAAGGAATCTCTTCAGATGTGATGTTCTTCTCTTCTACTATTGACAAATCAGCTACACTGTCAGAGAAATTCTACTGAATGACTGACTAATGTCCCTACTAGTTCATTTGAAAATCCACCAGACAGAAGAATAATTTACTATGGAGAAAATAAGTTTAAATTGGAAAACAACCTTAATATTGCAATGAGAGGCAATATGACGTTTGTTTGTGCAAAATATTCGTGATGGTCTGTGATGGTTTCAAGATAGTACTTGTAATGTGCATGCCTAGCCATCATGGTTTTCAAACAGCTAGTCATTTGTGCTGCAAATGTTTATAAGATGTTCCTAAAGTCTTAATCACGTGAGTATGTAACTGATGAGATATGATTACAAGGTAAGAGAGGAATGAGGGAGCTAATCTGGAAAATGCGAATGAGGTTATCCACACGTGCCTGGCCCATCTATTGGGAATCAATTTGCTCTTGAGTATTGAATCCTTATGTTGGTTAAGTCCTGGGCATACAGATACAATAAAAAAGAAAGAAAGCCCCTGAACTCAAGGAGCTTATATTCCAATGGGGGAAGGGAGGGCAGAAGAAAATACACAGAAGGAAACTGGAAGCAGGGAGCAAGCAGTCTAGAAGCCTAGAATGCCAGAGATGGAAGGAACCCCAGACGCTGTCTAGTCCAATCAGTCATTTTGTTTTTTCAAAATAATCACTATCATTTATGCCCTTAAAAATCCAAATAATTCCTTAATAGACACCTTGACCCATTGTAATAAAAAAAAAAACCCTAAATAAAACCCAACCACAAAGTAACCATGCCTAAGAGCATATGCACATTTTATACCGGGTCCCAGACCCCTGGACCAAGAGGAGCCATGTTTTGCTTCCTCTTTTTACTGGGACCAGGATTGGCCAGTGTCACCAACCTGAGTGTTGCAGCATTGTATTGTTTTCATTTACATTATTGTACTTATGTATATTTGTGTTTTCATTTTATTCTTTTCTCTCTCATGGGAAGATGTAAATGTTCTGTTTTTGTAACTTCTTATGGCAAAATAATATTTCATTACATTTATGTACACGTAATGTGTTCAGTCATTTCCCCAGTTGATGGACAACCGATTTGTTTCTTATTTTTGGTGACCACAAAGAGTGCAGTGATGAATATTTTATTATATCTGGGATCTTCCTTTCTGTTGTTGATGTGTCTTGGGTCATGGGATCATCGGTCTAGACCAGGGGTGGGGAGCTTGTGGCCTTGAGGCCACATATGGCCCTCTAGATCCTTAAGTGTGACCTTTTGACTGAATCCAAATTTTACAGAACAATTTCTTTTAGTAATAATAATCATTCCCCACCCCTGGTCTAGCCCCAGAAGTTATCTAATCCAATCCATCTAACTTTCTGTGATTTTGTTGATATAGGGAACTCCTAGATGAGGCAACTCCTTCAGGTGAGAAAAATAAGGTAATTCAATTCATGCCAATCATCAAGTAAGAAACGTTTATTAAAAAATAAGTAAACACACACATATATACATATATAATACATAATATACATGTTGGGAAGTTTATTTTTGGACACCATCAATTAAGTTTCTTCTACTGACTGTCTATTTTTAAACCAGTACCAAATAATTTTGATGATTACTGTGTTGGAATATAGGTTGAGATTATATTATGCTCTGTCCCCCTCATTCCTACTTTTTTCATTATTTACCTTAAAATTCTAAACTTTTTGTTCCTCAAAATTAATTTCATTCCTAGTTTGTTTAATTTTATAAAGTATCCTTTTAGCACTAAACCTTTAAATTAATTTAAGTAATATTGTCATTTTTTGTTGTATTGGTAAGACCCAACCATAAACAATAAATCTTTCACCAATTCTTTAATTCTTTCCTTATGTAATGAGTGTTTTATAACTTATATTTATATATCCTGAATGTATCTTAGTATGTTAATGCAGATGTTTTATGTATTTTGTAATTATTTTGAATTTAATTCCTCTTTGCATTTTGTTCCCTTCTGTCTTTTGTTCAGTTCAGCGGGAAGAACAAAAGCCCAGAGAGGGTCTCACAGAAAGTCACACAGCAAATTATGACACAGCTGGCCTCTTGATTCTCCAAACAGCATTGTCCCCATACATCATGACTCATGCCCTCTGAGATTGTTTCCATGTGAAAATTGGAAACACTCCCATAGGATTTGGAACCCTGAGCTGGAGGCAAAGGATTATGTGTCCCATCAAGCAGGAAAAATACAACCCAACCAGGTGACATCATTGCTTAAGGACCCAAAGCCATTGTTCAGTAGAAACTATTTCAGGAATAAGAAACTTCCTAGAGATTAGCTGGGGTGGAGGAGTGAAAAGAGCATTGGATTTGAGTCCGGAAGCGTTAGAGTTAGAGACCAATTTAGGATTTCTGCAGTGCTTCAAGGTTTACAAAGCACTTTACATATGCTGTCTCTTCTGACCTCTACAGCAACCTTGGGAAATTTTCGTTATTATTTTTCAGTTGTGTCAGTCATTTCCAACTCTCTGTGACACTTGTGGGGTTTTCTTGGCAAAAATATTGGAATGGTGTACCATTTTCTCCTCCAGCTCATTTGACAGGTGAGGAAAAGTCTTCCTAACTCTAGGACTGGTGCACTATCCACTACACCACCTAGTTGCCCCTGCCTTGGGAAATAGGTGTTAGTATTACCCCCATTTTTTTAACAGATGAGGAAAGCAAGGCTGAGAGGTTAAGTGACTTGCCTAGTATCACAAAGTAAGTAGAGATTACTGGTTTTGTCCCTTATTGACTGTGTGATCTCTGGCAATACTCTTCACCTCTCCAGGCCTCAGTTTCCTCATCTGTGAATTGATGGGGTTGTACTCAGTGATTTCTAAAGGCCCTTCCAGGTCCTAGGATTGAGATAGACTGATCTCTTGCCATAGAGTCCCCAAACTGGTTGGAATTTGGTTTCTTTGGTTGACCCCTGACCAGGAAGCCCCCAAAAGTCTATGGTGACTTTGAGAGTCCAAACTGTTGCAATCTAAGGGTCTTAGGAACCCCAAAATGCAAGGGCAAAGGATGAAGTTCTGCCTTGAAAGAATTTGATCACTCAAGCCTTCTTTTAGTTGAAGTAGTTTATTAAAACACCAAACCATGGCCCCTGAAGGATGAACCTCTGACCAATACTTGAAAGTGGGGAGGAGGCCAGGGGAAGGACACCCTCGCTCTTTACCTATAGTGTCTGAGAGGTAAAGACTATTCTAGAACATACTCTTTCAACTTTCATTTTGTTCTTCTCATATTTCCTCTCTGTTGGAAGCAGAATTGGGCTCTGTAGGTGAGAAAAAGATAGGGATGGAAATAGCGGCTGGACCTGTGATTTTGTTGGAGTAAGGAACTCCTGGTCATGATTTTGTTGGTGTAGGGAATCCCTGGTTGAGGGAACTCCTTTTTTTTTTAATTAAAAAAATTTTTTTTTATTTTTAACATGTGTTTTTAAAACTTAGGGTTACAAATTTTCTCCCTTCCTCCCTCCCCACCCACCCTCATTGAAAAGGCAAGCACCTCGGTAACGGTTATAGATGTGGAGTCATGCAAAACACTTCCATAGTAGTCCTGTTGTGAAAAACTAAGTATGTTTCCCTTCATCCTATCCGACCCCCCATTTATTCTATTCTCTCTTTTGACCCTGTCCCTCCTCAGAAGTGTTTGTTTTTGATTATCCCCTCCCCCAATCTGCCCTCCCCTCTATCAATCCCCTGCTCTCTTGTCCCCTTCCCCCCTTATTTTCCTGCAGGGTAAGATAGATTTCCATACCCCACTGTGTCTGTTATTCCCTCCTTAAGCCAAATCCTATGAGAATAAGATTCACTTATTCCCTCATTTCCCCTCCACTGTAAAAGCCTTTTTTTTGTCTGTTTCATGTGAGATATTTTACCTCATTCTACTTCTCCCTTTCTCCTTCTCCCAGTATAATCCTCTCTCACCCCTTAATTTTATTTTCCGGATATCACCCCTTCATCTTCAACACACCCTGTACCCTCTATCTATCTATCTATACATACGTGTAATTTTTTTCCCTCCCACTACCCTAATGCTGACAAAGGACTCATGAGTTCCAAATATCATCTTTCCCTGCAGGAATGTAAACAGTTCAACCTTAATAAGTCTCTAATGATTTCTCTTTCCTGTTTACCTCTTCCATGTTTCACTTGAGTCTTGTATTTGAAGGTCAGCTTTTCTATTCAGCTCTGGTCTTTTCCACAGGAATGCTTGAAAGTTCCCTATTTCATTGAATGACCATTTTTTACCCTGAAGGATTATACTCAGTTTTGCTGGGTAGGTGATTCTAGGTTGTAGGCCTATCTCCTTTGCCCTCTGAAATATCATACTCCATGCCCTCTGGACCCTTAATGTAGAAGCTGCTAAATCTTGTATTATCCTGATTGTGTTTCATCATACTTGAATTGTTTCCTTCTGGCTGCTTGTAATATCTTCTCCTTGACCTGGGAATTCTGGAATTTGGCTACAACATTCCTAGGAGTTTTCCACTGGGGATCTCTTTCAGGAGGTGATCGGTGGATTCTTTCCATTTCTATTTTGCCCTCCAGTTCTAAAATATCAGGGCAGTTTTCCTTGACAATTTCTTGAAAGATGGTGTCTAGGTTCTTTTGTTGATCATGGCTTTCAGATAGTCCAATAATTTTTAACTTCTCTCTCCTGGATCTATTTTCCAGGTTAGTTGTTTTTCCAATGAGATATTTCACATTCTCTTCTATTTTTTCATTCCTTTAGATTAGTGTTCCAGTGCCTTGATTTCTCAAATTGCCACTAGCTTCCAATTTCTCCATTCTAATTTTTAAGGAATTATTTTCTTCAGTAAGCTTTTGGACTTTCCTTTTCCATTTGACCAACTTTGCTTTTTAGGGCATTCTTCTCCTCACTGACTTTTTGGACCTCTTTTGCCATTTGGGTTAGGCTATTTTTTAAGGTGTTCTTTTCTTCAGTGTTTTTTGGGTCTCCTTTAGCATCACTCTCAATTTTCCTCTACTTCTCTTACTTGCTTCTCAAAATCCTTTTTGAGCTCTTCCATGGCCTGGGACCAATTCATATTTTTCTTGGAGGCTTTGGATGTAGGAGCTTTGGCTTAGTTGTCTTCTGGTTGTATGTTTTGATCTTTTTTGTCACCGAAGTAAGATAATATAGTCTGAATCTTTTTGCACTGCTTGCTCATAATCTCAGCCAATTACTTGAGTTATAAACTCTTTGTTAAGGTAGGAGTCTGTTTCCAGTGTGGAAAATGTACTATCCCAAGCTTCAGGGGTTTTGTGCAGCTGTTTTCAGAGATACTTCTAGGGACTCGTAAATTTTCAGTTCTTCCAAGGTACTATGATCAAGGGCGAGGTGTTTACTCCTTTCCTGGCTTGTACTGTGGTCTATGAGTGACCACAAGCACTCTTTTCTGTCTTGGAACTGTGAGGAAGGTTTCCTCTCCACAGTCACTACAAGCTCCACCACACCAGCGCTCCTCCTTGTACCAGGACCACCACCCAGAACTGTGACCCAGATCCAAGTATGGGCAAAGCAAGAGATTCCTGCACCAGCAGAGAGATCCTTGCAATCCCCCTCTGATCAGCCACTCGATTCCTCCTCAGTCTATTCCTCTCGGGGAATGGGGCTGGTACCCCACGCTTCTCTTGCAGCACCGAAGAAACAGACTTTCCCACTGACCTTCTAAGTTGTCTTTGACGTTTTGGGTTCAGAAGTCTGGAAACGGCCACAGCTGCCTGTGATTCAGTCCTCTGAGGACTGCTCCAGGGTTGCTGCAGCCTGTGTGCCCTCACTGGAGGCAACTCCTTCTGCTAGTGCAGGCTGGCACTTAGTCTCAAGTATAGTGTTAGATTTGCCCAGAGTCATACAGCCAGTATGTGCGAGGGGTGGGGGATTTGAACCCAGGTGTTCCTGACTCTGCAGATAGCTCTCTCTATCCACAATACCAAGTGAGAAAAGGTCATTCAATTCATTCCAATGAACAAGCAAGAAGCATTTATTCAACACCTGTTGTATGTCAGGCACTGTTTAGGTACTAAGGATACAAAGACAAATTCAAGAGTTCCTGACTGTGACCCAACTCATCAGCAAGTATTTATTAAGCACCTACTATGTTCCAGACACAAAATAAAATGATCTCTGACATTAAAGAGTTTGCATTCTCTTATGGGCAGCTAGGTGGCGCCATAGTGCACAGAGCACCAGACCTGGAATCAGGAAGACTCATCTTCATGAATTCAAATCTGGCCTCAGACAGTTACTAGCTGTGTGACCCTGGGCAAGTCACTTAACCCTGTTTGCCTCAGTTTCCTCATCTGCAAAATGAGGTAGAAAAGGAAATGGCAAACCACTCCAGTCTCTTTGCCAAGAAAACTCCAAATAGAGTCACGAAGAGTCAGACACAACTGAAAAATGATTGAATGGTGGAAAAATTGCCTATTGTAGTTTACTCAAATGTCATTGCCCTTATAATGTGATCTTCAATTCCGTTGTTAAAGTCATTGCATATATCTTTTAGTTCTGCACCACCTGATCTAAATCTCATGTTTTCTGAACTGTCTTTATCTGCTTTTCCTTTGGTCACGGTTATATTCCCCTACATTAACCCCTGTCCAGCCATTTTCTACCTGGACATATGCTTTGTTTTCAGTTTCTTTTTATGACAAGTTATGATACTGTAAAACTCTCAGGTACATATTGATTCATTGGTATGTTGTGGTTCTTTTCTTGCTGTCGAAATAAATATATTTTTGGAGGCAGCCCTGCCTCATTTAAATCCAATTCACTTGCAAGTCAAGACATTGCCCTCCTGATGTCATTGGTTCTCTTCAAGAACAAAGGACAAACAACTATTAAGAGCCATATAGGTAGGTAGATAGAATGTTGACCAGTGCTTACTACTTTCTAGGTACTGTACCGAGCACTGGACATACAAGTACCAGCAAGTCAGAATGTCCCTGCTTTTAAGAAGCTTATATGCTCATGGATGAAGACAACACATATTGGAGAAGCACAGAGGGGGAAGGAGAGAGCCACCGGGTTACCTGGGATGGAGATGTCATGGAAGTCATTTGGATACTTGGTTCTAGGCAAGATAACATGGAAGTTCATCTAACAGAACCCAGGGAGCCAGGGACAAAGTCCAAGGTTCTGGTAGGAAGTAGATGAGAAAATCTGCTGGGAATTTAGTTAGCCAGTCAACAAACATTTATGAAATGCCAACTGTGTGCCAGGCACTGTGCTAAGGATTCAAAAAGAAGCAAAAGACAACCCCTGCCCTCAAGTAGTTCACAGCCTAATGGGAGAGAGAACAGGCAAACAACTATGTACAAACTCTATACAGGATAAATAGAAAATATAAGAGAGGGAAGGCACTAGAATTTAAAGGAATTGGGAAAGACTTCCTGCAGAAGATGGCATTTTAATTGAGACTTAAAGGAAGCCAGGGAGGTCAGTAGTCATTGCTGAGGAAGGAGAGTATTCCAAGCATGGGGAGAGCTAGAGAAATGCCTGGAGTCCAGAGACAGAGCATCTTGTTTGTGAACAACCAGGAGGACAGTGTCACTAGATCAAAGATTACTTGTTGGGGAGGAAGGGGAAGAAAATTGGATAGGTAGGAAGAGGCTAAGTGATGAAGAGCTTTGAATTCCCAACAGATTATTTTGTATTTGATGCTGGAGGTATCGGGGAGCTCTAATTTCTAGGGCTAACTACCTTTGAACTTTTAAGTTTGAACCTCTTCTTTTCAGGGACCACGTATCTGTGTGTGCTAGGGGACAGTTCCTCCCCCAGTTTGGGGGGGAGGTTATTGTTTTGTAACTACTATTCTTGCTATACCTTCTCAGTAAATACCCTTTTGCAAAAGTTAACTTATGTCAACTGGTTAATTGATATTGTGGAACACATTGGATGGGGACCCATGAGTGATAGTTCTAGAAGTGCCGATCTCTAAGGGTAGAATCCTGAGAACAGTAGATATTTTTCTCTGAGGACCAAACTTACCAGTGCCTGTGGGGATAGGGAGAGTGAACTCACGTAATGGACTGCATATGTAATGTGAAAGAATATTGGTGGGTGGAAGCAATAGTTCACGTGCAAGACAAACTTTAAACAAAGTAATGATGGGATGGAGGCTGAACAGGGAGGGCCTAAGTGTTAATATTCTTCTTCTCTATTCTGGTCCTCCTGGCATTTGGTTGGTGCTGCTATTATTTATGGGCTGCTGTAGCTGTTGTTCGTCCTTCGTTCTTGAAGAGGACCGTGACATCAGTGAGGTGATGCTACGGCATGCAAGTGAATTGGATTTAAGTGAGGGAGGGCTGTGCAAAGTCACCAGCCTCACTTTCTCCTCCTGAGCCATCTGGGCCCAATGGCCTGACATAGATCAGGACAGCTGGAGATGGCCCAGGATGCAGTGGGGGTCCTTGGCCTTTTCAAGCTAAGGTCTTTAACAGGTCTCAGTCTGACTGAGGCAATGCCCATTCAGTGAAAAAAATAAATAAAACTTTTTCTGGAACCTGTGATTTCACTGCCATTGAGAACTTCCAGTGAAGTAAGTCCCCTTTACCAATTCAGATCGGCAGCTACTTTGCAATTTATAGTCTTAGAGAGCTACCTGGGGTAGGGGAAGGCACTGAGAGGTTAAATGAATGGCCCAATCAGTACTAATGGCCGTTAGTGTCAGAGCTGAGACTTGAACACTCAAGTTGAGGCCAGCGCTCTATCCGCCCCACTAGGCTGCCTGCCCTTCTGCCATTGAATTACTTTGTATACGTTTTGTATTTACTTGTCTGTGTATATATTGTATCCTCCCAGGAGGATGTAAGCTTCTTGTGGGTTGGGACTGTTTCGATTTTGCATTCCAATGCCTAACCCAGTGCCTGGTGCATGGTGGGCCCTTAATGCATGTTTATTAGATGAATGGACGAATTCACGCATGCATGAATGAATAATTTTTTGTCTGTTTTTGTATCCTTAGCATGGTGCCTTGCACATCGTAGGCATTTTATATAAACGTTTGGTGATAGTCGGGCAAACATTTTACAGATGAAGAAACTGAGGCCCAGAAAAGTTAAATAATTTGCCCAAAGTCCCACAGGCAGTAAATGTCAAAAGTGTGATTGACGCTCCCTATTATCTCCATACAAAATCCTGTTTGGTGTTCAAAGCCATTCAAAGCTCTTCATCCCCAGTACCCTCCTCCCTTTCCCATCTTCTTTTACCTTACTCCCTTTTTTTCTTATCTTTTATTTTTTTTCTGAGACAAATATCCATGAATTTATACATAAATAAGAGGATTCTGCATATCCAAAATCAATACTCCTAAAATTAAAAGAATAGGAGTTGATGTGAAATGAATATTTGTAATAAATATGAGACACACATGATGATATAAATAACACTAATGCATACTCCCCAGTGGTCAAATGGCACAGACAATATGAAAAAGGAAATATAAATTAATAATATGAAAAGATATGGTAATTCCCTAGTAATCAAAGAAATACAAATCAAGACCACCTTACAATATTTATCTTACATCCACCAGAAGGACAAAAATAGCAACGAAAGACAAAATTCAAAATTGACATGACTGTGGGGAAATAGGTATTCCGTAGTATTTTTGGTGGGACACTGGACTGATGCAAACTTTTGGGAGGGGAATATCTTTTATTTTTGAATTAATAAGCATTTATTTCTTCTCCTTCCTATCTCCCTCAGTTTAAAAGAAGTGAAGAAGAAGCAAAACCCTTGTAACCCCTATGCAGAGTCAAGCAAGATAAATTCCCAGATTGCTCACGTCCCGTTCTGCACCCTGATTCCACCACTTCCCTTTCAGGAGACGGGCAGCAGGCTGCAGCAGCAGCCCTCTGGAATCATGGATGCTCATCGCATTAGCAGAGTTCTTACGTCTTTCAAAGTTGTTTATGTTTACAATGAGACTAGGCTTTATTTATTAAGAGCCTCCTGTGATACTTCTTTTTTTAGTCTTATTTTTGTTGGTACCTTTTGTTTTGACAGCCCTTTCATTTCCAAACATATCTTTCCTCACTGCCCTATCCAGCAAGCCATCCTCTGTAATAAAATAGAAAAGAAGGGGGAGGGGGAAACATTTCAGCAAAGCTGGCCAACATATTCCCCCTGGCTGACGGTATATGCACTTTTCAATGAGGTTTTTTTCCTAGTAGCTGCTCCCGTTTACAGGCATTAGCCCAAACTGTCTACACAAGACATATCTTTTCGTATTCTTGAAGTTCAGGCTTTCCTTTTGGCTCTTATAAATGCTGTTTCTGAGAGACAAGACACATGCATCATTCCAACAACATGTCTTCACAATGAGCCTTTTTGTTGGTAGATCTCACTTTTCCATTATCTCCTCGTTCCACTGGGCTCTGTCGTCGCTGGCCATAAGAATGCAGATCCACGTAATGCCAAACAGGCTGTTAATCCAGTAGTTTCATGGTCTTGTCTTCAGTTACCAATTAGTGGTTATGTTATCATAGATTCCTACAGCCCTCCAGTTGGAAGGAATCCTAAGGGAGGATTAGAAGAGAACTTGGGGTGGGGGTGGGGTGGACTTTCTGATTATTGCTAATATGGGTTTGGGGAAAGTCAAGCAACCCTGAGAGACAGGTAGTAGCTATGACCCATGATCGTTCTGGGGCCCAAATGAGATAACATACGGAAAGTGCTTTGTACATCTTGAATCATATGCAAATGCTAGCTATATAATCAATCAATTAGCGTTTATTAAATAGCTGTTAGGTACTACACAGCTGTTCTAGGTGCTGGAGATACAAAGAACGAAACTGGCCCTACTTACACTCTAATGGGAGAGAGAACAAGTCCATATGTAAGTATATACAGAATAAATGTACATATAAAGAGAATAAATATGTAATAGTCAAACACAACTGTAGTTTGGGAGAGAGGGGACAAGCAGTCCTTGCCAGGTCCCCACGAATTTGTCAGATTGGTCAATAGGGGAAAACTGAAGAGCTATGGAAGGGGTTGCTAGGTGGTGCGGTGGATAGAATACTAGGTTTGAAGTCAGGAAGACTTATCTTCCTGAGTTCAAATCTGGCCTCAGACACTTCCTAGCAGTGTGACCCTGGCCGAGTCACTTAACCCTGATTGCCTCAATTTCCTTGTCTGTAAAATGAGCCAAAGAAGGAAATGGCAAACATCTCCAGTATCTCTGCCAAGAAAACCCCAAATGGGATCACGGAGAATTGGACACGAATGAAATGGTTGAACAACATGGAAGATAAAAACCATTTAAAGCTTGAAAGGATCTTAGAATCAATCATTCAATCAACATGCATAAGTTAAGCACCTACTATATGATTTACACTGTTCCAGGCACTGAGGCTACATGGATACAAAAAGGAAATGACCCTTGCCCTCCAGGAGCTTATCAGCGGGAACACTCAGAAAGCTGTTTAACCCTCTGATTCTAATGTTGACTGTTGATAATCTCTAACTTATCCTGTCTGGAGCTTGTTTGTGCAAGTTATTTGCTCCATGTCTCCCCCTTTAGGCTTTGAACTCCTTGATAGCAAGGACTGGCTTTTGCCTTTCTTTCTATCCCCAGTGCTTAATACAGTGCCTGGCACATAGTAGGTGCTTAACAGATATTTATTGGTTGACTAGTCCAACCTTTTCATTTTTATAGATGGGAAACTGAAACCCAGAGAGCTGAACTAGCTTGCTTAAGATCACCCAGGTACAAGGTAAGAAGTGCACAGCAGAAAGCAAAAGAAAACTTACAAGGAAGCAAAGAAAAGATGGACAGTTCTCAACACAACATGTAGTATTTATCACACAGGCTTTCTTGAAATGAAAATTTATCGCTGCATTTTTTGAATCCTCTTTTACATTCTGCTGTGCACATGACATGCTTTTTTCTTTTCTTAATTTGTATTTAAGTTTCAATATTTAATGTTATGATTTTTTTCTCTATTCTGTATTTGAGTTCTAGTATTTGGGTCTAAAATAAAATTTAAAAAAAGATGACCCAGGTAGTAAGTGACAGAGCTAAGATTCAAACACAGGTCTTGGTTTACCCCACCCCTCACTCCCACCCCTTCCACTCAGTAAGCTGTAGTGGCTCCCTATTACCTCAAGGATCAAATGTAAAATTCTCTGTTAGGCATATGAAGCTTTTTCCAACTTGGTGCCTACTCACCTTTCTAGTCTTTTGTATTTCTTACACCGCTCCATATACTCTTCAGTCCAGGATTCCTTGTGGTTTTGTTTGTGTGTGTGTGTGTGTGTGTGGTGGGTTTTTTGTTTTTTTTTTGGTGAGGCAGTTGGGATTAAGTGACTTGCCCAGGGTCACACAGCTAGTGAGTGTTATGGGTCTGAGGTCAGATTTGAACTCAGGTCCTCCTGACTCCAGGGCTGGTGCTCTATCCACTGTGCCACCTAGCTGCCCTTTCCTTGTGGTTTCTTACATGAGACAGTCCATCTCCTATCTCCAGGCCTTTTCACTGACTGTTCCCCATCCTTCGAAGGCCTTCCTCACCTCTGCCTTCTGCCTTCCCTGGCTTCCTTCAAATCTTTGCTCAAAATTGCATCTTCTACAGGAAGCTTTTCCCTTTCATTGTAGTGCCTTCTCTCTATTAATGATCTCCTGTTTATTCTGTCTCTATCTTGTCTGTTCCTGTTGTCCATCCCATTAGGCTGGGAGCTCCTTGGTACACAGGGGCTGTTTTTTGCTTTTTTGTTTTTTCTTGTCCCCAGTGCTTAGCGCAAAGCCTGGCAGGTACTAGGAGCTTAATAAATGTTCATTGACTGGCTGGTGTCTACCTCTCTATAGTTTCTTCTGAGTAACATTCATTTCTTTCCCTAGGTTTCCTTCTCTAGAATTCGTTTGTTTGTTTTTTTTTTCTGCTATTGAGCAGAGAGGTTGAAGCAATTTTGGTGCCATTTCAGTGCATGTAGGTGGCATTTGGTGATAATGATTAAAAGAGAAGGGCTTCACCAATCACTAAGCAAATATTTATTGTATGTCCTGATTCGTCTAAACTCTATGTTGGCATAGCTGAGGCCACAAACACAAACTTGAGACATTCCTGTGCTCAAGGTGATTACATTCTACTAGGAGTGGAGTTCTTAACCTTGGATCCTTGAACTTTGTAAAAAATATTTTGATCATTGTATTTTTTATAGGCAATTGAGGTTAAATGACTTGCCCCAGGTCACCCAGCTGGTAAGTATCTGAGACCAGATCTGAACTCAGGTCCTCCTGACTCCAGGACTGGTACTCTGTCTACTGTGCCCCCTAGCTGCCCTGATCATTGTATTTCAATATTAATTGTTTTCCCTTATAATCCTGCAGATTTAATTTTATGCATTTTGAAATACTATCCTGAGAAGGGGTCTGTGGTTTCACCAGACTGCCCCGAGGTCCTAGGATACACAAAAAAGTTAAGAATCTCTGGACTAATGAGAAACAGCATACATAGGGGAGGGCTAAACAAGGAAAGATGTCTAGATCTGGGGTAATGGGGATGGTGAGTGGAGTCATGGAGCTTATGGGCATTTCCACATAAGCCATGTGGACCTCTCCATACCTTCCCTAAAGCATCAGCTAAAGGACCTCTTGGTCTTAGCACTGGCTGGCTTATCTTGGTTTTCTACAAAGGCATTTTAATCCTGCAGTGGGCTCGGCATGTAGATGACCACACACACACACACACACACACACACACACACACACACACACACACGCACACGCACACACATGTACATACACACACATACTTCAACCTGCCTTTCCAACCTTATTATACATTATTCCCCTTTGTGTGCTCTACAATCCAGCCAGCCTGGCCTTCCTCCTGTTCCTCACACATGGAACTCCATCTCTCAGGAGCCTCTGGGACCCTACACAAGCCATCCTCCCCTCTTCTGCTTCTGGCTTATATCTGTAGAGCCAGTGACCTGAGGTCACAAAGCAGTAGGCAGCAGAGCTGAGCCCCTTGGCTAAGGGTGTTCTCTCTACTACCCCACACTGCCACCACCAGCACCCCAGCTCCGCCCCAGCTGTCCCTACTCGCTAGGAAGTTTCTTATTCCTGAAATAGTTCGACTGAAAAATGACCTTTAGCCTCGAGCAATGATGCCTGCTGGGTGTGCTGAGTTTTTCCTGCTTGACATGCCAGACAATCTGGATGCCTCCTCCGCCTTCAGGACCAAGTTCCTCATCCTGTGGGAGGATTTAGTTCCATTTTATAATGGAAACAAATGCAGAGAAGATAAGTCATGAGGCAGTGAAACTGTCTGAGGAATTGTAAGGCTTGGCATCCACACATGCTGTGTGACTTCAGGGAAGTGGCTTCCCCTCTCTGGGCTGTAGTTTCTTTTTCTGTAAAATGAATGCACTGGATGAGCCCAGGGTTTCCTAACCTTTTTGTGTGTCTCCTGTCTCCCTTGAACAGTCAGTCTGGGGAAACCTCTAGACTCTTCAAAATAATGGTTTTTAGATGCATAGATTACAAGGAAAAATAATTGTTTTGAAATAAATAAAATTCTCTTAAAATTTTTTAAATGATCAAAACATTCTCAAAAATGAATCTATGAACCCCTGGGTTAAGAACCCCCAGACTGGATGATCTTTTAAGATCTCTTCCTTCTCTGACTTTCTAGAGCAGTGGGGTCAAATTGAAAGGGGCCACTGAACTGTATAAAAGGCTCCTTGCAGTTACTGACTTAGAAAACCACATATTAACGTTATCTATGCTCTATTGTATTTTTATTAATTTTGTTAAATATTTCTTAATTACATTTAAATTTGCTTCCAATGGCACTCAGGAGTGTTGCTGGACACATGTTTGACACCTCTATTCTAGATTATAGGACCAAGATCACATAGGAAGCCAGGCAGGAACTGGGGTTGCAACTCAGACCTTCCAAAGCTCAAGAGTTTTTCCTGCCAGGTTGGGCTCTTGCCTCAACTCCAGGACTACTCTTCCAGATTTGCAGGGGGCAAGAATCTGGCCTCTAGGGCTTATGAAGGAGTGGACCTCTGATTTCATGGGTCTAGGAAGATCCCAGTGACAAACTCTATCAAAGCAGGTAGGCATCTCCTTTGTATCTTACAGTCATGGAAGGAAGGAGGGAAGGAAGGAAGGTAGGAAGGAGGTAGTCAGGAAGGAAGGTAGGAAGGAGGAAAAAAGTGAAAAAAGGAAAGAAAGAGAAGGAAAGAAGGGATAAAGGAAGAAGGAAATGGAGTGAAAGAAGAAGAGAAGGAGAGAAGGGAGGAAGGGGGGAAAGAGAAGAAAAGAAGGGAAACAGGAAGGAAGGAAACAAAACAAAAGGAAAGCAGAGCCAGGTGCTCTGCTAAGCACTTTATCTCATATTTTCTCATTTGATCTTCACAACAATCCTGGGAACTAGGTTGTTATTATTATCCCCATTTTACAGTTGGGAAAATTGAGGCAGACAGAAGTTAAGTGATTTGCTCAGGGTTCCATAGCCAGTATGTGACAAAGATAGAGTTTGAATCTGTATTTCCTGGTTCCAAGACCATCTTTCTAGCTACTTTAGCATGGTGCTTCTCAGGTGGTTATTATTAGAATGTAAGCTCCTTGAAGGCAGGAACTGTTTTTGCACTTTTTTTTTTCATCCTCTGCACTCACTCAATTAAGTGACTGGCACATACTGAACACTTAATAAATGTTTGTTGGAACCACCTCATCCCATTTTAACTCTGATAACTGAGAATACATCTCTATCAATGAACAATTAATTAAAAGACCTTACCACCTCACCCCATTTTAACTCTGATACCTGAGACACATCTCTATCAATGAACAACTAATTAAAAGATCTTAGAATGAGTGAGAAAAGGCCTTCAAACTAGGATGACCGCGCACAAGAATCATGTTTGGACAGACCAAGGAAACTTGACTACACTACAGAGGATCAGCTATAAATGATCAAGTCGAGAAGAGGGTGAGTTCCAAAGACTGCAATGGATGTGGCATTCTAGCTGGGACTCCTGAGAAGAAACTACCTGAGGGGTGGGGTGGGGTGGAAGGAAAGGCCTCTGCTTCCATCTTGTTCATGTCTCCTATATTTCCCTCCACCCACTTGGACCAGAGAAGGCCTTTGACAGTTTTGAAGGGTTTGGAGGACGCTGGACCTTCCCATCTTCCCATCAGAGTCTTAACATCATTCCCGACGACAGAAGAGATAATCATCTTCCCATCCCTTGGTCAGCTGGTGGCAGTGCCTGCATCATGGGGAGCCAAGGACAGACTGGATTCATGGCCAGTGAAGAGACTATTCCATGCCTAAGGGGAATTTCCTGATCACTTCATGAGTGGGAACAAGGAATTTTTAACAGGAGCTGTGAGTTACCCTTAGGCATATGTGTTCTCTGATCTGTATCTTAATCGTCCCTGGACTGTGTATATATTGGTGGGACAGTGTGTCATAGGATGGTTTGGTTTTTTTGAGGGGGGGGGCGGATGTTTCACACCAGCTATTTCTGTACCACCTTTGTAAATACATGGCTCTAAATTTAAGCTGGCTGACTAAATTGCTTCTCAATTTATAATTTCAGGGGGAAAGTATACTGGGGGGAGCTCAGGCCAGTGGCATTAGAGAATTACCTCTGGTCCTCCAGCGTTACCCCTAGAATCCTGAGGGGGAGATGTAGCCAGTCTAGATCTGGGAACCCACTTCATCAGCCAGGGTGGTACTGGGAGGTGGGAGAAGAATCCTCAGAGCTTACATGGGCTACAATAATATATCACATAATTTCTCTTTCTTTACTCAAAAACACGTGAGATTTAAAGCAATCGGAAACAATGAGGTGACCCCGGGAGGATTTCTTGGCTTAGAAACCTGACTTATGTGGATTCTTACAGTCCTGAAGGGAGAGAACTTTTTTGGGGGGTCTTGGGGATCCAAATACCTTCATCTCCCCATTATCTGCATGTAGCTTCTCCACATTGTGGATTACCAATTTTGAATCTCAGACATTTTTCTTTCTCCTTATCATTCACCTTATCTCCACTAAGGATGCAGAAACTCATTTTGCCTCAGAACACCCATTGGCAACACTGAGATTTCCTTCTCTGTTAAGAGAAAGCATGGTGTAGTGAGTAGAGGGTATAGATCTGGAGCCAGAGCCTGGTTTGCCTTCAGATCTTGGCTCTGCTGCTGACCATTTGGGAAAGTTTGTACCTTGGTTTCCTCTAGTCATAGCATTCTGTGAAATCTGTTGCTATAAAAAAACCAAATTTTTAGGTTATTTATTCATTGGGATGATCTGTACCACTGTTTCCTTTTGCTAAGGTTGTTATTCTAGAATTGGTAGCAGCAAGCAGTGTGTGTGTGTGTGTGTGTGTGTGTGTGTGTGTGTGTGTGTGTGTAGAAATAAACGATGTGGATCTCACAGGTAACTGTCCTACTCTACTCTGGGGCAGTGGCAAGAGCATTGAACTAGAAGTCTGGAGAACTAGATTACCATCTTGGTTTTACCACTTACTATTGGGAAAATCACTAAACCTTTCTGAACTTTCTTTTTTGAATTTTTTGGATTGTATCTCTTCTGCCTACCTCCTAGGACTGTTGGGAAGATCAAAAGAGACAGTGCCTGTGTTTGCATGTTGCAGTCACAAAGTTCTATACCTAGGTGAGCTATCCTGGTTATCTTTAGAAGGGGTGACTTAAGGTGAATCATCGCAAAGGTTAGCACAGACCTTGGAGCATTTCAATTTATTGCCTTGAAAATGGCATGCGCCTCTTACATAACCCTGTCCTTACAAATGAAGAATGTTAATAGCCGTCCCTGGCATTTGTAGATAGTGTCTTCGACTTTTGATTACAATAGTTGTGTGTTTTCCCCTGGATTATTGTAGTATTGTGTTGTGTTTTGTTTTTGTTTTTTTTTCCACTGGTCTTTACTTCTTTAGTCTTTGGAAGGAAGAAGGGGAGAGGAGAATGAAAGAAGAGAAAAAAGATAAAATTGTGGTAGACCCTGTCTCAATAGACAGTGGTCCAAGGATATGAGTTTTCAAAAGAAGAAATGCAAACTACCAATAAGTACTTGAAGATGTTCAGGATCACTAATAATCAGAGGAATTAAAATTAAAAGAAACCTGAGGTATTACCTCATGCTCCTTAAGTTAGCAAAGATGCCAAAAGATAGTAAAAGATGCTTTAAAAATTCTTTGTTGGAGGAGCTATCAGAAGACATATGAACTAATTTAGTGTTGGTGGGCCTTTGAAGTGATTGGACCATTCTAGAAAGTGATTTGAAATTATGCAAAGAGACGTGACTAGAGGTTTCATACCCATTGAACCTGTGATTCTACTAATGGGATACATTCCAAGAAGGTTACTGACAGTGAGAGAAGATCTACATGTACACAAATATTTTTGGCAGCAATGGAGAAAACAATGGAGAGAACACTGGCCTTCTAGCCAGAAGCCCTGGGTTCAAATCTCACTCTGATGCTTCCTACATATGTAACCTTGGGCAAGTCATTGCCCGCCTCTCTGGGCTTCATTTTCCTCATCTGTAAAATGATAAGATTGGACTAGATGTCTCTTCCAGCTCTGGATATGTGAACTATGGGCATTGTTTGTGATAATAAAAAGACTAAAAACAAAATATGTGCTCATAGTTCTTCCTCCTCCTCCTCCTCCTCCTCCTCCTCCTTCTTCTTCTTCTTCTCCTCCTCCTCCTCCTCCT
>NW_020954546.1:27236555-27258875 GCF_900497805.2 Vombatus ursinus
CCTCCTCCTCCTCCTCTTCCTCCTCCTCCTCCTCCTCCTCCGCCTTCTCCTCCTCCTCCTCCTCCTCCTTCTTCTTCATTTCTTTTGTATCCTCAGTGCCTGTCAAAGGGTTGTCTCAGTCAAGCAGACCTAGGAAAGACCTTAACTTAAAAAGGCCAGGGTCTCCCACTGCATCCAGTCATCCTGATCTATATCTTGTCACTGGACCCAGATGGCTCCAGAGGAGAGAGAGAGGCTGATGACTTTGCACAGTTCTTCCTCACTTAAATCCCATCCACTTGTAAGTCATGGCATCACCTCCCTGATGTCACGGTCTGCTTCAAGAATGAAGGACAAACAGCAACAACAACAAACAACAAAAATAACAAAAACAGCCTGTCAAAGAGTAGGTGCTTAATCAATGCTTGTTGATTGGTTGACTTGGAAAGCATAACTTACTTTTGAAATGTAAGCTATTGCGGGCAGCTAGGTGGCGCAATGGATAGAGCACCGGCCCTGGAGTCAGGAGGACCTGAGTTCAAATGCGGCCTCAGATCAAACACTTGACACTTACTAGCTGTGTGACCCTGGACAAGTCACTTAACCCCAATTGCCTAAAAATAAAAAAATGAAATGTAAGCTTTTGCATATAATTACATGTATGCAGATATGATGTATATAGACAATTATATAGCATGGATATTACATGTATAGACACAAACATACGCATAGGTAGTTTGTAAACATATGTAAATATTCTACATAGACCATCATATATATATATATACAGTTATATAGAGATAATATATGTAGAGATTATATGTATAGAGATAAAATAGATATAGATATAGAATTATGTATGTAGATATATAGAAATAATTGTGTATATATATTTAGATAAATATATGTGTAGATAGTGTATAAGTCAGGACAATCATATAGGTAGATGTAATATGTATATAGGCAATTGTATGTATGCAGATATATACATAGAGACAAAATGTGTAGAGATGTCATATAGACAATTATATAGCTATAGATATATGTTTCTAGACAAGCATATATGTAGATATTATAATTAGACAAATATATGTGTAGCTATTATGTGTGCAAATATACATACATACATATCTACACTCTGCCCTCCGCATGCACACCTATATAAATATAAATTTGGTTGTTCTTATGGGGTGGATGGGGACAGCAGTGTTTCTCCTTCCTGGATATGTCTCCCAACACTGCCACATTCCCTTTTGACTCCCTCCACCCCAGCTTCCAGTATTGAAAATAAGCCTCCTCCCAAGAACCCAGGAGAGCACATGGCTTGCCCTGCTCCATGGCTGCCCTCCAGGACAGCCATGAGCCGGAATGTCTACTCTCCACCCATCCTTAATGAGGCTCCTTCCACCCATGTTACCAGACTATGTTGTGCCCTCATATTGCCCCCTTCAGGGACAGGAAATATACCTCCTGGTTCTTCCCCTTCCTCTGACTTGTCACATAGAGTCAGAGGAATGAATATAACTCATATAAAATTATGATAATGAGGCTGGGATGGAACAAAGGGAGAAAGGGCGAGAAGGAACAGCTGACTGTGGGACATGATGCAATGTTGCACCGATGCTTTCCATTTGGCTTAGCTCCATTAAGTATCTCCCCAAGGAACCCTCACCCCACCTTTGGGGGTAGGAGGGGTTGGTAACAATGAAATGACGACGGGTTGAGAAGTATGCACATACTGGAATATTCTTGTGCAATACCAAATGAGGAACACGGGGAAGTGAAACAAACACGGCAAGACATGTGAATGGATGCAGAGAGAAATAAACAGAACCAGACAATATACACAAACAATAAACATTTATTAAGGACCTACTAATATCTAGGCATTTATTTAGCACCTATTATGTGCCCTGAGCTATTTAAATTCAAAACGAGGGGACTCTACTTGTTATTTAAACGAGAAGTTGAAAATAGAGAATAGACAACAGAACTGATACTGATGATAATAATCTCATCCACAAATTTAATCACTGTAAATTAATTGTCACAACAAGGAAACCAAAAGAACCCAGAAAGCACCTTAGTCAACAAGAAACTGACTTACTTGCAAGGTGAGCAGAAATGGTTGCCAAAGGTAGCACCAGGTTAGAATATAAACTAGCATATAAAACCTTGTAAAGAATGGTGATAATGAACAATTATGAGTAGCATTATCTCATAAAGAAAGAAGAAGCAATGAAAGGTAAAAAGCAGTTTAAAGAGATTTTGGCAAATGTCCAGCTAAGCAAAGGGCATCATCCCAAGGGCATCTCCACTGGACGCTTTTGAGAAATTGCAAAGCTCATTTACCGACTCTAACATTCCTATGGAAGCAAAGACCCATATTTCCTTTTTTTTACTTGAATTTTTTTTGTTAAACATTTTTAACTTTTTCAAATAATATTTTATTTTTCTCAATTACATGTAAAAACAATTTTTGACATTAATTTTTCAAAATTTTGAGTTCTAAATTCTCCCCTCTCTCCCTCCCCTCTCCCTTCCCTGAAATGGTAAGCAATTTGATACAGGTTATACATGTGCGATTTTGCAAAACATATTTCCATATTAGTCATGTTGTGAAAGAAGACCTGCCCTCTCAAAGAAACCATAAAAAAGTAAAGAAGTGAAAAATATTACGCTTCGATCTGCATTCAGACTCCACCAGTTCTTTCTCTGGTTGTGGATAGCATTTTTCATCATGAGTCCTCTGGAATTGTCTTGGAGCATTGTATTGCTGAGAATAGCTAAGTCATCCACTACTAATCATCAATATTGCTGTTACTGTGTACAAAGTTCTCCTGGTTATTCTCACTTCATTTTGCATCAGTTAATGTAAGTCTTTCCAGGTTTTTCTAAAATCATACTGCTCGTCATTTCTTATAGCACAATAGTATTCCATTACAGTCACATACCACACCTTGTTCAGCCATTCTTCAACTGATGGGCATCCCCTCAATTCCCAATTCTTAGCCATCACAAAAAGAGCTGCTATAAATATTTTTGTACAAAAAAAGTCCTTTCCCCTTTTTAAAAAATCTCCTTGGGAATTGGAAATCAAGGGAATGCCCATCAGTTGGGGAATGGCTGAACAAGTTGTGGTATATGAATGTAATGGAATACTATTGTGCTGTAGGAAATGATGAGCAGGCAGACTTCAGAAAAACCTGGAAAGACTTGTATGGACTGATGCTGAGTGAAGTGAGCAGAACCAGGAGAAAGGTGTACACAGTAACAGCCACATTGTGCAATGCCTAACGTTGAAAAGCTTAGCCCTTCTCAGCAATGCAAGGATCTAAGACATCTCCAAAGGTCTCATGATGGAAAATGCTTTCCACATCTGAAGAAAGAACTATGGAGTTTGAATGTAGATCGAAGCATACTATTTGCTATTTTTTTTTCTTCTGTTTTGTTTTGTTTCCTCTTTCTGGTGGTTCCTCCTATTGGTTCTGATTCTTCCTTATAACGTCACTAATGTGAAAATATGTTTAATAGGAATGTATATGTAGAACCTATATCAGATTTTGAGCTGTCTTGGGGAGGGAAGGGGAGAAAAATTTAAAACTCAAAAGCTGATGGAAGTGATTGTTGATAAATCAAAATAAATTAATAAAAAATTAAAAACAAAAAATCTCTTTGGGATACAGATCTAGTAGTGATATTGCTGGATCAAAAGATATGCCTAGTTTTATAGCCCTTTAAGCATAGTTAATTGCTCTGTAGGACTAGTTCACTACTTCACCAACAGTGCATTAGTGTCCCCATCCCCTCTAACATATATCATTTACCTTTTCTGTCATAGCCAATCTGATAGGTGAGATGTGAGGTGGTACTTCAGAGTTGTTTTAATTTGCATTTCTTGTATTCTTATAAATTTGACTCAGTTCTCTCTATATTTGAGAAATGAGGCCTTTATCAGAGACACTTGGTGCCAAAAAATTTTCCCCAGCTTTCTGTTTTCTTTCTGATCTCGCTTGCCTTTGTCTTGTTTGTGCAAGGCCTTTTTACTATAAGATAATCAAAATTGTCCATTTTACATCTTGTAATGTTCCCTGTCTCTTGTTTGGTCATAAATTCTTCCCTTCTCCATAGATCTGACAGGTAAACTATTCATTGCTTTCCTGATTTGTGACTGAGAAAAAGAAAAGACATCAATAAAACACATGTGCATGTGCACATGTAAAATTCACGCACATAATTGCATACATAAATATGTGTATATCATCCCTGTAAAATATATTACTTTTCCTGCCACAGTAAATAGACGATACTGTTAATAATGATCTTCAGTGTTGCATAATTACACTTTATGAGTTGTAAAGTAATACATTTTTATCTTTCTCAGCTCTTAAAGTAATTGAAAGTAAAGATTGATTTGACATTTTCTTTTTTACTTTTTTTCTTGAATTTTCTTTATTTTTTGTTACATGTTAATTACTGGGACTCCTTCCCTCCTTCCCCAATCCACACCAGAGAAGGCCACCATTTAACACAAATATATGTATACACATACACATGTATGTAAAACCACACTAAGCATACTTCTATTTATCAGTTCTTTCTCTGGAGGTGGATAGCATCTTCCTTTGAAGCTGATTTGAGCATTTATAATACTAAAAATAACTTAGCTGTTCACTTATTCTTCAAACAGTGTTGCTGTTATTGTATACAATGTTCTCTTGGTTCTGCACATTTCACTCTTCATTATTTCATGCAAGTCTTTCTATGTTTTTCTAACATCAACAGCTCATCATTTCTTATAGCACAGTAGTATTGCACAATTTGATATTTTCAAAGAGAAATGCAGCGCCAAGAACTAATCTCAATAATCCAAATGCTGTTTGGGCAATATAGCCTAGCCATCTCCTTTGTTATCTTTTTCAAACTCTAGATTGCTCCTGACCTGGGTGATTTGAATGAACAAATGCATAAAGCATTTATTAAGTGTTGACTATGTACAAAGCACATTTGAGTACAACGATACTCTGGTTTCAGGAAATTTCATTAGATTATGAGGTCCTTAATTAAAAAAAAATTATGAGGTCCTTGAAGGCCGGGACTGTCTTTGCCATTCTTTGTATGTCCAGTGCTTTGCACAGTGCCTGGCATACAGTAGGCATTTAATAAATGCTATTTGACTATTGAGTGACTGATTGACACATCAACCATTCTTGGTACTGTGTATGTAGCATTCTGTGTCCATAATCTCCCACCTCTCTATTAAGAGTCATCTTCAGTCCTTTGGAAGCAAGATTGGTCCTTGTGCTTGCTTCAGTTCTCAGGCTTTTTCTTACTGTTATTTCCCTTTACATTATTTGGGGCATTATATGTGTCTACATATAGATATATGTGTGTGCATACATGTATATATGTATATGTGCATATATATGTCTCAGACACATTTTTTGGTCACAGATCAATTAACTTCAGGCCACGAGAGTCCAGTCTGAATTTTTACCATATTCAAGTTGTTGGGGGGGAATTAAGAAGGCTTTGCTGCCTCATTGCCAGGATACCAGTTTAAAGAGCTGGTGACAACCTAGGTTTGAGTAAGCCAGATGTCACCTTGTACCTTTCCCTACAAAATGGCACGTACATCTGGATTTCTGGCCTTAGCCTTTAAAGGGGCCCCCATGTTCTTTGTGGTTTGAAGGAAGGACCAGGCCCAGCTCCTCTATGTGACCTTGATAATTGGAGCTCTTTACTGTTAAGGAAAAAATCCCCAATATTTTCCTTCTGGTACTCCCTCTCCTGACCTTCACTTACCATTTTCTTTTTAATTAGGGGAGCAACACCAGCCCTTTCCCAGGCCAGGGGAAAGAGAAATGCTCTGCTAATCCCCAGTTGAACTAAGCTTTTGCTTCCCTGTTTACAAAGGGTGCACCAGGCCTGGCGTGTGCCCAGGGATGGAGAAACTGCCTTTGGAAATGGGAAATGTGACCTGACCACATTCCAACGTGATGCTTATGGTACTTGGGAGAGGTTCCTGGGGTAAGATCATTCTGTCCATCTGACCTAGAGGGAGATGCAAGAGACCTCTCCATTCCCTCACTTCTGTGCAGTCATGAATCTTTCTGGCTATATTTGCCATCTATGTTATTTCTCCTGGGACCCCTTGTAACCACTCCCCAATCCCAAATTACCAAATGTATATTTTTTTAAGTTCTTGCATATGTACATTGTGTTTCTCCTGATAGCATAAAAGTCCCTTAGAGGAGAGATGATTCTATTTTTTTGTCCTTGTAGCCCCAGCATTTAGCGCAGTGTGTAGCACATAGGTTCTTTATAAATGCCTGGTGTAGGTGGTGCAGTGGATAGAGCACCGGCCCTGGCCTCAGGAGGACCTGCGTTCAAATCTGGCCTCAGACACATAACACTCACTAGCTATGTGACTCTGGGCAAGTCACTTAACCCCAATTGCCTCACAAAAAAAACCAAAAAAACAAAACAAACAAATAAATGCTTGGTGAATGGTTAATTGGTTGGGGTATGTGGGTTAGGCTGGGAGATGGGACGCATACCAGTCCGCCATTCTTCCTCCTTAGGGAGGTGAATGTTACTTTCTGGGGCAGAGTTGCTGTGCTTAGCCTGGTTTCTGAACTCCTTTAATACTCTCCTTTTCTATGGGAAGAGCACTGACTTTGGAGTCAGAGGACATAGGTTCAAATCCCACCCTTACTACTTACTAATCTATGTGATTACAAGCCACTTCACTGCTCTATGCCTCAGTTTCCTCATCTGTAAAATGAGGAGGTTGGGCTAGATGGTCCCTAAGGTCCCTTCCCATTCTAAGTTTATGAACCTAGGATTCATGAACCTTCAACCCCAAAATCTCTGATCCCATGATCTTCATCCGTGAATTCTTCCTCCCAATGTACATTCATACAGTGATCAACATTCATTGATCACCGTATTTTGTCTAACTGCCATCAATGGAGGTGACATCAGCTGATTACAACACAGCCTAACTGCTATGCTGCCTAAGCAGCCAGCCTTTTCTGGAAGGTGGTGGAAGACAAGGTGGAAAGATTGAACGATTTATTGGGCATTGCTTGCCCGGCAAGATTTCTTTGTTGTGTTTTGATAACAAAGAACAACATGCCCATTGCTCTGTAATCAATAGAGGCCTGGCCAGAGTTACCAAATTTTTCATATTTCATATTGAGAATTGGCTATAAACAAATATTAAAGGCCCATTCAGTGTATGGGTGCCATGTTAGTCCCAGAGGGAGTAACAAAGTATACAGATGTCTGGTCCCTGCCCTAAAAGAGTTTACCATCAAAAAGGAGCACATGCTTCTGCTCCTCCTCTTCCAGATTATGCTCAGAATTTAGACCTAGAAGAGTCAGATAATGCAACCCCTCCTTTTACAGAGAAGGAAACTAAGGCCCACAGAGGGGGACAAACTTGGTTGCCTGAGTTTATACAGGTGGAAAGTAGCAGAGTTAGTGTTTGAAAATGGTTCCTTTGACTTTCAAATTGGGGAATCTTCTTTAATACACCACAATTCTTTCAACTTAGACTTACTTGCCTTAACCAATGAACAGTGGATGAGAACTTGGTCAAAGATGAGAATTAATAGTATCATTGAGTAATGGTTCAAAGTTCTTCAGAGGCAAGTGGAATGGAGGGGATCCTGGATTTGAAGACAGAGGACTTACCTTGGCTACTAATCATCCAAGTGGAGTCGAATCATGCCACATTCTCAGTTAACTCAATGGTCAAGTAAGCGGGTTGGACTAGAAGACCTCCAGAGTGTCTTCCAGCTATATACCAATGGGCCTATGGCCACCGGATCTGGAGACTGAGTTCAAATTTTGCCTTTCATATTTTATACTCATATGACTTCAAGCAAGTCGCTTAATCCCACTGTGCCTCAGTATCCTCATCTAAAAAATGAGGAGGGTGGACTAGATGACTTTTCAGGTTTTTTCCAGATATTTACCAATGAGCCTATGGCCACTGGTTCTGGAGTCTGAGAACATGAGTTCAAATTCTAGAAATTACATCATGCTTTCTACGTGTTGTTGTTATTGTTCAGACTTGTCCAAATCTTTGCGATCCCATAGACCATACTGTCCATGGGTTGTTTTTTTGCAAAGGAGCAGTTTGCCCTTTTCTTCACCAGTGGATTAAGGCAAACAGAGTGCCCAGGGTCACATAGCTGGCAAATATCTGAGGCTAGATTTGAACTCAGATTTTCCTGACTCCAGGCTCAGTGGTGCCATGGTACCACCTAGCTGCTTACTACATACATGATCTTAAGTCACTTAACCTCTCTGTGCCTCAGTTTCCTCATCTGTAAAATGAGGGAGATATCCTAGATGGTCCCTGAAGTCCCTTCTAGGTGTATGCCTCTGAGGGTAATTCCCCCCACCCCATCTCAAGCCATTGAGAGCACTGGACTTGCTCACAAAAGTTTTCTTAATTGGATATTATTGCATTTCTGCTCTGTTTGCGGGGAATAGGGAGGAGAGGGTTTTTTCCTGCTCAGTGGCTCCTGTCTGGAATCTCCCTTCCTGCTTAATCATTTCTGATTTGGGAGCCTGGCAACAGGAGTCATAGTATCAAGAGCCACCTCAGGATAATATCACCAAAGGTGATTCACAGACATTGTTCTCTCAGTATCACATTCTGAAAGGACAGTGTCAACACTGAACCACTGGGGACGGAGAACAGGCCTCATTCTGCATTTACCTTCAGTGTTTGTGGGCTGAATCGTATCCTTTCAGGCAGAGCAGACACTCCTACAGATTCTCTCTCACTTGTTTAATGCTTTAGAAACTGTGCATAATAGAAGTATCATTCACCTCTATTTTACAGATGCAGGTAATCGAGTGAGTAATCTGCCCATATTCAGAGTTAAATGCCAAAGGTTAAATATTCAGGTTAGCATCAAAACAAGGACTTAGCTCCTGATACAAAATCTGTGCTCTTTCTTATTTCAGCGTGATGTCAATCACTGGTGTGTGTGTGTGTGTGTGTGTGTGTGTGTGTGTGTGTGTATACACATGTATTAAGGCAACTAAGGGGTACCATGAATAGTGTGTTCAACTTAGAGTCAGGAAGACCTGAATTCAAATCCTTCCTAAGACACTAGGTGCTGGGCAATTTCCTTAATCATTCTCTGCCTCAGTTTCCTCATTTATATAATGAGGATAATAATCACACCTACTTCCCAGGATTGTTGTGAGGACTGAAGGAGGTAATACATGCAACAGGCATATATACACAAGTACACACTCACACACACGTATATATGTACATACATATTCATGTAGACACAGGTATAGATATGAGTAAATGCTGATAAAATAATAAAGAAAAAAAGGAAACAGAATTTAGGATTTCCTTCTGTTGTGTGTATACATATATAGTGTGTGTGACTGTGTAGATATATCTACATGTATATGTTCACACTGTGTATATTTTCACACCTGTTTATGTATGGATGTATGCTAATATAAATATATACACATATATATTTGTACAGAACAAGGGAGATCTGAATTTTGTCTATTTCTTCCTTCTGTATCATTTTATCAGTAATCCTCAAACACATTTGCTGAATTGAATTTAATGGCATGCATAAATCCATAGGGTGACTATGTGGTGTAACAGATAGAGTGCCAGGCCTGGAGTCAGGAAGACTTGTTTTCCTGAGTTCATATCCGGCCTCAGACACTTACTGGCTGTGTGACCCTATGCAAATCACTTCACCCTGCTTGCCTCTATTTCCTCATCTGTCAAATGAGCTAGAGAAGGAAATGGCAAACCACTGCAGTATCTCTGCCAAGAAAATCCCAAAAAGGGTCATGAAGAGTTGGACACAACTGAAAATGACTGAACAGCAACAAATAGATCCATAGAACGTTCGAGCCCTTTGCGCCTTCAGAGATCACCTCACCTGGGCTCTTCATTTTATTATTACTATTTTCAAATGGTTGAGGGAAGAGGAGCCCAGAAATATGAAACAATTTGCTCCAGACCATGTAGCTAGTTAGTGGCAGAAACAGGATTGAATTTGGGTCTTTTGACATCTGGTGCAGGGCTCTTTCCAGTGTGTGATGCTATCTTTTGGTTATATCATGATAAATTTAGTAAATGAAAACTCTGCTAAGTTTTTAGGCAACCGTGCCTTTGTCATCCATCACTGTAATGATCACATAATCTATTTCAATTGCTCAATCATGTATGATTTGATGCTGAGTGAGTCTTATTCAAAAGAACCATCCCATTCCTGTCTTCTGGTAAAACACACAGGTCAGTACAGGGCACGAAGACAATAGAATAAAAACATTAAATGAAGACATGAAAAAGCAATACAATTTCTTGATTCTGAGGGAAGATTAAACTGCTACTACCCCAACGTTATCTGGATAACCTGACATCAACAGATTTTATTGGATTACATCCATGATGTGTTCAGCAAGTCAGCATTTCTATGATTCAGTTACAACTGGGGGACAGATTATAGGATTATAGGTTTAGAGTGGATAGGACCTTAGAGGCCATCAGATCTAACCCTTCACTTTATAGATGAGAAGCTGAGGCCTAGAGGAGGTTACATGACTTGTCCGAGGTCTCCTGGGTAGGAAATGGAAGAGTCAATATTTGAATCCAGGACCTCTGTCTCCTTATCAAACATTCTTTCCATACATGTCCCATACAGCTCTTAGCCACCTGTTTCATCATTATAGATACAAGCCAAATTGAGATATTATTCAAACATATTTGTCACATGCTGATTATAGCAGGTATCTTTCTTTTTTTAATATTGATGCAGAAATATTTATTAAGTGATTGTCAAATGGAATATAGTAACATCAAAAATTATTTGTTATGATCAAGAAAGATTCTTATGGAGAATATATAGATATTTCAATATTAAGGAAATAATTGTCTTCGTAGATCACATTAATGATATCTCTTTTTTTGGAATTTATTTAGTATTTTATTTTTCCCAGTTATATTTAAAAACATTTTTTAATGTTCATTTTTAAAACTTTGAGTTCCAAATTCTCTCCCTTCCTCCCTCCCTACCCTCCTCCCCATTGAGAAGGCAAGCAATTCGTTGTAGGTTATACATGTGTAGTTATGCAAAATATTTCCATATTAGTCATACTGTGAAAGAAAACATAGACCAAAAAAAAACCTCAAGAAAAATAAAGAAAATTTAAAAAAGTATACTTCAATTTGTATTCAGATACCATCAGTTCTTTCTCTGGGTGTGGATAGCATTTTTCATCATAAGTTCTTCAGAATTGTCTTGAATCGTTGTATTACTGAGAATAGCTAAGTCATTCACATTACAAGATTGCTGTTACTTTGTACACAGAATATTACATTTTGCATCAGCTCATGTAAGTCTTTCCAGGTTTTTCTGAGAGTATCCTATTTTCTCATGTTCCTGATGAAAAAATCAGGAAAGTACCTTTGGATTGATTATCAAGAACCTTCTCACAACTAGAGTTATGGACCTCAAACTGCTCATTTTTCTCTCTAAACTACTCGCAAAGGCTTAGGCTGTTGGAACTAGTAAAATATTCCTTTCTTGGGCTGAATACAATACTAAATACAACCCATATATCTTCTCCCTGTCTTCCCGCATTTATGCTATGGAGTTGATCTTTAAAAAGAGAAGAATGTTCCTGGAGATATGTGCCACTTACCTTTTAGCTAAGAATTCTTTGGGTGCCGTAGGTGGGTGACCTGTCAAATCTAGTTATGTTTTTGTTGGTTGCACCCAGGGCAGGGGTGGAGAACTGCTGGCTTCACTCAAATCAATTGAAGCAGCTAGGTTGTGGAAGTAAAATGAAGGCATGGTTGGGGCCAGGCAGAGATGTGCTAACTCAAAGTTAGGAGGATCTGAAGGTATTTGCAAAAAGATGGCTGAGGAATCTAAAGACAGGGAAGAAAATCAGTGGTATTTGCATGCACAGAAGAGATGCCTGTCAGTGACTATGAGGTAAGTCCAATGCCAGTGCCAGCATGGAGACACACAAGGAATTAGGATTGGCCTCAGCTCCTATAATTTAGATAGGCAATCATAGCCTGGATCTGATATCCCATAGCATCACCTTTTTTTCCTCCACAGCAGTACACAGTATGCATGGTGGCTCAGTAGCAACATGAAATACAACCAGAAAAACATGGTTACTCAGGAATCTCCCTCTCCCCTACCTCCTACGTACCACATACACCACAATGATAATTAAAGGAGTCCCACATCCAAACACTCTGTACGCACCCATGTTTCAAAGCCTTTAGTGATCCCTCCACCTCTAGCCTCCTCTTACTCTTGCCACATCATCCACTGATACCATCAATGTTACTAGGTGGTGCTGGGAGTACTGGACCTAGAATCAGGAAGACCTGAGTTCAAATCCCACCTCAGACATTTACTAGCTGTGTGACCTTGGGCAAGTCATTTAACTTTTCTGCCTCAGTTTCTGTAATTGTAAAATGGAGATAATAATAGCACTTATCTCCCAGGGTTGTTGTGAGAATCAAATGAGATAATCTTTGTAAAATGCCTGGCACATAGTAGGTGCTTAAATAAGTGCTTATTCCCTTTCCTTCCCCTGCACACTACAATCTCCTCACCCTCAAGGTATTTTGTTGTTGTTGATGTTTTTTATTACCAAATAATAGTTGACTTCTGCATCGCCCACCCTCATATACCAACCTCTTCCTTCTCCCTGGAACTCCTAATTACTCATGAGGAAATGCTAGTGCAATCAATGGCTCCCTTCTTCATCTGCTTCCAATGCAGTGAGATGTCTCTGCAAATATCACCTCCCTGCATACCTCTTCATCTCCCAGCCATATAGCATCCCAATCTCTTAACAGTGACCTGTCTAGATGTATCTCCTTCACCTGGGGTACTGGGCCCATGTGGACTGCTGGTTGAGCACATTGCCTCAGAATAGGGCAGCCTCCTTCGGCCAAAGGGAAAAGGTTCTGGGAGTACTGTTCATGGTGTCATGGAGTTCTTTGACCACCTCAAGGGTACTGGGGTTTCAAAACTGATTCTTATATTCTTTCCTTGGGTATGTAACTGTCTCAATCAATTGGATATTAAAACTGGGCCAGTTGATACCTAAAGTTAAGAATAATTTTAAAGGGTAACTTTCCTTTTTTATTATGAATTTAACAAATGCCATTAGGAGTGGACATTTCAATATAGAAAAAAAAACAAAACAAAAAGGAGGATTGCATATGTAACTGTGTACTTCTGTGAATACAGTTTATTTTAGTATATATTAACTATAATATTTAGTAACAAAATTACTCTCTTGGTCTGTGTCCCCTTCTGACTTTCCTTCTGCTCAGTTATGTTTATTTTTTAATGCTTAGATTATGCTCTTTTCTTTATTTTCTTCTTTTTCCTCATCACTATCGCTACCCATCAAACATCCAATAGACTCCCTCCCTTGTAACCAATAAATATAGCTAAGCAAAACAAATGAACACATTGGCTATGTTTGTATTTGGATGTCTCCTTCTGTTCCTCTGGTCCACCACCTCTCTGCCAAGAGGTAGGGAGCATGAGTCGTCATTAGTCTTCTGGAGTCATGCCTGGTTGCCACATTGATTCAAATTTTCTGAAGGCTTTCAATGTTGTTTTCTTTTCACTGTTGCAGTCATCATGAAAACTGTTTTCCAGATTCTGTTCACTTCTTTCCATACGGTTCCATACAACTATTCTCAGGTTTCTCTGAAGCCATCATATAGAAATTTTTTATTCTATAATAATATTCCATTTACTTGGCACAATTAGCTCTGACATCCTGCAAATGATGAGTAACCACTTTATTTCCTGTTCTTTGCTACAAGACAAATTATTACTATAAATATTTTTGTATCTATGTGTCTTTCCCCTATAATACTGACCTCTTTGGGGGCATATGCCCATTAGGAGTAATAGCAGTATCTCTTAGTTTAGCAATTTTGGGGGCATTGTACCAAATTTATTTCTGAGATGGTTATAGTACTTTCAAGTGCCTGTCCCCTCATAGACTTTCCAATAATTGCCATTTTCCTTTTCTTTTTTTTTTTTGCTCATCTCTTTCATTCTGATGGGCATGTGTTGTTTTCATTTTCATTTTCCTTCTTATTAGTAATTTGGACATTTTTTTTTCATTTGGTTGTTGATAGCTTGCATTTCTTCTTTTGGGAATTGCATGTTTGTATGCATTGGTCATTTATCTATTGGGAAAGTCATGCACTTTTCTTTTCTCTTTTTTTTTAGATAAGGCTGTTTATTAATTAATTTATTTTTAGTTTTTAACATTCACTTCCGTAAGATTTTGAGTTCCAAATTTTCTCCCCATCTCATCCCCCCCACCCCAAAATGGCATGCATTTTGAATACCCTTTCCCCTAATCTGCCCTCCCTTCTATCTCCCCCCCCTTCTCTTATCGCCTTCCCCATCTATTTTCCTGTAGGGCAGGACAGATATCTATACCCCATTACCTGTATATCTTATTTCCCAGTTGCATGTGAAAACAATTTTTAACATTTGTTTTTAAAACTTTGGATTCCAAATTTTCTCCCTTTCTCCCTCCTCACCCACCCTCATTGAGAAGGCAAAGAACTCGATACAGGTTATACATGCATAGTCATGCAAAACACTTCCATACTAGTCATGTTGTGGAAAATTATTTCCTTTCATCCTATCCTGTCCTCCATTTATTCTATTCTCTCTTTTGACCCTGTCCCTCCTCAGAAGTGTTTGCTTCTGATTACCTCCTCCCATCTGCCCTTTCCTTTATCATCCCCTCCTCTCTTATTCCCTTCCCCCGTATTTTCCTGTAGGGTAAGATAGATTTCCATACCCAATTGGGTGTTTAAGCCAAATTCAATGAGAATAAGATTCACTCATTCCATCTCACCTTTCTCCACTTCCCCTCCACTGTAAGAGCCTTTTCTTGTCTATTTTATGTAAGATAAATTACTTTATTCTACTTCTCCCTTTCTCCTTCTCTCAGTGTAATCCTCTCTCAGCCCTTAATTTTATTCTCCAGCTATCACCCCTTCGTCTTCAACTCACCCTGTGTCATCTATCTATCTATCTATCTATCTATCTATCTATCTATCTATCTATCAATCTATCTATCTATCCATATAATTTTCCCCCTCCAACTCACTGACAAAGGTCTCATGAGTTACAAATATCATCTTTCCATGTAGGAATGTAAACAGTTCAACCTTAATAAGTCCCTCACGATTTCTCTTTCCTGTTTACCTCTTCATGCTTCTTTTGAGTCTTGTATTTGAAAGTCAAATTTTCTATCCAGCTCTGGTTTTTTCATCAAGAATGTTTGAAAGTCCTCTATTTCACTGAATGTCCATTTTTTCCCCTGAAGGATTATACTCAGTTTTGCTGGGTAGGTGATTCTTGGCTGTAATCCTATCTCCTTTATCCTCCGGAATATCATATTCTAAGCCCTCCAGTCCCTTAATGTAGAAGCTGCTAAATCTTGTGTTATCCTGGTTGTGTTTCCACAATATTTGAATTGTTTCTGGCTGCTTGCAATATTTTCTCCTTGACCTGAGAACTTTGGAATTTGGCTACAATATTCCTAGGAGTTTTCTTTTGGGTATCTCTTTCAGGAGGTGATTGGTGGATTCTTTCCATTTCTACTTTACCCTCTGGTTCTAGAATATCAAGGCAGTTTTCCTTGATAATTTCTTGAAAGATGTTTTCTAGGCTCTTTTTTTTTTGATTATGGCTTTCAGACAGTCCAATAATTTTTAAATTACCTCCTAGATCTTTTTTCCAGGTCAATTATTTTTCCAATGAGATATTTCACATTGTCTTCTATTTTTTCATTCTTTTGGTTTTGTTTTACAATGTCTTGATTTCTCATAAAGTCACTAGCTTACATTTGCTCCATTCTAATTTTTAAAATTAATTAATTTATTTTGAATTATCAACAATCACTTCCATAGGCTTTTGAGTTTTAAATTTTTCTTCCCCTCCCTCCCCAAGATGGTGCACAATCTGATATAGGCTATACACATACATTCCTATTAAACATATTTTCACGTTAGTGATGTTGTAAGGAAGAATTAGAACCAATAGGAGGAACCACCAGAAAGAGGAAACAAAACACAACAGAAGAAAAAAATAGCAAATAGTATGCTTCGATCTACATTCAAACTCCATAGTTCTTTCTTCTTTGTGGATAGCATTTTCCATCATAAGGCCTTTGGAGATGTCTTAGATCCTTGTATCACTGAGAAGGGTTAAGTCTATCAATATTAGTCATCGCACAACATAGTTGTTACTGTGTACAACGTTCTCCTGGTTCTGCTCACTTCACTCAGTATCAGACCATACAGGTCTTTCCAGGTTTTTCTGAAGCCAGCCTGTTCATCATTTCCTGTAGCACAATAGTATTCCATTACATTCATATACCACAACTTGTTCAGACATTCCCCAATTGATAGGCATCCTCTCAGTTTCCAATTCTTGCCACCACCAAAAGATCTGCTATAAATATTTTTGTACATATAGGTCCTTTCCCCATTTTTATGATCTCTCTGGGATATAGCACTAGAAGTGTTATTGCTGGGTCAAAGGATATGCACATTTTTATAGCCCTTTGGGCATAGTTCCAAATTGCTCTCCGAAATGGTTGGATCATTTCACAACGCCATCAATAATGCATTAGTGTTCCATTTTTCCCACATCTTCTCTAATATTTATCATTTTCCTGTTTTGTCATGTTGACCAATTTGATAGGTGTGATGTGGTACCTCCGAATTGTTTTGATTTGCATTTCTCTAATCAATAGTGATTTAGAGCATTTTTTCATATGACTATAGATGGCTTTAATTTTTTCATCTGAGAACTGCCTAGTCATATCCTTTGACCATTTATCAATTGGTGAATGATACATTCTAATTTTTAAGGAAGTACTTTCTTCAGTGAGCTTTTGGACTTCCTTTTCCATCTGGCCAATTCTGCTTTTTGAGACATTCTTCTCCTCATTGGCTTTTTGGATCTCTTTTGCCATTTGGGTTAGTCTGTTTTTTAAGGTGTTATTTTCTTCAGTATTTTTTTGAGTCTCCTTTAGCAAGCTGTTGACTTGTTTTTCGTGATTTTCTTGCATCACTCTCATTTCTCTTCCCAGTTTTTTCTCTACATCTCTTACTTGCTTCTCAAAATCCTTTTTGAGCTCTTCCATGGCCTGGGACCAATTCATATTTCTCTTGTAGGCTTTGGATGTGGGAGCTTTGACTTTGTTGTCTTTTTCTGGTTATTTGGTTTGATCTTCTTTGTCATCAAAGAAAGATTCTATGGTCTGACTTTTTTGCATAGTTTGCTTATGTTCCCAGACAATTAATTACTTGAGTTTTAAACTCTTTGTTAGGGTAAGGGTCTGCTTCTAGTGTGGAAAATGTATTGTCCCAAGCTTTGGGGGTTTTGTGCAACTGTTTTCAGAACTATTTCTAGGGACCTGTAAATTATCAGTTCTTCCAAGGTGGTACAATCAAGGGCAAGGTGTTTACTCCTTTTCTGGTCTGTATTCTGGTCTATGAGTGAACACAAGCACTCTTTTCTGCCTTGGAAGTGTGAGAAGGATTCCCTCTCCATCCCCCCTACAAGCTCCATCACACCAGCGTTCCTTCTCACCTCAGGACTGCCACCCAGAACTGCAACCCAGATCCAACCATGAGAATCCTGCCTCAGCACCAGCAAAGAGATTCCTGCAATCCCGCTCTGATCAGCTACTTGATTCCCTTGTCCGTGGGTGAAAAGCTCTGGAAGCAACAGCCACCCCAGGGCTATGCTGGGACTGGGTCTGGGACCAAAATTCTCTCTCACAGAGGTCACAGACCTTTTCTACTGACCTTCTAAGTCGTCTTTGGCATTTGTGGGTTGAGAAGTCTGGAAACCACCACAGCTGCCTATGATACTGTCCTCTGAGGTCTGCTCCAGTTTCACTGAGGCCTGGTCTTTGTCTGTGCACCCAACTGAACTGCGTTCCTCTCCCCACCCAGTGCAATAGGTCTTTCCAATAAACTATCCAGGTTGTCTTGGGCTGGAAATTTGTTTCACTCTGTTTTTTTGTGGGTTCTGCTGGTCTAGAATTTGTTTAGAGCCATTTTTTACAGGTATTTGGAGGGCTTTGGGGGACAACTCAAGCAAGTCACTGCTTTCACTCTGCCATCTTGGCTCTACTATTTGCACTTTTCCTACCTATTCACCAGTATTGGGGGCTATGAGTTAGGAGAGTAAAGGTCCAGGTCCTTGGAGATCTTCTATTGAAAGTAACCAATGCAGATTTCAGAAAAACCTAAAAAGATTTACATGAACTGATGCTGAGTGAAGTGAGCATAAGCAGGAGAACATTGTACACAGCAAAAGCAAAATTGTGCAATGACCAACTTTGATAGACTTAACTTTTCTCAGCAATGCAGAGAATTCCAGAAGATTCATGGTCGAAAATGTTCTCCACATCCAGAGAAAGAACTGTGGAGTCTGAATGCAGACCAAAGTATACTGTTTTTACTTTTTTTTTTCTTTCACATGGTTTTTCCCTTTTGTTCTAATTCTTCTTTCACAACATGACTAATGTGAAAATATGTTTAATATGATTGTACATGTATAGCCTATATCAGATTGATTGCCATCTTGGGAGGGAATAGGGGAGGGAGAAAAAATTTGGAACTCAAAACCTTATATAAAAGGGAATGTTGGGGGCAGCTAGGTGGTACAGTGGATAGAGCACTGGCCCTGGAGTCAGGAGGACCTGAGTTCAAATTCGACCTCAGATCAGACACTTGACATTTACTAGCTGTATGACCCCGGGCAAGTCACTTAACCCCAATTGCCTAAAAAAAAAAAAGTGAATGTCGAAAACTAAAAATAAATAAATAAGAAAGTGGCCAATGGAATGCCTAGCGGAGTGCCATGGATGAAGTTCAGCCAGTAGCTGCTAAGTCTATCATCTGGAATTCTGGGAAGGGTCCCACCATCAATTATTCAACCAAGAAGTATTTATTAAGAATGTCCTATGTCAGGGGCAGCTAGGTGGTGCAGCGGATAGAGCTCCAGCCTTGGAGTCGGGAGGACCTGAGTTCAAATCTGGCCTCAGACACTTGACACTTAACTAGCTGTGTGACCCTGGGCAAGTCACTTAACCCTGGTTGCCTCACCAAAAAGCATAAAAAAAAAAGAGAGTATCCTATGCGCTTGTTGTTGTTTAGTTGTTTCAGTCGTGTCTGACTCTTTGTGACTGATTTAGGGTTTTCCTGGCAAAGATACTGGAGTAGCTTACCATTTCCTTCTCTAGCTCAATTACAGATGAGGAAACTGAGGCAAACAGGGTTAAGTGACTTGCTCAAGGTCACACAGCTAGTAAGTTTCTGAGGCTGGATTTAAACTCAGGTCTTCCTGACTCCACGCTCTATCCATGCCACCACCCAACTGCCTTATGCGCTCAGCATTGGGCTAAAGGCTGGAGACACAAAGACAAAAGCAAAACAGTCACTGCCCTCAAAGAGCTTTCAGTCCATTGAGGGAAGACAGCATGCACCAATATAGGCATATATAAGATGTACACAGCCACGTCCCAGTTAGTGCACTAAGAAATCCCATGAAGCAGATACATTATTCAAATTCACACTGCATATTCAGAAAACAAATATAAGGTCACTTTGGTGGGGTGCGGGGATCACTAACAAGTAGGATGATCATGCAGAAGGTGTCTCCTGAACTGTTTTGAAAATAAAAAACCCAGGCATTGTAAGACACAGAGAAGTGGGGGTATATTCCAGGCATGAGGGACAGCCTGTGCAAAGGCATGGAGGTGAGAGATGACGTGTCTTGTGTGAGAAGCAGTAAAGCCTGGATCACAGAGAAGAATGATGCTTATGAAGGAGAATAGTGTGTAATTAGGCTGGGAAGGTAGGCTGGGGCCAGCTGGTGAAGGACTTTAAATGCCCAGCTGTGGAGGGGTTTCTGTGGCATCCTGGGGGTAATAAGGACTCACTGACGACTACTGAGGATCATTTACTTTTCCAGTTTCCTTAAGATTGGACGAACATGGGCTCCAAGTTGGGATGCAAGGCAGATGCCCTTACAAGCAGTGATTCCCCTCTACAGTGAGAATTAATTAGTTCTGGCTGTTAGAAGGAACTTTAATGATTCATTTTTGCCTCCAGGATAAAATACCAACTTTTCCATTTGACATTCGAAGCCCTTCACAATCTGCCTTCAGCTCATGTTTCCTGCTTTATTATACATCACTCCCCCCCCCCCATACATTCTATGTTCCACCTACTGCTTCTCTCTGTAAGTAGCATCCCATGTCCTGTCTGTGCGCCTTTGCAAAGGGTGTCTTCTTCAGCCAGCCTGATGAGGAATTTCTTTTGACTTAGTTAAGCTGGTCCTTAGACAGCAGGTGTCTTGTCTGTCATAGGGCTGCTGAAGTAAAATCCTCCTCTGATTCCTCCTGGTGGTACGCAGGTAACCTTGGACTCAAAAAAAAAAAAGTGCCTCATTGATGTGTTTTGTTTTTACATTAAAAACACTTTCAGATTACCCCTACTCTATGAAAGGTCTCCTATGTAACAAAGTAAAATAATTAAATAAAACTAACAATATAGTGGGCGGCTAGGTGGCACAGTGGATAAAGCACCGGGCTTAGAATCAGGGAAACTCAAATCCAGCCTCAGACACTTACTACCTGGGCAAGTCATTTCACTTTGTTTGCCTCAGTTTCCTCATCTGTCAAATGAGTTGGAGAAGGAAAAGGAAAACACTCCAGTATCTTTGCCAAGAAAACCCCAAATGAGATCATGGAGAATAGGACATGCTTGAAACAAGTGAACAACAAAACAATGTAGTGACATAATCTGAAAGTGCATATAATATTCCACATCTGTAACATCCCTGTTTATCTATTTAAAATTTTTTAATCAATAGAAATCTCTTTTCTCTCCCACCTCCCAACCCATTAAAAAAAGAGAAAATAATTTTAAAAATGTGATTCTAGAATCCCTGAGTCAGAGAGCTGGGGGATAGAGAACCTCTGGAATTCATTCGTGGTTCTACTCCCCACTCTGTGCACTTTTCTACCTTCTTAACAGCAGCCTTCTCATGGTGGAGAGGCCTTCATTTAGGGTCCTTCTCTTCTGACCCACGAATCCTTGACCTGGACCACGGTTCCATGAGCTACTTGGTCCATGCAGCTCCACTCCTTACCTCATCCCCAGAGGCCTCCTCCTTTACCTCCAATTGCAATTCATGGCAGTATGTGGTGCCATTATAAGAAGGATAGAGAAGGGAGGGAAAATGGTGCATTGATGTTAGCAAAGGGAAGCGTGAGTCTGAGGGGATAAGGGGCAATTAGGACTGAAGGAAGAAGGGAGATGTAGGACTGAGGGGAGAAGAGAAGGAAAGGAAGAGGTTGCCAAGTGATAGTCAGATTCACTCCATCCTGTCCAGATGCTTGTTTCTTTGCTCTTTGACTTGAAGGTCACTCTCCACCCCCAGTAAGCTCAGTGCCCGACTCACAATTCCTGCCCCCTTCAAATACTCTGGTTGACTGATTCTTCAACATCTTGAAATCCTATGTCCTCTGTCTACTTCAATCACATGTAGATAGGGCCACACCTCATCCTTCCTCCTCTTCTCTCATGTCCCCTTAACTGCCACCTGATCTGAATTTCCACGCTGTCATCCTTATTAGAATTTATGCTCCTTGTCGGCAGGGACTATTTTTGTCTTTGTATCCGCAGGACTGAACATGTAGCTTGGCACATAGTAAGTACTTAATAAATATGTTGTACCTGGCTAACTGAATGCATGAAGTAGCCCCAGGTCCAGAAATCCTAATTGTAGCTCTGAGTGGTCTTTGTGGGGAGGAATGAATAATTAACTAATGAGGAGAAAAAACCCTGAAGTCAAGTACTGAGGATGCAAAGTCAAAGCAGTCCCTGTCCTCAAATAGCTCCCATGCTAATAGGAGGAAACAACACAATTGGGGGGCGGGGTTGGACTGTGTTTTGTTATGGGGAGGTAAGGGGATGGTGAATGGAGTCATAGGAAAGTCAAATGGTAGAACCTTCCCAAAGCAATGGTGGTGCTGTTTGGATTTCAATTCTTAGAGCGAGAGGTGGAAACTGGGAGGATGGAGGGGAAGGAAGGAGAAAAAAAGATAAATGTAATATCCCCTTTACCACCTTTCTTTTCTCACTCTCTTTCCCGACTTTCTGCTTGTATGCTTTTTCCTTTCTTCCTTCCCTCCTTTCCCTTTCCTTCTTTCCTTTCTTTTCTTCCT
>NW_020954546.1:27258885-27277058 GCF_900497805.2 Vombatus ursinus
CTTCCCTCCCTTCCCTTTCCTTCTTTCCTTTCTTTTCTTCCTTCCTTTCCTTTTCTCTCTCTCTTTCTCTTTCTTTCTTTCTTCCTTCCTTCCTTTCTCTCCTTCTTCCTTTCTCTCCTCCTTCCTTTTCTCCTTTATTTTTTTCTGTCTCCTCCACTCCTCTCTCTGCCTGTTGCACCTGCAGTCATTGATTTTATTTTCAGTGCAAACCATTGGCCTAAAATGCCTGGCCTCTGCTAATTAGGGCCCCGCTTTCTTCCATTGGCACCTGGCAAGGACTCTCCTTTGCTCATCAGCCAGTTGGTCTTCCTTTGATCCTTTGGGGGGAAAAATCTGAATTTATCTTGTTCTTTTATCAAGTCAAGGTTATGAAATAGTGCTAAGTGAAACATACCCGAGCCATCAAATGATCCTTTCAACTAGAAATTGAGCAAAGTGGGCAGAGCAGCCCTGGGAGCGTATATATGAGCTTGGATATGGGTCTACCCAATTGTCTTTGATGCCTTTCTCTGATTTTCCTGTTATTTTGACCATGATGATGGTTATGATTACTACTACTACTACTACTACTACTACTACTACTACTACTACTACTACTGAAAAGTGATGATAGTAATAAGTTCAGCAATAAAACTAGGAACTGATCATTTTTAGAATTTCATCATAGTTCTCTGCCAAAGAGTTTAACTATCTGTCAAACTACTGCTTCAGAGACTAATATTACAATTTTTCATCAGAGAAATTAATTAGGCAGATGAGGGAAAGTCTCAGGGTTTTCTGAGAACCTATAAAACACCTGGTTTTAGTACAGTTAAGGGGGAGTAGTGAGAGTAATTTCCAGGAAAATGTTCCATTTTGCCAAAATAAGCATTTTCATAATTACCCCTCTACTGGGAGAGTCACTCACACCGTGGCAAGGGACCTAAGTTCTTCAGTGCCCTTACTTCCCATGAGTGAAAGGACCCAGGGTGGGGGTTAATCAATGATAATGTATGCCATAGGGTATGCTGGCAAACCTGGCACACTCAGAGCAGGCTCTGCACATGCCTGTGGGCGGGGAGATATATTTCTTTTGTTACTGGCTGTCTGGTAGGGAGTCTAGCAGAAGCTGGAATGTAGAGCTGGGAGTGAGAACTCCAAAGGGCTCACTTTTTAGTACTGCATCTAGTAGATTGGTTCTCAGACTCAGTTTCCTTATCTAGGGAAATAGAAAAGAATACTTCTGGTAGAGCAGTAACTAAGGTAAGCCTATAGGGGCTTTGTCCCTGGGTGTCAGCGTACAAAGCTGTACTTCCTCTTCAGTTGTAGCTTCTCAGAGGACACAGGCAATTGTGTATAAGGTTTTCAGAAGTCCCCATAGATCTTGTGGTAGAGATGAAACATTTTCCTTCATGCTTTGGAAGAAGGTTATGCTAGGGTGAGCAGAAATGCGGTAGCACATTCAAGAACTATCTTTTTTTTTTTTTTTTTAAAAAAAAGGTTTTATTTGTTTTAATCAGCCAAGACCTGCCTTCTTACCCTCTCTCTACCCCTATTCCCAATTTAGAACAGGAATAAAACACATATAGTCGATCAAAACAAATTTCTACCTTAGCCATGTTCAAAAAAAAATTGTCCCACTCTACATTGAGTCCATTGCATGTTTTACCATTAGTCCTCTGGAATCCTGGCTGGTCATTACACTGATAAGATTTCACCACAACAGTAGTCCATCACATTTACATGCCACAACTTGTTCATCCATTCCCCAATTCTTTGTCACCTCAAAAAGAGCCAGAAATATTTTTGTACATCCTTAGAGTTTATTTTGCTTAGGACTTATTCCTCCCTTAATTCTGTTGCTTTTCAGTCATTTCAGTTATGTCTAACTCTTTCTGACCCCATTGGGGTTTTCTTGGCAAAGATACTGGGTGAGTTTGCCATTTCCTTCTCCAGCTCATTTTACAGATGAGGAAACTGAGGTAAATGGCCCAGGGTTGCACAGTTAATAAGTAACTGAGGCTGGATTTGAACTGGATTTGAACTTCCTGACTCCAGACCCAGTGCATTATCCACTGTACCACCTAGTTGCCCCTCCCTTAATTTGCCCCCTTTTTAATTTCCCCTCCCTTTCTCCCTTGTTTCCTTTTTATTTTTCCTGTTTAGTGAAATATATTTCTGTACCCAACTCTCTGTGTGTAAGTATGTGTTCTTTCTTCTTTTAACCAATTCAGATGAGATCAAGGTCCAAGTATTGTGTACTCTTCCTTGTTTGTGCTGGGAATCCTTATTATCAGATAATTTCCTCTAACCTTCTTTCTCACTCTCCACCGCTCCCCACAGTGTATTCCTCTTCCCCTCCCTTTTCACTCTTTTCTTAAGATCCTCGAGACATAACAGAACCACTCTCAGACCTGGTCTAACTGGATACCCTCATGAACCCTAATGATAATGGGTTCTGAGCAGACACAAATATCAGCTCCCCACATTGGAATGAAGGTGGTTTATCCTTGCTTAGTCCTTTATCATTGTTCATTTATGTTCACTCATTAAAGCTTCAATTCCCTCCTGTGTTTGAATCCCAAAGTTTCTCTGTAGCTCTGGTCTTTTCATCAGATATGCTTCCAAGTCCCCTATTTCATTAAATATCCATTTTTTCACTTGTCGTATTATACTCTGGTTTGCTAGGTGAGTTATTCTTGGCTCTGAGCCCATATCCTTTGCCTTCTTGGAATATCATTTCCCAAGTTCTATGCATGATCAAACTGGAATTTTGCAATATTGTATCTGTCTGGAAATTGTGAGGTCTGAGCATGAAACTGAACCTTCGGGGAAATAATATCTGTCATATCTCTTGTTACTTGTGCTTTTGGTTATTAAAATGGTTTATTATAAATAATATTGGGGATCAGGAGCTGTGATTTCATTAGGGTGGGAAATTCTCAGTGGAGTAATTCCCTCCTTTGATGCAGATCAATAACTTGCCTTTAACTCAACAATCAATCAATCAACCAGCATATATTAAACACCTAGTGAGTGCCAGGCAATGTGTTAACCCTGGGGACACAAAGAAAGCCAGAGAGAATGCCCTGAGCAGAGAGATGGAGTGTCTTGTTTTGTGGAAGAGCCAGGAGGTCAGTGTTATTGGATGAAAGGCATGTGGAAGGGAGCAAGATGTAAGAACACTGGAAAGGTAGGAGGCAGCTGGGTTATGCAGGGCTTTGAATGTCAAACAAAGGGTTTTATGTTTAACTTGTAGGTGATGGGGAACCACTGGGGTTTTTAAATAAATACAAATGTTAGAGGTCTAACATGATCAGACCTTTTAGTTTAAGGAAAATCCCTTTGGTGAGTGAATGGAGGATGGATTGAAGTGGGGAGATACTTGAGACAGGCAGACCTACCATATTGCTATTGCAATAATGCAAGGGTTGGGTGATAAAATTTCTGCAGAATACTTCCGGATTGCTTTCACACCAATTTGAATTTCAACTCAAAATACGTGAAGTATGCCTGTTTCTCTACAGCCCCACCAGCATCAAGTTTTGCTGCTCTTAATTACTTACTGCTGCTAGTTTTGTGGGGAAGAGGTAGTACTTCAGATGTGCATTTCTTTGATTATTAGTGCGGGCGAACATCTTTGAACAATTTGTGTTTTCTCTTTTGTACATGGATGGAGTTTGTGGTTGGACAATGCCATGGAGCCAGTAATTGCTGAGAGGAAGAAGGCCAGGTTGGATTGACATCAGAAAATTATACTGTGTTTTTATGTGCCCAGGATTCTCTCTACAAGAAAGCCCTGTTTCTTAAACATTAATTTTCAACTGGTGATGGTGTGTGGCCTTTGACCATCTGGGACTAAGTGTTGCTGTTGGATATATTTTTTTGATAGTTCCTTATACATTTAAATGTAAAGTTTTAGTTTTTCCATTGGGCTCTTAATTTGTGTTTCTTGTTACTGCATAGGAATATTTTATCTCATGCAATTGAGCCCATCTATTGAGCAATAATTTCTTCTTTATGTTTCTTTGATGAACCTGTATTCAAGGATACTCTCTCTAGTTAGTCAGTCAACAAACAGTTAGAAAGGCCTTATCATATACCAGGTGCTGGGCAAAGCATTGAGGATACAAGGAAAGGCAAAAACCATGGTGTAGACCACCATCAATTAATGCCTTTTTATCTTCTTGTCCATGGTCCCCCAGAATTCATCCAAAGGGGGACTTGCCTTCAGGCTTTCTTCTTGATCTGTTGACATTGATTAGATATCAGAGGAATGCACAGGCTGTCTGTTGATATACCTCAATCTCTCACAGCTGGCTCCCCTCCTTTTCCAGCCCACTTCCTTATCATTTCTCTGATAATGTGAGGCAACATGGTGTAAAGGATAGAGCATTGGATTTGGAGTCAGGAAGATATGGGTTCAAATCTCACCTTAGTCACTTAATAGCTGTGTGACTCTAAGCAAGTCACCTAACCTGTCTGTGCCTCAGTTTCCACACCTGGAAATAAAGAAGATAGTCTCTAACCCCCTTTTGGACTCTAAATTTATGATCCTTTATGCTGCTTCTCTGGTGCAATCTTCATTCATAATATTTTCCACCTACTCAAAGCCACCATACGCCTCACTGTTGCCCTTTGTGTGACCTACAATTTAAATTTTTCAGAAACTGTGATAGTCCATGACTCACAGCCTCCTACCACCATCAGATAAACACTGATGTTAAAACATGAGACATTGTTTCAGAGATTAGCCTGGAGTCATTTCAACCACCAATCAATCATAATTTATTAAGCTCCTATTATATGCCACACACTGTGCTAGATCCTTAGGATAAAAAGACAAAAGCTAAACAGCCCCTGCCCTCAAGGAACTTACATGCTACCAGGGAAAACAACATGTACCTAGATAGGGACGGATGAAATACAAGGAGCAGAAAAGTTGTCATGTAGAAGGAGGGATTCAAATTGGGTTTTGAAGGAAATGAGGCATTCTAAGAGACAAGGGTGAGGAGAGGATGCATTCCAGGCATGGTAAATAACTTGTGTAGAGGTAGAGAGATGGTGTGAAAAACAAGAGTCAGAAGGTCAACCGACTACAGAGTGTGCAAAGGAGAGTATCGTGTAATAAGGCTAGAAAGGTAAGTTGGAGCCAGGTGGTTAAGGGCTTTAAATGTCTAACGGTAGAGTTGGATTTAATCCTAAAAGCAATAGGGAGCTTTATTTTAATAAGGCTTTATTGAGCAGGAGAGTGATATGGCTGAATGGACCTGTGTTTGACGTGTATATGGCAGCTGTGTGCCATCACTGAAAGTACTAGGCACTTTCCAAAAGGTCATGTGACCCACTCCCCTCTTCCCAGACATTTTTGGGTCTAATTCCTAGGATCCCACCCACAGAATCTACAAGATCTGAGCATTATAATAATAGTACCTACCTCCCAGAGTTACTGTGAGGATCAAATGAAATAAAATTTGTACAGTACTTCATGAACCTTAAAGGTCTCTCTCTCTCTCTCTAAATATATATACACACATACACACACATTCTATGTGACATTATATGATATTATTACCATCTCTATGTCTACTTTTATATTTATATCTATGTCCGTATCTACATGTATGTCTACATCTCCATCTGCATCTATTACCATCTCCATCTCTATCAATTTCTATCTATCTTCATTTCTATCTCTATCCCCTAGGACCAGACATGTGATTTCATTGAAATAGAGAACTCCTGTTAGGGAAACTTCATTTTTTGATGAAAATTAGCACCTGATCTGCAATTTATCCCCTTAGAGATTTGCCTGGGTCAATGAAAGGTCAAGTGATGTACCCAAGGTAACAGCCAGGATGTGCCAGAAGCAAGGCTTGAACACAAGTCTTTCTAGTTATTAGGTCAATTTCTTATCCAAAAGGAGTAGAAAGGTGCTCAATGTGAATCATGTATGGGACAGCTATTTATTTCCTATATACAATAGAAATGCTAAAAGACCCTAAAAGCACAGCAAGAATTGACAAGGCTTAAGCAATCAATGACATCACAAATGTTAGAGTCTGCTGGGAGGTTGAGTTATAAACATCAGCAAAGGAAGCCGTTTGTAGGACTACTAAATAGTCATTTCACCTCAGCTCTGTACTATCTTTCTTGTGGCAGGCGTCTCATGTCAGACAGGGTCAGAGATTGGATTTGTTGCCTTGCTGGTGGTCACTTTTTCCTTGAAATGCTGGAGTAATTTTTTAGGGACAGCTGCTAGGTGATTCTGACCAAAGGACCCAGGACCCCTGAACCTCTGAAACTCACAGGATGTACTTCAAGCCTTATATATCCATCTTGAAATTGATTCTCATTCACCTAAGATCATGAAAGAACAAACACAGAAGAGGCAGATCCAAATTCATCAGACTCCCCTAGACAGGGCATTAGTAGACAGGTGCTCATGGCTACATGGTGACCAGAATGGGAATAAAATGTGCTACCTTTCTTCTACCCCTCATAGGAAATGGTTCCAAATGGTCCTGGAATAACCCAAACCGCAAAGAGAACAGGGCAAGAGAAAACCAAGGACGCCATCATTCATTTCTAAAGGGCCGCTGGGTCATTAGCTCTTCTGGTTCAGTGGACAATGAGGGAATTGCTTTGCCATCCAAAAAAAACACCAAGCCCCCTTCATTACTGAGTCACACACTTGAGGTTGGCCAGAAGTGGAAGGGTAGCTTGACAATGCACTGGTCAACCCTCCAGGTACACGTCACTTTCGTGGCTCTGCTTACTTTACTCTGTATCAGTTCATATGTCTTTCTGTGCTAATCTATATTCAACATGCTCATCATTTCTAACAGAGCAGTAATATTTTATTGTTTTCATGTACTGCAATGAGTTTAGCCAATCTTCAGTTGATGGGTATTTGCTTTTTTTCTCCCCTAGTTCTTTGCTGTTACAAAAAAATGTGCTATGAATATTTTGGTGTATATAAGATCCTTCCCCTTCTCTTTGACCTCCTTGAGGTATATGCCTAGCAGTGGTTAAAGGATGTAAACATTTTATTCACTGTTTTTTGGCTGGACCAATTCATAGTTCCACTAACAGTGTGTTATTTTGGCTAGGTTTTTATTTCACTTTAAAAATATGCCCATTATGTATTTTAACCACACAAAACTTTGGTTCCTGATGACTGTCTTCAGTGTTATTCCTAAACTCACAAACACTTTTGCAGGGAACATAGAATGTTTGAGGAGAAAAATGACTGTGTTGATAGTATTACATTTTTCTTATCAAATAGACATCATATTGTTTAGAAGTACAAAGCAGAGAAATTCCTCCACTAATACTAAATTAAATAAACACATGAGGGAAGTATCTTGCCCTCATTAATAATTAAAGAAATGGAAATTAAAAGCTACAAGGTATGATTTTAACCTAATTCAATTATCAAATTCAAACAGTAAAATGAATTAAAAGGATAAAATCCAGTGTTGGTGGGTTTATGGGTAAACAGGTACAATCAGATGTACTTTTGGAACCAGACAGAGTTTCCTAAGTCAGGATATATTCTGCTTACCCCGACCTCTTGGAGCAAATGGGGGAGAGAACACAATACAAAGATTTTCTCTTTCAGTGTTCCTTTGGCTCATCACCTCTGCCCCAAACTTCCCACCATCAAATAGTTATGGGAAATTGCCCATTTCTGGTAAAATGGTATTTTAGGTCAGGATCCAAGTTACAGCAGAGAAGTCAGGAAAGGAAAGTGGCCAGAGAGTTGAATCACCTGTCTCAGCATGGTGTGGAAAATCCAAACTAATGTTGTGCTGGAGAAAGAACATGACACATCTACTAATTTTGTAATCTGATGCTCCGGGTAAATTGAAGAAGTTTGTTTCCTGGTCCATGGAATTCACTTCCCTCAATAGCTTAACCTCTGGCCAGCAAAGTGACCAACTCCCCTTCCAAATCTAGACCTTGCTTCCCAAAGCCAGGTTGGATCATCCCATGGGCTATCCACACTGGCAGATAGTTCACAGTCATTCTGACCCGTCTGTTAGTTACAGCTTCTACCACGTGGACAATTGGCGCTTCACCTGAGCCTCACCTTCTCTCTCTTTCTCTATCTTACTATGAAAGAAAAGTCCATAGCCAAATAAAACACCTTTTTTTTTTTTTTTACTGGGGATGAGAGGAAAGGTGGGAAGAGAGACACAAGAGGAAGGCTCTCTTGCAAATTCTGCATCTAATTGCATGTGAAATTGAGCAATCAATAGTCAATATTTAGAAGCTGAAAGCTTAGCATCAGCATGGTGGAGTATGAAGACCACTGAAAAGAGATTGAAATTTAAGTTATTGAGGGAATGATAAAGGAATTGGGTCACACTCCTCTCTGATTAGAATATCTCTACATAGCATAATAATACACCTTACACATAGTATAATAATAGATTTTAAGGTCTGCAAAGTGCTTTATAAATATTATCCTCACAACAACCCTGGGAGATTGGTGTCATTATTATCCCTATTTTACAGATGGGGAAACTGAGGTCAATAGAGGTTAAGTGACTTGCTCAGAGTCACAAAGCTAGGAATAGTCTGAGGGAGGATTTGAACTCTAATCTTCCTGGCTCCAGATCCAATGTTTTAACTACTATGCCACTAAGCTGCTGAGAGGAAAAAGGGTATTTGGTTCTGTTCTGCAGCTGAAGACTAGCCCAGACCAGCTGGCTTGCAGTTAAGTGACAAAGAGGGACCAGGTAAGTGTCAATCAGTTAGTCAGTCAACTAATATTTATTACGTACTGACTATGCACCAGGCACTGTGCTAAGTGCTGGAGATACAAAGAAAGGCAGAAAGGAAGAAAGAAAGAAAGAAAGGAAGAAAGGAAGAAAGAAAGAAAGAAAGAAAGAAAGAAAGAAAGAAAGAAAGAAAAAAGAAAGAAAGAAAGAGAAAGAAAGAAAAAGAAAGAAAGAAAAAGAAAAAAGAAAGAAAGAAAAAAAGAAAGAAAGAAAGAAGCAAAGAAAGGAAGGAAGGAAGGAACAAAGAAAGAGAAAAAAGGAAGAAAGAAAGAAAGAAAAGAAGGAAGGAAGAAAGAAAGAAAAAGGAAATCTACATGATAATTTTGTTGTATATTTGAAAGGAATAGCAATTTGTGCATAGTAGATATGCAATTTCATATGCAATCATCTTTTTATTGTACTATGTTATGGAAATGCTTGTTTTATTCCATAAATTAGAAATGAAATTTAATAATGATTCAAAAAATAAACATCCTCTGCCCTCAAGGAGCTCCCAGTCTAACGGGGAAACAACATGATGTACAAATAAGCTATATGCAGGATGAATTGAAGGTATCAGCAGTGGGGAGGCACTAGAATTAAGATGGGTTTGGGAAGGTTTCTTGCACAAGCTAAGACTTTAGCTCAGACTTGAACGGAGCCAGGAAAGTAGGAAGTAGAGATGAAAGAGTGTGTCCCAGTGGATAGTCAGGAAAAATGGAGATGAAGTGCTGTGTGTAAGGAGGCCAGAGTCAATGGATTGCAGAATATGTGGATGGGGGAAAAAGTGTGGGAATTCTGGAGAGAGTAGGAAGGGGCCAGGTTAGGAAGGGCTTTGAAAGGCAGCTAGGAGGTACAGTAGGCAGAGCTCTGAATCTATAGTCAGGAAAATCTGAGTTCAAGTCTGGCCCCAGACATTTCCTAAATGTGTGACCTTGGGCAAGTCACTTCACCTCTGTCTGCCTCAGTTTCCTCAACTGTAAAATGGGGTAATAATAACATTTACCTCCAAGGGTTGTTGTTAGGATCAAATGAGATAATAGTTATAAAGCCTTTTGTAAACCTCTAAGCACTATCTAAATATTGGTTATTATTGAAAAGCAACCAGAATATTTCATATTTGATCCTGGAGGTGATAGGGAACTGTTGGAGTTTATTGAAAGAGTGATATGTTTTGGCCTGTGTTTAGGAACATCGCTTTGACAGCTGAATAGAGGATGAATTGGAGCGGGGGAAAAGAGAGTGCAGGCAAAGATGTGCATACTCATCCTCTGAAATGGAAAACACTTCAATATGTATGTATGAAAGACTACTGGAATTTGGAGGTAGAGAACCTGGGTTCAAAACTTGCCTCTGAGGCAAGGTAAGTCACTTAAGTTCCTTGTGCCTCAGTTTCCTAATCTGTAAAATGAGAGTGTTGGACCAGATGGCTAGAGGTTCCTTTAAGCCCTAGAACTTTGATTGATCCTCTGACCTGGGTTCAATTCCTAACTCTTACTACCTATGGGACCATGGGCAAGTTACTTTCCAACTTGGTGTCTCAGTTTCTCCCTTTGTAAAACTGAGGAAATTGGACTAAAAGTCCATGCTGGCTGTAAACCTATGATATGCACCTCTTTTGTGCAGTGTCTAAAATATAGTTAAATGATTAATAAATGCTTATTGGTCGATTGATCCTATGATCCAGATAATTTGGTGTGGTGGGAAGAGCACTGTCTTTGGAATCAAAAGACCTGGTGGCTTCGAGTCTTGGCTCTTCCAATTGCTAACCATGTGACCCTGGGCAAGTCTTGCCACTTCTTTGCATCAGTCTCCTCATCTGCAAAATGGGTATGATCATAATGCTACTATAGCCTACCCCACAGGACTGTTGTAAGAATCAATTTATGTTAAAGGCCTCGGGAAATAAAGCTCAATGATGCTGTAGAAAGAGCACTGGCTCTGGAGTCTCGGAAGACCTGGGATCAAATCCCACCTCATTCACTCACTGTCCATGTGACCTCGGGCAAGTCCCTTGATTTCCCTAGTCCTCAGTTTCTTCATCTGTAAAAGAAGGGCACTAGAATAAATGACCTCCGAGGTCCCTTCTAGGTCTGTGATGGCGGCCTCTTGGTTTCAAATCCTGGCTCCGGCACTTGCTGAGTATCCAGCCATGGGCAAGTCGCCCTTCGCACTCACTGCCTCAGCTTCCTGCTATGTAAATGAGGGGGATGGTCTTTGATCCCGTCTTAGAGATAGAGAGATAGATACATCCTGTCCTATAGAGCCTTACCAACCCTAGGGTCAATGATTCACTCTATGAAATGAGAGCCATGATGGCTGAACCAGTGGGCTCATCTGTATATTCAAAAATAGCACATCATTAGGTCAACATTGACTCTTTATAAGGAAATCCCCAGGTGTCCAAGGGAGGGGAAAGCCCAGACCTGAGACATTCGTCCCACTGTCAGGGGGTAGAATTAGCATGGGCAACGTGCCTGGATTTTCCACCATTGTGGAATGCTTCTGGGTCTGTCTCCTTCTTCAAGGCTATTGACGGAACTGAAGATGCCCACGCTCTGGGTCAGAAAGGGAGTTTCCAAATCTGAGCCTTCTGTTTGGTTTAGGGGTTCACAGTGATTCCTAGAGGCTGGATAGATTGGGCCTCCACCAGTGACTATTTTTTCCAGCTCTCTGTAGCATCATGCTTGGGTAAATAAGCTATTGAGCAACCAACTGAAAAAGAAAGCAATAGGTTTTCCTTGTGGTCCTCTCCAACAGGAAGAGATTGCTGCTTGCATTGCCTTTCAACTGAATCAGTGTTCTGATGTCCCAGAAATCTGTCTGATCATGGATATGAAGTCATTCTGTTTTTGTTTTTTTTTTTTGGTAAGGCAATTGGGGTTAAGTGACTTGCCTAAGGTCACACAGCTAGTACATGTCAAGTGTTTAGTCTGAGGCCAGATTTGAACTCAGGTCCTCCTGACTTCAGGGCCAGTGATCTATCCACTGTGCCACCTAGCTGCCCCCTTTTTTGTTTTTGTTTTTTTTTTGGTAAGGCAATTGGGGTTAAGTGACTTGGATATGAAGTCATTCTGGAATCGCACCTGGCCACTTAAGACCAGATCCAACCCATTCGGCCTCAGAGTCCAGCCATTCCTGGACTGCTCGTTGAAAATGTCCTGTATTCCTGGGGGCTTAGTGATCATGACTACAGAAAATTAACTGGTCCCAGAATTGGACTCTGGATGGAGTGTGTCCTATAAATATGGGACATCTGATTCCTTAGAGTTTGGTTTTAACTTCCCCAAAGAGCTTACTAAAGGTCACACAGCTAATAAGTGTCTGAGGTCATATTTGAACTCAGGACTTCCTGAATCCAGGCCTGACACTATCCACTGTGCCACCCTGCTGTCCCCAGTACAATATAGAGGTCCAGTTTACACACAAGGCATTTCCTTATTCCTATCTAATCATTAGTACTTTTCCCACTCTAAAAACAAACTCTACTTTTTATATTTATCTTGTGTATGTATGTATATATATGTATATATATATTCTATACTTATTATCTATCTATCTATCTATCTATCTGTCTCCTCCCTGTGAGATGTAGGTTTGTTGAGGACAGGATCCATTTTATTTTCATTTTCATATCTCTAGCACCAGGCACAATGCCTGGCACCTAGTGGGCGTTTACTAAATGCCTGATTTGAATTGTACTGTATTTGTTTCTCGTGTGCTTAGCATACGTGTGCCTTGAGTGTAGGAGGCACATAGTAAATATTGGTTAAACGGTGGATAAGCAAGAATTCAGGAACCCCAGGTAATTTCCTGGATTTAATATAGTGATTTTTGCCTTAACAAACTGGCAAAATAGATGTTTCTATGGAGGATTTATGTGAATAAATGGGGGTCCTAGGGTCTGTGATGTAAGCATTTTTTTCCATTGGGAGAATGGACTGAAAAGGGGGAGGGAAAGCTTGCAAAATTTGACTAGTGACCTAGAATTCAGAGAATCATAGTATCTGAAGATGCTTTACAGGTGATGTTGTCCAACTAATAATAGTAATAATAGTAATAATAATAATAATAGCTAGCATTTATATATCACCTTTTTGTTTATGCTTATCTGTAAGTCTTTTTTAATATTTATTTTTAACATTCCTTTTTATTTTAATTTTGAGCTCCAGATTCTCTCCCTCTCATCCCTCCCCACCCACTGAGAATGCAAACAATATGATATCAATTATACATGTGAAATAATGCAAAGCATATTTCCATATTTGCCATATCGCAAAAAAAGCAAAAAGAGGAAGTGAGAAAATTGTACTTCTGCCCTCTAATATCCCACCTTTCCTGAAGTTTCAAAGTAGCTCCTTCCATTTTCAACTGTTCCAATTATTAGAAGGGGGAATTCCATACAATGAGCTGAAATCCGCCTCCCCGTAGCTTTGTTCCTGGTTCCATTCTCTGGGGCCAAAAGGACTAAATCTAATCTCTCTTCCACTTGAGCGTCCTTCAAAGACATGAAGACAGCTATTGTGTCCTCACTAAATTTTCTCTTCTGCAGTCTAACCAATCCCTGTTCCCTTCACCTACTCGTCATATGACACTTCAAGTCTGCTCACTTGAACATGATCACCCTCTTCGGAATACACTCCAGTTTATTGACCTCTTTCTTAAAGAGTGGTGCCCAGAAGTGAACACAATACTGTACCTTACGGATCATGTCACAGTGTAACAGGACTATTACTTCCCTCATTCTGTACACTGAATTTCTATTAGTCACCATGAAAACCCATGTCACTCCTACAAGAGCAGAGGAATGCAAAGGGTTTTTCTCTCTAGTCCCTTGAGAGGGAAATGTGATACAATGGATAGGGTCTTGGACTTGGAGTCAAGAAGACCCTGGTTTGAATTCCACCTCAGATACTTACTAGTGTGTGATCCCAGCAAGACCCTGAAGAGCCTCAGTTTCCTCATCTGCAAAACAAGAGGGGCTGTACTTAATGATTTCTGGATATTGGTCTAGCATTGAGCCACAGAGTGGGGAATGGGGAATTAAATTCAACAAAATTCATTAAGCACCTACTACGTGCCACACATTGTGCTGGGCACTGAGAATTCAAAGACAAAATAGAAGTCAGTTCTTGCCATCCAGGAGTTAACAGTCACCTGGGGAGATGTGACATGTACACAGATAAATAAATACTAACTGTATCCCAAGTAAATACAAAATGGTTTCAAAGGGGGAGAACGCTAAGACCTGGGGGAATTTGTTTTTGTTGGGTTTTTTTTTCTTTTTGGTGAGGCAATCAGGGTTAAGTGACTTGCCCAGGGTCACATATCTAGTAAGTGTCAAGTGTCTGAGGCTGGATTTGAACTGACCTGGGGGAATCTGGAACAACCTCATTGGCACCTCAGTTTAGCTCTGAAGGGAACTAGGGAGCTAAAGTTTTCTAGTCTGCTAGAAAGCCAAGGATCTTCATGAGCCTAAAGATTTTGCCTCTCCCTGATTGGTTTCCTCTAATTCAGAAGACATTTCTGAAACCATCTAGAGCAAGCTGCATGGGAGGTGGGGAGTGAAGAGGAGATGCATTCCAGGCATGAGGGATGGACAGCCTGTGCCAGATGCAGAGGCAGGCCGTGTCCTATACAGCAACCAGCCAATGCTAGGCTCTGTGATGGCTAATGTATAATTCATGACCAATGAGATTTGAACAGGATCAGAACAAGGGCCAGAAGACCAATGCAGAGGCTCTCCTGCAGACTTGTAGGGCACACAAGATTCAATGAGGAAGGCAACCAGAAGACATTGGAAGAAGGACTAAGTCCTGAGCTAGAACTGGACATATCTGGAAGCTTTTGCTTGAAATCATTGGACTCAGAGTCCCAGACAGAGACATCCTGGATCCTTATTAAGCAGCTGCACTGACACTAGACTGGGGCCAAGGGTTGGAACTTGAACTGAGATGATCAAGGGGCTCAGGCCCCACATCTTAAAGGCCCAGCCAGTTTACATCACGTTAGAGATTTCACATTGCAGTATCTTAGCACTTGTAAGCATCTCTGGCTTTGTTGATGGGGTTACTTCCCTCTGAAAAAAGGCCAAGGTCTCCTACTGCATCCAGGGCCATGGCCAGTCATCCTAACCTATGTCTTACCATTAGACTCCAATGACTCTGGAGGAGAGAGGGAGGTTAATGACTGCACAACTCTACTTCACTCAAATCCAATTCACTTATAAGTCAAGAAATCCACCGTCCTGATATCATTGGTCCTCTTTGGGAATGAAGGATGAACAACAACTTCCCTCTAACCCCTACATGCAGATTGCAATTCCTGTATAACTTGGCCTTCAAGAGATCTTAGGCCAAAAAATGAATCACTAAGAGGCCAACCTTACCATAATTTCCTTGGTTTTATTATGCTTTCTTCTTCTTCTTCTTTGTGCGCTTTGTGGTCTTGAAAAAGTAGCTCACTTGTGACCATCCATCTCCTGCCTTTTTGCCTTTGCCTAGGCTGTCCTTCATGCCTGGACTTTATGATTGAGGATTGATCAATTGGTGATATCCTCTCCAAGATGAACTGAGCTAGTTCTCAGATGACAGACACAGAGTCTATTGCCCAGCTAGACTTGATAACTTGGCAGCTTGGTGGGGCCTTCCAGGGCTTGTGCAGAGCCTGAGGTTACCTTTGAGCTGTGCCAGTGCACCCAGGGAGAGTATTTTCAGAGGTACAAATTTAATGGATTTAATTAAATAATAGAAGCCAATAGTTGCCAAGAGGCAAGATGGTGCTTGGAAAGACAGTGTTGCCTCTTTGAGAGCCTCCAAGTTCTAAATGCTATCTTTACTTATAGAGGACTTAATCTTTGACTGGCTTGGAGAGCCCAAGGAATCATGACATGTACCTCTTCTCTTCAGGTGAGGAGAAGGAAAGAAAAGAGGGGTTCAAAGGAGTGAGGAGAACATTGTGAGACAGGCAGCGATAAAGAGACTTTTGGTCTCTCTTGTGTACCAGCAGCTCCCCAGATACCTGGGGGTACCCAGAGGAGTTTGCAAGTCTAGCCATCATTTGGTGGGAGTTGAGGTTATGAATTCTTTCTTAAGCATATTCTTGCCACCAGGCTAGATTAATGAAGAATAAACACCATAGATAGGGATGGAGTATCTCAAGAAGTTCAGAAACCCTCTTCCTCTATGGGTAGTTGGGATGTGTGTATGTCTGTGTGTGTTTATTTGCTTGTTTGTTTTTAATTTGTTTAGTATTTCATTTTTCCCCAGTTACATGTCAAAACAATTTTTAACATTTGTTTTTAAAACTTTGAGTTCCAAATTATCTTCCTCCCTCCCTACCCAAGCCACCCCCTTTGAGAAGACAAACAATTTTGATGTAGGTTATACATGTGTAGTCATGCAAAACACATCCATAATAATCATGTTGTGACAGAAAACATAGACAAAAAAACCCTTCAAGGAAAATAAAGTTAAAAAAAGTATGCTTCAATCTCTATTCAGACACCATCAGTTCTTTCTCTGGGGATGGATTGCATTTTTTCATTGTAAGTCTTTCAGAGTTGTTTTGGGTCGTTGTATTGCTGAGAAGAGCTGTCATTCACTAGCTGATCATCTTACAATATTGCTGTTACTTTGTACATAGTACATGTCACTTTGCATCAGCCCGTACAAGTCTTTCCAGGTTTTTCTGAGAGCATCCTGCTCGTTATTTCTTTTAGTACAATAGTATTACATCATAATCACATTCCACAACTTGTTCAGCTACTCCCCGATTGATGGGCATCTCCTCAGTTTCTAATTCTTTACTCCCAAGAAAAGAGCTGCGATAAATATTTTTGCACCTATAGGTCCTTTTCCTTTTTGTTTTTTTAATCTCTTTTGGGATACAGATCTAGTAGTGGTATTGCTAGGTCAAAGAGTATGAATGGTTTTGTAGCCTTTTGGGCATTGTTCCAAATTGCTCTACACAATGGTTGAAGTATATATGTTTATTCTACATTGTTTCTTTTGATTCCCCCTCCCCCACCCCACTCTCAGTAAGCATAACAATAATCTGCTAGAAAAACCAGGGATCTTTATGAGCTTAAAGACTTCACCCTCTCCTAGATGTGGGTAAATTGGAACACTAATACATTGTTGGTGGAGTTGTGAATTGGTCCAGCCATTCTGGAGAGCAATTTGAAACTATGCCCAAAGGGCTATAAAAACATGCATAATACCCTTTGACCCTGTCAATACCCTACTAGGTCTGTATCCCAAAGAGATCATACAAATGGGAAAAGGACCCACATGTACAAAAATATTTATAGTAGCTCTTTTGTGGTGGTAAAGAACTTGAAATTGAGGGATGTTTTGAATTGGGGAATGACTGAACAACTTGTGGTATATAATTATGGTTGGAATACTATTGTGCTATTAGAAATGACTGGCTTCAAAAAAAGCTGGGAAGACTTCTATGAGCTGATGCAGAGACAATTGAGCAGAACCAGAAGAACACTACACACAGTAACAGCAACATTGTAACGATAATCAACTGTAAAAGACTTTGCTACTCTTTTTAATACAGTGATCCAAGACAATTCCAAAGGACCCATTATGAAAAATGCTATCCTCTTCTACAGAGAGAACTGATGAACTCTGAGTGCAGAGTGAAACAGACGTTTTTCTTTATCTTTATTGCTTTTTTGTTTTGTTTTGCAACATGGCTAATATGGAAATATGTTTTGCATGAATTCACATATATAATTGATATCATATTGCTTGCCTTCTTAAGGAGGGGAGGGGGGGAAGAGGGAGAGAATTTGGAACTCAATTTTTTTTAAAAAATGTATGTTAATAAATTTTTAAAAGAATGAAAAAAGGCTTTACCCCCTCCTTAATTGGTTTCCTCTAACTAAGATGGGACTATGCATTTACCATAGAGCTGGCAAGAAAGTCTGCAAAAGGTCAGTGCCTTTCAGAATCCTCCCATACTTCTGCATTTGTAGGTCTCATTATTCCCTAAACTAGTCCCTCCTCTCAATTATAGATCTAAGACTGGAAGGGACTTCAGAGGGCATCTAATATAAATTGCTCTCTTTACAAATGAGGAAATTGAGGCATAGGGAGATAAATGCTTCTTGCAAGGCCATGCAGGCAGGAAGCATCAGGTGTGCAATTTGAACCCAGGGCCTTTGACTCCAGAGCTAATCTGTGTACTTTCTTCATGATCAACCATGGTCTCCTAAATCCCGCTTCTGTCTCCCTCCTTATGACCCTCCTTATGACCCTCGTCCTCCTCCTCCTCCTTCTCCTTCTTCTTTTTCTCCTTCTCCTTCCCCTCCTCCTTTTCCTCTTCCTCCTCCTCCTCCTTCTCCTTCTTCTTCTTCTTCTTCTTTTTCTTCTTCTTCTTCTTCTTCTTCTTCTTCTTCTTCTTCTTCTTCTT
>NW_020954546.1:27277068-27389452 GCF_900497805.2 Vombatus ursinus
TTCTTCTTCTTCTTCTTCTTCTTCTTCTTCTTCTTCTTCTTCTTCTTCTTCTTCTTCTTCTTTTTCCTCTCTCTCTTCTTCTCTCTCTTTTTCTGTCTCTCTCTGTCTCTGTCTCTCCCCCCTATATCTCTAGAGCTTAAAGGGATACTCAGAGGCCATCTAGTCTAACCCTTTATGTTGCAGATGAAGAAACTGAGGCTGAGGGAGCTTAAGTAATTTGCCCAAGGTCAAGCCCTGCTCAGAGAATATGCTTGTTAAATATTAAATGTTTCTTTGATTCCCAAATCTCTCCCCTTTGTCCATCCCAGTACCTTTTTGATTTGGATGACATATCCAAGGGTGTGTATTTTTGCCAGTATGGGCCCATCTCTCCACAGAGGCAGGGCTCAGCCCTTCTTAGATAGTCTTTGAGAGTTGCTGTGGGGGGAGATTTATTATCCTGCTGCCAGCCTGGTAACGAGTCTTTTCCAACTTAGCAAGACTGATCCTTTGACTATGAAACTAAGAGTCTGTCCCTTGGTCTTCACTCAAAGCCTTTCAGGCCCCATCAGAGTTTATGTTCTGCCTTTGACAGAGTTATAGAGAAGCGGGTGAGCATATGAAGAGTACCTGGCTGATGTACTCCCCAAGAGTCTCCTTCCATCATGAAACACACAATGATGTGTAATGCAAGTGTCCTTCCTCCCAAAATCTGGAGTGTAGATTAGCACAACATAACTTGTTGTAGTCTCCTAATCTGGCAATGAAGAGACAGACTGCTGATTGGCTGCAGAGCCCAAGATGAGGTACATTCAATAGGGCAGTTGCTCTGACCTCTTTCCTGCTTGGCTGTGTTCAAGTGAGGAGACCAGGACTAAGCCTCTGGTTGAAAGAGACGGCTCAGTCTTTGTCTCCTCACAAGAGCCGTGTAGTCCATGAGCACATAAATCCGCTATTGCTTCAGTTTCTGTTGTGTCTTTCCTTTCTGCTCTTAGGGGAAGGAGATTAGAGATAGCCAGGACCTTTTCAAGAGTTTTAAATATCAAGAGGGTGAGCTATCAGAATCCCTGGAGTTGGAGTCCAGGATGGATGTTCAAAGGGGAGGAATGAAGTCCTGAGTCATCTTCTTGATGCCCTCAGAAAGAGCAGAGATGCATACTCTTCCATCCATCCATCCATCCATCCATCCATCCATCCATCCATCCATCCATCCATGGCATCCAAACACCATGCTGCATGTGGAAGTAGACTTGGTGGGACCACTTGCTATAGAAAACCTGCTCTAATTTGGGCCCATTCTCCCTGGGAACCAAGGTGGAATAAAAGAGGATGTGCCTTAAAGTGTTTGGAGGTGGGAGGGAATATTTGAACTTCCGTTCTTGCTCTATCTTTACAATATTTCCCATTTTATAAAAGTTGATTGATTTTAATTGATTAACTAAAATGGGAGTGCTAATCACTAGTAGTTAATGGTGAAAACATACCAGAATGGTAGCTAGAGCCAATTCCAGTAGAGAATTACTCCTACCCTTCGCAAATACCTCTAGAATTCTGAGGGGGAGCTATAGTCAACTTCCTTTAGGAGAGTGAGTCCAAGCCTCACTACAAAAATATAGGGTCATTTCATTCATATCCCTAGGATCATAGACTCATAGAGCTATCTAGAAGTGGGGAGGAATTTCAGAAAACATTAGGCCAACCGCCTCACTTTACAGATGAGGAAACTGAGGCCCAATTTGGTTCATAAGATCATGGTCTCAAAATTAGAAAAGACCTTAGAGGCCATTTAGTCTAATCCATTCATTTTACAGATGAGGAAACTAAGGCCCAGAAAAGTTAAATGATTTATGCCAGGTCACAGCTAGTAAGTATCAGAGGTGAAATTTGAACTCAGGTCCTCCTGACTCCAGGGCCAATGTTCTTTCCACTGTATGCCATGAAATGAGATAATGTGTGTAGGGTGTTTGCAAACCTTAAAAAAGCACTATACTGGGGGTAGCTAGGTGGTGCAGTAGATAAAGCACTGACCCTGGAGTCAGGGGGGACCTGAGTTTGAATCTCACCTCTAATACGTCCTAGCTGTGTGACCCTGGGCAAGTTACTTAACCCCAATTGCCTCACCTTCTCCCCCCAAAAAAGCACCACACTTAACCTTTCTGGGACTCATTTCCTCATCAGTAAAATGATGGTGTCAGTTTAAGTGGCCCCTAATGCCCCTACCAATTCTAAAACTATGATGCTATGAACTTTCCTGGGTCTCAGTTTCCTCATTACTCTGATGCCTCACTGAGCCAGCAGAGAAGACCTTTGGTGGAGGATTTATTTCATGGAGTTATAAAATGTAAATGCCAGAAGGGACCTGAAGAATCATCTGTCCCAACCCTCTCATTGTACAAAAGAGGTCACAGAGAGAGTCATGATCTGCCCAAGGTTACACACTAGTGAATAGCAGAGTCAGGATTAGAACTCAAGACTCTTGACCTACACCTACCTTAATGGCTCCCTCTTTAAACAGCTCCACAGAGTTAAGAAAATCCCAGTGTTGTGATGCAAATTGTACAGCCTAATCCCCATAAGGAGAGAGTGGGAAGAAAACCAATGAACGTTTCCATGTTCTCAGAGGTACTTTTCACAGATCTGGGGTGAGGCATTTAAATAATGGAACTTATTTGGGGAATCGCTCAATTTTCTGCATGTTCATGTTGGGAAACTCCAAGTGGGGGAAAAAAGTCTCTCGAAACCAGTTTTGTTTATTTCATGGTAGCTGATTTGTCTTGGCTTTGGACGGGATCTGGCAAATGAAAATGTCAACTATTCTACAGTTTGCCTTTTTTCAGAGAAAGCCAAGAAGCAGCCATCCTAGGATAGCTTTCCCCAATGAACAAGCCTTAGTTCTGAAAACAAAGATCTTCCCTAGGAGACGCAGACAGCTCAGAGTACTAGAAAGACTCTGGATAGGGTAGGATAGGATAGGATAGGATAGGATAGGATAGGATAGGATAGGATTCAGATAGAGGAGGATAGGATAGGATAGGATAGGATTCAGATAGAGGAGGATAGAGGCTTCATTTTTATCACAAATACTCAAATGATCAAGGAAGCACAATGCCGTTTAAAAAGCTTCATTCAAATTATTTCTTTAAGTAAAATTTTATTCAGACAAGAAAATCAAAGGAAAGCATGTGGATTCCTAACTGTGAATTTGTTGAGGTTTAGAGTTGGGAGAACTGGTTCAGGTGTGAAAGAATTCACTTAGACCTTCTCTGTAACCATTTTGGGAGCTTTATTGACGCAAAAGCAGCGGGCTAGCTCTGGAAAAAGGACTAGCAACTTGGAATAGGAGTCTGTTTTATCTTACAAGATAAGGGGAGGGGTTGTCATGACACAGGATGAGGAAGATGGATGACAGGATAGGGGACCCAGGATAAGGAAGACAGGGCAAATTTTATAACTCAGGATGAGGGAGACAAGGCATTTTTATGGTCCAGGATAGGGGGGAAGTTTTATGGTCTCTCAAGATAAGGGAAAGAGACTCTAGGATGCCCTCAAGTTCAGGAGGGGCCTCACAAGGTGCTGTAAAAACAATGCTTAATTAAAATTTGTTTCTTTAAAAAGCTTTTAGCTTTTAGGGCACTGTTTGCTTGTACATCAAATTGGTTCCATCTTTGCTTTGCAAAACACATTGAAGACCCTTGACTTGAGATCCTGTGTGTTTCTGTTATGTGTTATCTCTTCCGTTAGAATGAATGGGAGTTCCTTGAGAACAGGGACTGACTTTCTTTTCTATCCTATTCAATTATTTGAATTTCTAGTCTACTACTAATTACACATAATAATGGCAATAATAATGACTATTTCTATTTTGCTAATATTTGCATAAGTGATAAGTGCCATTAAGAAACACTTTATTCATTCATTCAAGTTCTCCATACATCATTAAAATTCTGTCTTTTTAATACCAATATTTTCGCAGTATCACTATGGGGCTGTAAGTTGTGGAATGTGAATGTCTGAAGAATCCATACTGTGGGTCACCCAAAAAGCAATGGAGAGTTACATGGTTTGTGTAAATAAGCTGTGGCATATTATCAACATATTACCAATGATGACATGGGCACAAGAAGTGTTAGAAGATGTCATCCAGGGAATGCTAGATTGGAAAAGGAGGTGGTCTAGGCATGGAGCATGAGACGGGGTAACAGACCACCCAAGTGCTGTACTAGTACTTATGGAATGTTCGAAGGCCTAAAGGTAAGCATCCTTTATATGGTATGGATTCTCTATAGAGAATGTATGGGAAAAGATGGATACAAATGCATAGAAATAAGAAGGCATGAAAGGACTGTGACAGCTACCACTGAAGGGAATAATCACATGAATGAATTCACAGATCTGTTGAAGTATTTGTCGAGACGAGGGGCTTTTCACCTTTTTATATCTCATGGACCCCTTTGGCACAGTCTGATGAATTCCATGAACCCCTTCTCAGAATCATGCTTTTAAATGTGTAAAATAAAACATAGGATCACAAAGGAAACCAGCTATATTAGAATATATTCATCAGAATTTTTTCAAACAAGTTCACAGACCTCGGGTTAAGAATGTCTAGTATACTACACATGTATAATTTGTATCGAGTTGCTTACCTTCTCAATGGTGTTGGGTAGGGAGGGAGGAAGGGAGAGAATTTGGAACCCAAAGTTTTGAAAACAAATGTTAAAAATTGTTTATACATGCAACTGAGAAATAAGATATACAGGCAATGGGATATAGAAATCTATTCTTCCCTACAGGAAAATAGAAGGGGAAGGGGATAAGGGGGGGAGTAATAGAAGGGAGGGCAGACTAGGGGAAGGGTATTCAGAATGCACGCCATCTTGGGATGAGGGAGAGGAGAGATGGGGAGAAAATTTGAAACTCAAAATCTTGTAGAAGTGGATGTTGAAAACTAAAAATAAATAAATTAATAAAAAAGAATGTCTTGTGTAGACATATAATTCGTTCAGGTGTTCAGTCACATCTGACTCTACATGACCCCATGGAAGTTGTCCATGAGATTTTCTTGGCAAAGATCTTGAAGTGGTTTGCCATTTCCTTCTCCAGTGTGTTTCTATTCTACCCATGAGGAACTGAGGCAAACAGGGATTAAATGACTTGCCCAGGGCATATATCTAATGTCTGAGACTGGATTCAAACTCAGATCTTCCTGACTCCAGGCCTGGCCCTCTATACCCCCTAGCTGCTTTATAGACAAATACTGCTAATAGAAATAATATTTGCAAGCTCCCACTTATTGCCTCACCCAAGACAAATACTGATTTATAGCCAATGAGTAATAGGAAAGTCAGAAAAGTGAGTTTGTTTCTTTTTAAATCAATATATGTATTTAAATTTTTGCAAAGTTTTATATGGAGATGAAATATATATAATCAATTTATTATTATATTATTATAATCAAATTATATAATCAATTTGAGGCACAGGAAAGAACCATAGAATTCTTGCCCAATTTATCCAAACCTGTGGTTTTCTGAACTAAACGGAAGCTTCAGTTGGTTGGAAAGTCCCTCTTAGGATGTAACAGGATTTCCACCGAATGCGTGGACACAAGAGCTAGGACACCATCCATCTCAGCAGCACAGCTTTTGACGAGGAATCAGTGGAAGAATATCCCAATTCTGAACTATTCCTAGAAGTTCCTGAAAACTAATAGCTGTAACAACACTTTAGAACAAATAACCAAATGGCAAAGGTTCTACTTTCTGCCCCAAATAACTCAACCTGCCTCACACCCAGTCCTGTTCTTTGGACTCAGAGGGACAGTGATTAGAGCAGTTACCGAGCAAAAGGAAATTTGATGTTAGCTGTAGCAGGGATGGGAAATCAAGGACCTTTATAACACAAAGTCTATCATAGATACTAGCTCTCTGCTTTACCTATCCACACCACCCCACCCCATCCCAACCCTGGGTATGAACACTTTGGGGGCAGTGACTATAGCAGCTACTAAGATAAAGAAAGTTTGAAGCAAATCACAAGTGGGGTCAAAGATCAACAAGCACCTTCATTAACTAGTCCTGGAAGAGTCTTTTCTCAACCAAGACAAGTATTGATTTATGGTCAATGAGTAGTGGAAAAGTAGGGAAATGTTTTGGGTTTTTTTTTTTAAATCAGGGTGTGAATTAACTTTTTTTTTTTGGCTAGGCAATGGGGTTAAGTGACTTGGCCAGAGTCACACAGTTAGTGTGTGTTATATGTCTGAGGTCAGATTTGAACTCAGGTCCTCCTGACTCCAGGGCTGGTGCTCTATCCACTATGCCACCTAGCTGCCCCATGAATTAAATTTTTATTCAAAGTTTAATATCAAGATGAAAACTTTTTTATAATCGGTTTAAGGCACAGGGAGCCATTGGATTCCTGCCCAATTTAACCAAGACTTGTGTTTTCCTAAACTAAACAGAAGCTTCAGCTGGTTGGAAAGTCCCTCTAAGAATATATCAGGATTTCCACTGAATGCATGGGCACGACAGCTAGGACATCATCCATCTTAGAGGCACGGTTTGTGATGAGAAGACAATGGCAGAATATCCCAATTCTGAACTTTTCCTCCTAAAATATCTGGGCAGTACTTATAGGAAGATGGATGAGTGCAAAATTCTGGCCAAACCCAGATTACTCCAGTTTCTCTCTCTCTCTCTCTCTCTCTCTCTCTCTCTCTCTCTCTCTCTCTCTCTCTCTCCCTCTCTCTCTCTCTCTCTCTCTCTCTTTCTCTTTCTCTCCACCTCCTTTCTCTTTCTCTGTTCTCTTTCTCGTACAGTAAGAAATGAGCAAGGGAAACGTAAAAATAATAATCAAAAGGAAAGACATTCCCGAAAAATAATAGCTGTAACAACATTTAAAAACAAATAACCAAATGGCAAAAATTCCAGCTTTTGCCCCAATGACTCAAGCTGCCTCACACCCAGTCCTGTGCTTTGATTTCAAAGGGACAGTAACTAGAGCAATGTCTGAGCCAAGGAAAATTTGAAGTTTGCTGTGGGTGGGGTGAGAAATCACCAAGTTCTTTAGAACCAATTCAGTCTATCATAGATACTGGCTCTCTGCTCCACCCATCCACCTCACACCCACCCCAACCCTAAGCCTGCTCTTTGTGGGGAGTGACTATAGCAGTTATTAAGCCAAAGGAAGCTTGAAATTAATTGCAAGTTGGGTGAACGATCACCAAGCCCCTTCACTAGCTATTGCTAGAAGAGTCTTTCCTTGGCAAAAATTTAATCAGAGCCCTTCACTCTTTAACAGACACTGCAATTAAGCCCATATAGGAGGGAGAAGAACCAGAGGAGAAAGTGAGGAAAAGCTGAAACAATGGCAGACTCCTAATACAAGAGGAAAGACTATAAAGTCAAAGAATTTCAGGACAAAACTCCAAAAAGAGTGATTAATTCAGCAACTACAAATAGAACCCCAGGAAAGAGTAAAAAAATGACTGCGAAGGGCTCCCAGGATGTTTGAAGATCTAATAAAAGAACTGAGAAAAGAAATCAAAAGTGAAAAAGACAGCTTGTAACAGAAACTAGTAAACCAATTTAGCAAGATACTGGATGCCCTTAAAAATAATAGAGGAAAGAGAACTTGAAAATTCAATGAGACAATGAGACATAGCAGACCAGTACCCTGACACAAGTCTCTCCCTGTTCCAGAACATTCTCCATTTGCTTGTCAAAATGATTTTCCTAAAGTGCAGAGCTAACCATGTCACCCTACTCAATAAATTCCAGTGGCTTCCTATCTCTTCCAGCATCAAATCTAAAATCTATTTGGCATTCAGAATCTTTTATCATCTTATTCCCTTTAGAACTTTACAGCCCTCTTCTGTCTTACACATCTCATCCCCACATACTCTTCAAGCTACTGGCACTGGCCTCCTGACTGTTCTGCCAAGATGCTCCATGCCCAGACCCTGAGCATTCAAACTAGCTGCAATGCTCTCCCTCCTAATTTTGGCCTGCTGGCTTCTTTCAAGTCCCAGCTAAAATCCTACCTTCTACAGGAAGCCTTTCCCAATCTCTTTTCATCATAATGTCTTCTCTCTGTTGATTGTCTATCTCTAAACTTTGTACATAAATGCTGCATGTTGTCTCCCCCATTAGACTGGGAGCTCCTTGAGGGCAGGGGCTGTCTTTTGTCTTTCTTTGGATCCCCAACACTTAACAGAGTGCCTGGCACATAGTAGGCTCTTCATTAAATGTTTGTTGACTGCCACATAAAAATTCCCCTCACAGGGAAAATGGTAAAAAGAAACTTTTCTGCTTCCTCCTCTTGAGTAACTCTGAGTATCAGCAGTGCTCAGAGTAGCCCTGAGTGATATGCTTTGCTTCTCCTGAGAGGCCCCCCACCCAGTTTTCTATCTGGAAGCCCAGGGTCTGATGGGGCTCATAGAGAAGGTACAGATAAATTTCCCAGTGGGCATTAGCCATCAGTCACTCATCTGGGAAGTGTGAGTCCAGAGTCCACACTGTACTGAGTCTGTTCTTTGGTAATGCCTTCATTTTTGTCCACAAAAATAGCTCCATCCCTTAAAAAAGAGCAGGGAATTTCCTGAGTTGGCACAATGGGCAGCCTTGGCTTGGGAAGTCCCTCCCTGCTGCTGGAGGCTCAGGCTGCCCATTTCTGTTTCCTTTTCTTCCAGAACTAGAGTCTGCCAGGTGCATATTCATGGAGAAAATTGAATCTGAAAGTGAAAGGGTGACCTTAATCCAGACTCGGTGGCCCAAGGAATGATTTCTTGGGAACTCTCAGCCTTCCCAGAACTAACCAGCCTGTCAGTCTGGTGCTTGATGTCAAGGTACAGAAACAGCCTCACAGTCAGATGGACAATCTGTGGGTGTATGGAAGATGTTCCAAGTGCTCTAATGGACAGATGGCCATAGCGTTAGAGCTGGAAGGGACTCAGAGGCCATCAAGCCCAATTCCCTCATTTTACAGATAGGGAAACTGAGGCCCAAGGTAGCTCACTGACTTACAATATCGTAGATCTAGAGCTGAAAGGAACTTCAGTGGTCTGCTAACCCAACACCCTCGTTTTACCGAGGCCCAAGGAAGTGAAGTGGCGGCCTCCTAATACCATGCGCCCAAGATCACATAGGTATTAAGTGTCTAAGGTGAGATGTGAACCCAGATCCTCTGCCTCCAAAGGCAGAGAGCTCTTTCCACTGTACCATGTTGAGTACACAAGTGTGCCACCAAAGACCTCAGTACTGGCCTGATTTTGACAGATGAATCAGGACACCTGATGGTCCCCAGGCCATTAGCTCTGCCTAGAACTTTTCAGGCTAAGGTTGGATGGCCTGAGGAGGTTAGGGTCTGGGGCCTCTTCAGCTGAGGTAGATGAGGAAAACAGGAGCCTCTTACAAAGGGCTGGCTTAACGTGTTACCTGGCCCAGAGAAAGCACTTGTTTGTTGACCCGCTGACTGACCATGGGCCCTGTGGGGTTGAGGCAAGTAGACTTTAGAGACCTCTGAACACACCATTCGCTAAGATCAGATAAGGATATCACAGGAGTTGAAAAAGTACTTATGAAATACCTCCTGAGGGCCAGGCTCTGGAGAGAGAAAACTCAAAATGAAAACAGATGATGAAAAGCTCTCAAGGAGTTTCCATTCTAGCTACCTAATTATCTATACGTAAGTAGATGTGAAATATATAGAAAATAAGCACAACGGAATTTTGGCAGGGGCATGGGGGAGAGATAATCAGGAAAGATCTCAAGTTTGAGCAGAGCTCCTCTCAAAGATCCTGGAGATTGTGAGGTGGAGGCAAGGAGGGCATGCATTCCAGTTACAGGAGGGGGGGGACAGTCTATGCAAAGGCATGGAGACTGGAGATGAAAAGAATGTGAAACAGAGAGAAAACAAGAAGACCGGTTAAGCAAGATGGTAGAAAGAATGCGTGAAGGGGAGGAATATGTGATGAGTCTAGAAGGAAAGGATGGAGCCAGATTGTGAAACAGAGAAGTCTTTGATTTCAGAGGCAATAGGAGCCAATGCAGTGTTTTGAGCAGGGTGATGGAATAAAGTGTGTTTTAGGAATATCACTTTGGTAGCCAAGGGGTGAATAGTTAGGAGAGGGAAGAGGCTGGAGGCAAGGAGAGTAATGAGGAGGCCATCACCGTAGCAGAGGCCAAGAGGTGATGAGGCCCTGGGCTACGGTGGCAGCTCTGAGAATGGAGAGGAGATGGATTATTAGGGATGTTGTAGAGGTGGATTTGACAAGACTTGGCAGCTAATTGGAGATGGAGGAGAGGGAAGGGAGAGAAGGGAGAGAAGAGTCAGTAATGACCTGAAGGTTTCTGTCTCCCTGTCTTCCATCGCTGCAGTGAATAGAGCACTGGGGGTGGAGTCTGAAAGACCAGGATTCAAATCCTGCCCCTGCTATTTAAAAGATGTGTTGTGTAGGAGCAAGTCCCTTCAACTCTCTGAGATTCAGTCTCCCCATCCACAAAATGGAGATGATAAAGATGCTTGCCACAATGAAATAACATAGGTAAAGTGCTTCGTGGACATGGAAGCACTTTATCAGCATCAGTTACACTTATTATGCTTATTCTCCCTCTGAGGAGCAGAAAGCAGGGATTATCCAATTAGGCAAGTCTCAGCCTCAATTTCCTCATCTGTAAGTTGAAGGGGGTAGACCCAATAGCCTCTGAGATTCCTTTCAGCTCTAAATTTATGATGTTCATATGGCATCATGGAAAGAGCCCGGTTACAAGGATGCCTGATTCAAGTCCAGGAATTGAACCTCAATGTCTTCATCTGTAAAATGGGCATAACAAAAGAATGGGGAGATATAAAATGGGTATAAAAATAGGGGAAGTAACTTGCAGGTAGCATCTCAAAGGCTGTTGTGAGGAAAATGTTTTGCAAACCTACAAGTGAAGAGAGGATGAGACTTGCAGTTAGGAAGACCTGAGTTCAAATCCTGACTCAGATACTTCCAAACTTCGTGACTCTAGAAAAGTCACTTCATCTGTGCCACCTGCAATAGATGCCTCTACTCTCTCTTTCTCTTTCTTCATTTGTATATATATTTATTTATTTATTTTTGCCTCTCCTCTCTTGTCTGTCTCACTCTCTTCTTCACCCTTTACCATCTAGCTTCCAATCTTATCATTACACCAAAACTACTTTCTACAGAGTTATCAATGGTCTTTGAGCTCCCAAATCCAATGGCCTTTTCTCAGTCCTCATTCTCTTTGGCCTGTCTGCAGCCTTGGCCTGTCTGATTCCCTTTATCCTCTCTCCTCTCTAGGTTTTCAGGACACCCTTCTCTCTCTCCTGGTTCTTCTCCTCTCTGACCACTCATCCTCAGTTTCCTTTGCTGGATCCTCTTCCAGAACATGCCCTCTAACCATGGGTTTTCCTCAGATTTATGCCCTGGGTCCTCTTCTCCCCTGCACGACTTCATTTGGTGATCTCTTCAGCTTCTATACCATCTCTATGCTGATGATTCTTAGATCTACCTTTCCTGCCCCAGTCTCTCTTATGACCTGCAGTCTCACATCTCCAGCTGCCTTTCAAACATTTCCAACTGAAGGTCCAGTAGATATTTTAAATTCAATGTGCTCAAACAGAACTCATCTTTTCCCTTTAACCTCTCCTCCTCCTCCCTTCCCTATTACTGTACAGGGCAGGATCATGCCTCCAATCCCTCAGGCTCATGACCTGGGAGTTACCCTGGATTCCTCACTCCCTCCACTTTCCCTCATCCCCATCCAATCTGTTCCCAAGGCCTGTCGATTTTACCTTTGCAACACTTCTCAAATGCACCCCCTTCTGTCCTCTGACGCTGTCACCCCTCAATGTGGTGCAGGTCCTCATCACCTCACACCTGGATTGTTGCAGTAGCTGCTGGTGGGTCTGCTTGCCAAGTCTCTCCCCACTCCAGTCCATCCTCCATTCAGCCACTCAAGTGATTTCCCTGAATCTCAGATCTGACCATGTCACTTCAGTGGTTCCATGTTGTAGCCTCCAGGAGCAAATACAAAGTGCTCTGCTTGCATTCAATGCCCTTTACAACACAGCTGTCTCTTACCTTTCCAGCCTTCTCGCACCTTATTCCCCTGTCCCCCACTGCATCCTGGGCCTTCTCCAGTCATCCTGATCTATATCTGGCCCCTGGACCCAGATGGCTCCGGAGGAGAAAGTGAGGCTGGTGATGTTGCACAGCCCTAATCCAATTCACTTGCTTGTCATGGCATCACCTCCCTGACATCATGATCTTCTTTGAGAATGAAGGACAAGCTACAATAATCCTTTCTTTTCCATTCCTTTCTTCCTCCCTTTATACTTTCTTTCTTTCTTTCCATCCTTCTTTCCTTCCTTCCTTCCTTTCCTCTCCATTCCTTCTTTTCTTACTTCCTCCTTTCCTTCTTTCCTCTCTCTCTCTCTCCCTCTTTTCATTTCCTTCCTTCCTTCCTGTCCTTTCTTTTCTTTCCTTTAAGTCTTCCTTCTTTCCTTCCTTCTTCCCTTCCTCCATTTCCTTCCTTCCTCCCTTCCTCCCATCCTTCTTTCCTCTCTTCTTCCCTTCCTTCCTTCCTTCTACAAATATTCATTAAACATTTATTACACTGAAGGCACTATGCCAGGTGATTGGGACACAAAAACAAAGTGAAAGGCATCCTTCCATTCAGAGTTCACATTCCATTGAGATTTACAGGAATCAGTAAGCACCAGATCAGCTGAGGAGGGAGAGGGAACTACAGTAATAAGAAATGCCATCAAGGGGCATCCGCAAAGGTTCCCAGCAGGAGGTGGCACCTGAGCTGAGCCCTGTAGGAAGTTAAGGACTCTAAGAGTCAAAGTCAGCAGGGAGAACATCCCGGGCATGAGGCAAAGGCCTGAGGTAGGAGATGGAATCCCAAGATCAGGGAATAACATGTCAGCCAGTTTAGCCGGAATGCAGAATGTATGAAGGGAAGCAGTTGGAAGTAAATTTGAAAAGGCAGAAGCTGTAGGGTCTTAAGGAGGAGTGTGTATTTTATCCTAGAGACATTAGGGGCTATTTGGTGGTTGGATTGGGTGAAGCAAGACACGGCTACCCTCCAGGCTCAAGGGGTTCAGCAGGCTGCTTTCCCAATCTCCTCTGGCTGGGCTTCCATAAGCATGATTTTCCAAAGTATTGTCATCAGTGCTTAACCATCTCTTTTCTTCCTCGGTCACCCATGCTTCTTTCTGTCTCCTGCTTCCCAAATTCCTCTTATTATGACTAGAAACACACAGGAGACCAAAGCTTCTCTTGGAAGGGACCATCCCTAAGGCCACGTCTCTTGTACATTACCATACTTCACGTATGGAAGACAAGCTCAATGTAGGCTCCTAAAAATGACAGCTAAAAGGTACCTGAGTGCTGGATTTGGAGACTGTAGTTCAAATTCTGACTCTGATACTTACAGCCTCTGTGACCATGAGCAAGTCACCTCTGTAGGCCATCATCTGGGCCAATGAGGGGTAGACGAAATGACCTCATAGATCTCTTTCAGCTCTAAATCTATGATCCTATGAATTCAACCCCTCATTTTACAGATGAAAAATTGAGGCCCAGAAAGGTTGACATGTCTAAGGTCTCACACAAGGTCACATGGGGATCCCAGTCACACTGGGATTTGAACCCAGGCCTTTTGATTCCTAATGCATTGTTTTTTACTTTTTCCACTCTATCACGAACCCTCATCAAGCAAAACAGACCAGATTTCTTTATCATCAAACTCCCAGCTGTTTGTAGAGGCCTTATTTATGTGTGTGTGTGTTTGTGTGTGTATATATATATATATATATATATATATATATATATATATATATAAACATATTTTAAACCTTATTCTTTCCTTTTCTTTTCTGACAATCCACTACTTGTCTGCCCCAGCCAGGGAAGGATTATAGACTCAGAGTTGGAAGGGACCTTAGAAACAAGCATTTATTAACTATGACAGGCACTTTACAAATATTACATCATTTAATGCTCACAACAACCCTGTGAGGTTGGTGCTTGTATTATCTCCATTTTACAATTGAGGAAATAGAAAGTTCAGTGACTTGCCCAGGGCCACACAGTTAAGTGTCTGAGGCTGGATTTGCAATGAGGTTTTCCTGATTCCAGATCCAGAATTCTATCCACTGTTCCACCTAGCTACCTGAAGTCAGAGGCATGAGCTCCAGCTCCTTCCTTTTACAGACAGATGAGCAAGTTGTAGTTGGCAAATAAGCCACTGGGGCAGTGGAAGATAGGGAAGAGAAGAAGGTGAAAGCAGGAGATGAAATGGAAGGTCACATATTCCAGGGCTGTGGTGTATTGGCAGGGTTAGAAGTCAGGAGACACTGGTTTGAGTCCCAACCCTGATGCTTAATTGACTCTGTGACAAGTCATTCATTCTACATGAGACGAGACTAAAAAGACAGAGAGGTGTCAGATTGTAAAGGGCCTTGAATGCCAAGCTAAGGATTTGTTTTTTTATTCAGTAGACAATATGGTGCCGTTGAAGGGATCAGGTGTATTTAAGTGAATTTTCCAGGTAGCTTACCTGTTCTTTAGGGCCACACTTGGTCATTATAACTCTGTAGTCTTCAATCTCTTCTTGTTTGTTTTTCCATTTACACTATTGTAGTCATATAATTGCTGTCCTGGTTTTGCTTTCTTACTCTGGATCAGTTCATATAAGTCTTCTCATGCTTACCTGAATTCTTTATAGTCATTGTTTCTTGTTTCAGTGCGGTGCTATTTCATGACATTCATGTACCATAATTTGCTTAGCCATTCCCCAGTAGATGGGCATTGTCTTTATTTCCAGTTCTTTTTTGTTGTTAAGTTGTTTCAGTTGTGTCTGACTCTTCATGACCCCATTTGGGGTTTTCTTGGCAAATTTGCCATTTCCTTCTCCAGCTCGTTTGACAAATGAGGAAACTGGGGCAAACAGAGTGAAGTGACTTGCCCAGGGTCACACATTTACCACAAAATGTGCTGCTGTGAATGTTTTTTGTATATTTGGCACCTTTCTGTCCTTCACCTCTTTAGGGTATATGCTTTTCACTCAAAGGACATAAACATTTTAGTCATTTTTTAGAGCATAATTCCAAAATGTCAGAATGGTTGAATTAGTTCACAACTCTACCAATAGTGTTATTAATGCTCCTTTCTTTCCATAATATCTCTAACATTGACTGTTCCCATATAGAGACATCTTTACCAATTTGCTGGGTAAATTGTCTTGATTTACATTTCTCATATTATATACTAGTGATTTGAAGCAATATTTCATTTGTTTGTTAATAACTTGCAATTCTTCTTTTGAGAACCTTTTGTTAACATACCGTAGGCATTGGATAATAGTCCTTTTGGTTTGTTCTGTATCTATATTGGATATAAGAGCATTGTCAGAGATTGGATGGAAATGTTCTTTCCCAATCAACATCTTACCTCTTTATCTTAGCTGCTTTGACTTTGGGCAGAAGCTTTCAATTCCATGTACCCAAAGTTATCTATTTTCTCTTTTTGATTCTTCCACCCCCTCTTTTGGTTAAGAACTCTTCTCCCAGCCATATCATAGGTGACTTCTTGTTGCCCTCAGTTTCCACATCCCTAGCAGTCCTTCTCCTTCCCTCCTTCAAATTAGATGCTTCTGATCTGTGGTGGGATCAGATCCCTGAGTTCCTTAGGGCTTGCTGTTTGGGAGCTTACATACCACCCAGCTCTGTAGAAAGAAGAATTCTTTTAACTGAACTCCAAAATCAAAGACTAGGCATGGTGGCAAGGGGAGCATAGGAGAGGAGGAGAAGAAGATAAGCAATTATTTAAAAAAAATTAATTAAAGAAGGGAAGATGACTTTTAGAGGAAAGAAAACAACAATAAAAGGGACCAAAGGTAGGGCATATGTTGAAGGGAACTAGGTGTGAACTAGCCTGGGAAAGAGAAGTTGGGAGATAGCTTAATAACTGTCTTTAAATATGTAAAGAACTTTCAAGTGGAGGGTGTGGGCCGATCTTCTCTATTTCCATATGGGACAGAAGGCAAATTACAAGAGGAAGGATTTAGGTTAGACCTGAAGAAAACTTCCTTACTACAAAGCTATCAAATTCTCAAGAAGGGGAATTAGCTTTCCTTGGGGAACTATGAGAGGAAGAAAGACACATCTCAGCCTTTGATGATTAAATAGTTAATGTAGTTGATATAAAGGAAAGATCTTGAAAGTCAGAAGGCCCATGGCTGGATCAATCAACTATATGCCAGGCACTATATGAGGTGATGGGAATACAAAGACAAAAATATAAAATCCCTCACTTCCAAGAAGCTGACATTTAATCAGGAAAATTTCATTTACACTGAAAAGTATTTACAATATCTATACCCTTGATATTTTAACCATATAGCATTCTTTCCCAAAAGGAAATGGAAATACAATACTTCCCAACCAATTACTTTGATTTCATTCTAACCAAACCTGTACTTCCTGGTCCCTGTCTGCTTTACTTAAATGACAAGGAGGCTTTTGTCCCTTTAAATATGATTTTGATTAAAATTCAAAATCTTAAGGAAGTGAATGTTGAAAGCTAAACATAAATTAATTAGTTATTTTAAAAACTAAATAAATAAATATCATTTTAAAGTATCAAGTTCTCTCTTACTTGTTCCTCATCTTAGGGCTGTGACTCCATGTCCTGTCCTTAACAATACAATTAGTGAGGTATAGGGTCCCATTTTGGTAAAGAGGACACGTTGGATCACCAAGCCATAGAGTGGGAGTTTTGGGAGGAACCCTGGACACCATCAATTCCAACAACCTACATCCATTTTACTGTCCCATCCCAAGTTCATAGAAATGAGCCTGTGAAAGCTGGTTGATTTGGAATAGGGAGCAATTATGAGAAAAGTCAGATCCCAAGATAGTTGGTTAGCCATCCGTTGGGTCATTTTGGCTCAGGAACAAATCCCAGACAGTGAAGTCACTGAGCCTTTATGAACGCCACTTGCATGTGTGATCTCCATCTTCTTGGGATCTACTAAGGCAATGGGTACTCCTTGGAACATTTATAAAATAAAGATGCAGCTTCCTTAGCACCCTTGCTTAAATCTGATGCTTTCCAGGCTTTCCCCTTACCCAGGCAATTGGGGTTAAGTGACTTGCCCAGGGTCACACAGTTTTGTTTTATTTTTTTTTAAAGATGTAACCAAAAGACATGATAATAAGGATAATAGCTGACACTTCAATAGCATTGTAAGGTCTGCACAATCCTTATCTCCTTACAACAGTGGGTGTACTGGCAAGAGCATTGACTTTGGAATCAGAGGTTCAATTCTCACCTCTGCTACTAGAACCTGTGTGACTTACACAAGTTACCTAACTTCATTTCTCTGGGACTCAGTTTCCTCCTCTATAAAAATGAAGAAATTGGTCTAGACACCCCCTTATATTCCTACCAGTTCTAGAGGTATGATCTTATAAGACACTTTGCCTTTCTAAGCCTCAGTTTCCCCTTCTGTAAAATGAAGTGGGTTGAACTATATATATGACCTCTGAAATCCCTTTTGGCTCTGCATCTATGATCCTATAAGTCATGTGATTTCCCTGGACCTCAGGTTCCTCATCTTTAAAATTGAGGGGTCAGACTCTTCCAGGTCTAGAGGCATGATTCCATGATCTACTTACTATCTGTGTGACCTTGAACAAGTCAATTTGCCTCTCTTGACCTCATCTGTAAAATGAGGAAGTTGGAGCAGATAACCTCTGAGGTCCTTTCCAGGTCTAGATTCATGATACCATGAATCCCATTTTACAGATTAAGAAACTGAGGTCAAGAGAAGTTAAACGGCCTGCCCATGGCCAGAGGGCATGTCAGAGATGAGAGTCAAAGCCAGGTCTCTCCTAATTCTGAGTCTACTGCTCTTCTCCCTATACTATACTTCCCCATATCTCTCTAAGGTCCCTTACAGCCCTCAGTCTGACAACCCTTTGAGATAGGTACCATGGGTGTTATCATCCCCATTTTATAGATGAGGAACTGAGGTTATGAGAGGTGATAAACCTTGTCCATGGTCACAGAGCTAGGCAGCATCAGGGGCAGGAGCTGAGCTCCTGAATGTCTTTGTGCTTTTCTCCACTATCTCATGTTGTCTCTCAAATCAGTTTTTGGCAGCCAACGTGCTCATCCCACAGGCCTAGTTTATCTGGGGTGGGACTGTGTACTAGCTAGCTTCCCAGTCTGAAGGCAAATTGCCCCAAGGCAGGGTTTGTTCTGCTATAATTCACCCTCAATCAAAACAGCTGAAACAAATGTGGGGAAGCTTTTGGTTTGGGTAAGCAAATGAGTTGTCATCACCAGACCTGGCTGGGAACCTAAAAGAAGTCATTTCCATCAGCTTATAGGTATAGAGGTAATCACTCCCTCAGAGAGAGAGAGAAGGGCCCTTAGAAACCAGCCAGCCTAGCTCCCTCTTATCAGGAGGCATTTATCCAATGACTAATAATATAATAGCTGGTTTGCAAAGTGTTTTACATATAATATCTTGTTGGAGACTCACAGTGGCCCTGATGAATAGGGATTCCAAGAGTTATTGTCACAATTTTACAGATGAGGAAACTGAGGTTTGGAGAGATGAAGGGATTGGCCCATAGTAAGAGTCAGAGGTAGAATCCAAACCCAGGTCTTCTTGGCTCCAACATTCTACTTACTTCCTCATTAAGGGTGTGGTTATATTGTATCATACAGGATTTGGAAAACAATAGCTTTAATTCTAAGAGCCTGCAAATGGAATGCCAGTGTCAGCCACTGGCCATTGGGTCAATAGCCCTCCTTAGAGATGTGTGAGGGCAAATATGGCAAAGTGAGAAGAGCAATTGACTTGGGACCCAGAAGAAGGATTTGACTCCCCTCTCTGTCATGTGGCCCAACCTTCTCATTTTCCTGATAAGGAAATCAAGGTCAGCAATGGCTAAATGACTTTGCCAGTTCACACAGGTAGCAAGTATCACAGCATCAAAGATCTGGAGTTAGAAGGGACAGTAGAAGCCACTTGGTCCAATCACTTAACAGAAAAGTAAACTGAGGCCCAGGCACATTAAGTTATTTGCTCATGTCACATTGTAAAAGTGGAAGAATTTGTAAGTAAGGATTTGAACTCAGGTTCTCTAGGTTTATAAAGAACTCAGGACATTCTTTTTCAATTTAAATTGAATTTCCTCCCCTCCCCCCCAAAAAACTTCAAAGATGGGTAGTATGAGAGCTTGTCCCTTAATCCTCGTGAATTCTTAGAAAATTAAGTTATTTGTTGTTACTTATTCCATCTTCTGACATAAATTGAGTGTTTAACTGGCCAGTTATATTTGGATGATATGGTAAAATTAACTGTATACTTATTCCTTTAACTAGTATAAAACATCAATAATAAACTAGCATAAAACATCAATAATACCCTTTTCATATGATTAGTGGAGAACAATGCTGCATACCAAACAGAGGTAGGATGTGCACTCCTCTCAAGAGCCGCCATTCTTTCTATTATACTAGGATGCCTCTAAACCAAACAGTAAAATGTATATCATCAACCAGTCTATAAGTATCCTTAAACCCTTCCTTTGTACCAGGCACTGTCCTTGGTGCTGGATCTACAGATACAAAATTAAGGCAGCCTCTGACCTCAAGAAGCTTACATTCTATTATTGAGAGAATATTTTCAGGGGGCAGTTGTTACTTATTTTTTCAGGTAGGAGGACCCTATTGTAAAACCTCAAAGTTTTATAGATTCTCAGTGTGAAAATAGTTGTAATATTTGAATCTATTTATTAAAATAATATTAAGGCTAGAAAGCTACTCTGAATTTGCAATCCTTTCAAAAAAATTTGTATTTTTAAAAAATATGTTTTATTCATGCCCTGTGGCTTTACATCAATATCATAACATCATAGCAGGACAGAGTAAGAGCTGGAGGAGACCTCAGAGATTATGTAGGCCAACCCTTTCATTTTAAAGATGAAGAAACTGAGGCCTTGTCCAGGGTCACATAGGTCACATAGCATTGGAAGTCCTCTGAGTTCAGGGTCTGTGCTCCCGCCCCTATTCTGCAATTGAATCTTCCCCTACAACAACATCAAAAAATAAATGAATAAATAGAATCATCACTGAGAAATATCACATGACAGTAAATCTGTATTTAATCAATCATGCTTGGAATTTTTAGGTCACATGTTGCTAGGATAGATAGCTAATATATTGGAAGATAGAACCAAGATCCCCCCAAAGGCCCCTATAGGTTAGAAGACTAGGCTAAATTAAATCACTGTCATCAGCCGCACAATCAAAACAGGAGGAGCACATGCTTGGACAACAGTTTATCTGAAACAGCCTAGAGGCTTAAGTGGACTTCAAGAAGTAATGGAAGGAAGGAAAGAACTAAGGAAGGAAGAAAAGGAGGGAAGGAAAGGAGGGAAAGAAGGAAAAAAGGAGGGAAAGAAAGGAGGAAGGAGGGAAGGAAAGGAGGAAGGAGGGAAGGAAAGAGGGAAAGAAGGAAAGAAGGAAGAAGGGAAGGAAAGAAGGAAGTAAAGAAGGAAGGAAGGAGGAAGGAAGGAAAGAGATTCGAGTCACATTGTACCTTGTTCTGGTCTCATCCTGTCTGGGATATTGGGTCCAGTTTGGGGTGCTATTGATCTATTTGTGATTCTTGTATATGATGTGTCATCTTCCACCTCCACATTTTTGCATAGGTTGCCTCCCTTGCCTGAAATGCTTTCTCTTCTTGCCTCTCTCTCTTAGAATGCCTGGCTTCCTTCAAGGTTCAGCTCAATTGCCATCTCTTACACAAGACCTGTCATGATCCCAACAGTTGTTAGCGTTGCCCTCCCTACTCCCATTATTTTTTACTTACTTTGTATGAATTTAATTTTTAGCTATCAGCATACATGTTGTTTCTTCTAATAAATGTAAGGTCCTTGAGGGCATGGTTTATTTCATTTTTTGTCTTTGGGTTCCCAACACCTGACACAATTTCTGGCTAAGTGGTGCAGTGGTTAGAGTTCTGGACCTGAGTTCAAATCCAGCCTCAGATGATACTTGATTCATTTGTTCTGTTACCTCTTAGTGCTGACTCTACATTGTTGCAGAAAGCATACACAGTATATTGTTCTTTGGGCCCAACTTTCTTCAGTCTGCATCACTTCATATAAGTCTTCCTATGTTTCTCTGAATTCTCCACATTTATCAATGCTTACAGCTGAGAAATTTTCCATTTCAGTCATGTACCACAATTTATTTGACTATTCCCCATACACCAGGAAGGTATTTTGTTCCAACCTTTTGTTCTCACAAATATTAGCTGTGAGTAAGTCATTTGACCTCTGTTTGCCTTGGTTTCCTCATCTGTAAAATGGGGATAATGATAGCACCCACCTACCAGGTGTTTTGAGAATCAAATGAGATAATATTTGCAAAGTGATTAGCACATGGCCTGGCATGCAATAGGTGCTATGTAAGTGTTAGCTATTATTACTATTAGAATTATTACATAGCTGACATGATTACAAATGCTTTTTTAATGGCTGAAGGAAAGACATTGACAAGCTAGAATATGTCCAAAAGAGTTTAACCAGGGTGATACGGGAACTTAGAACCATGGGATATAAAGAATAGTTGAAGGAACTGGGACATTTATCCTAGAGAAGGAAAGATTTGGGTGGTAGAGGGGTAGACACAATAGCCAACCTCAGATATTTGAAATATTGCCCTGTAGAAGAGGGATAGATATATATTGCTTGACTCCAGAGGGCAGAGCTGAGGGAAAAGGTTGTACAGAAGAAAGTTTCAGCTTGAGATAAAGAAGAATTTCCTAATAATGAAAATTGTCCAAAAGCAGAGTGGATGCCTTAGGAATTAAGTGAGTTCCAAATCACTAGAGTTCTTTGTTTGAGTGAAGGCTGGAGGGACCACTTGTCAGAAGTATTGGTGAAGGAATTTTCAATTACATTTCAGCAAGAAAGAAAATATTCATAGCATCCTTATTTGTGAGAACAAAAATCTGGGAACAATGTATATCCCCAGTGTATGGTGAATGGACAGATAAATGTGGTACATGAGTGAAACAGAAGGTTTCTCAGCTATAAGCGTTGATGAGTATGAACAATTCAGAGAAACATAGAAAGACTTTTATGAAGTGATGCAGAGTGAAGAAAGTGGAACCCAAAGAATGGAACACGTGCTTTCTGCACCAGTGTAGTCAGCATGAAGAAGCAACAGAACAGTTGAATCAAGTATGACAGACAAATATCAATATCCCAGTACACATCCCTTCTTTCTGTTTGTGAATCACAAAAGGGAAAGTGAAAGATACTCTCAGTTGTGGTTTTGCTGATTTGCCTTCAAGGAATGTTCTTTGTGGGTGGGTTTGTTTGAGTATGTTTGTTGGGAAGTATTGGGTGTGCTAAAATTAAGTATTTCCATTCTGATGACTCCTCCTGGTATGCAAGTGACCCTGGGTTCTCTGGAGCTGAATTAGTAAAGGGCACTTTTGGATGGGTTCTGCCATTCTACAATAGTTTCAGACTACCAAAGAGGGTAGGCCCTTGGTGGTGAATTCTTGGGTAAGACCCACTCACAACATAAAGGAGAGCTTGGATTAGATGACCTATGAGCCCTCCCCCTCCCCCAACTTTGACATTCTGTGATTTGATGATCTAGTCAATTATATCAATCATAAATCAATTGATCAATCAATCAATCTAGTCAACTAGACCTGTGATCTAGTCCAATCCCCTTATCCTACAGGTGAGAGAAATCAAGGTTTTAGAGGACTATGAGCTCAAAGTGAATCAACAGGGTGTCATGACAGTTAAGAAGGCTAACTTTGGCTAGCTTAGTGGAAGTGAGACTTTTATACATAAGGAAGGTAACAGTCCTATTGGGTTCTTTTCCTGGAGTGGGAAAGTCACACAGTGACTAGTGGCACAAGTAGGACTAGAGTCCAAGTCTCTTGATTTCCAGCCAAGGGCTTTTTATATTGTGTCATTTTATAGAAAAGAAATTTTCTATATTTTCTTTTCCCTGAAAAATAAGACAGAAGTAACTTTAATCATTCCTCAATGAAAAAACCCCAACTTATTTTTGTTTCCTTCCTCCAAACTCTGGTAAAGTAGCCAGTAGAATTCTCTCCAATTCATTTCCTCTTAGTCTTCTCACTCCTGATTGAGTGGTTTACTAATAGTTCCTTCTTTCTTCATGGACTTAAAATGATTTACTTTCATTTAAAGAATAAAATGGAGACTTCCTTCCACATTAACAGGGAATGCCAATGTACAGGTATTGCACATTTTAACCCTGACCTCTGCCCCAACCTTCCCCAGACTTCTTCTCAGCTCAGGGTTTCAATTTTCTTCCATGTCAATGAAGGTGACACCTTCACTCTCTTCTTCATTTTTTTTCTTTTTTTTTTAGGCAATTGGGGTTAAGTGACTTGCCCAGGGTCACACATCTAGTAAGTGTCAGGTGTTTGGTCTGAGGCCAGATTTAAACTCAGGTCCTCCTGACTTCAGGGCTGGTGCTCTATCCACTGCGCTACCTAGCCGCCCCTGCTCTCTTCTTCATCAAGATATGGTGGTTTACCTTATACTTTGACTCAACTGCCTATTACTGCCTACTAGGGTAGGGAACCTTCGGCCTTGAGGCCACGTTTGGCCTTCTAGGTCCTTGGGTGTGGCCTTTCGACTGAGTCCAAGTTTTCCAGAGCAAATCCTTTGATGAAGGGGATTTGTTCTGTGAAGTTTGGATTCAGTTAAAGGGCCACACTTGAGGACCTAGAGGGCCACATGTGGCCTCGAGGCCACAGGTTCCCCACCCCTGGTCTACTATTCTAGGAAACACCAGCAAACTAAAGGGAAGACTTTGTCATTCAAAGCCCAGAGGAAGGATCATATCCTTTAAACCTAATTATCTATAAACCCAAGTCATGATTCTGAAGGAGATCTAGAACACAAAGAAATAGAAAATTGCATGCCTCATGTGGGCAATTGATTTCATTCTTTCCTCTCCTTCTTGACCTCTGAATTACCTAACATTCAATTAATCTGGAGTCAGGAAGACTCATCTACTCTCAGATATTTATTTACTAGCTATGTGACTCTGCGCAAGTCACTTAACCTTGTTTGCTTCAGTGTCCTCATATGTCAAATGAGCTGGATAAGGAAGTGGTAAACTACCCCAGTATCATTGCCAAGAAAACCTCCAATGGGGTCATGAAGAGCCAAACATGACTGAAATGATTGAACAACAACAACAAAAATAGGTGAGGCACTGTGGTAGGTGCTGGGGACTCTAAGACAAAGATGAAAAAAGGTCCCTGTCCTCAACGAACTTACATTCCCCTAAGAGACACATATCATATATGCAAGAAAATAAACACAACGTAAATACAGAGCATACAAAAAGTTATTTGGAGAGGGTAAGAATACATGTACAAAGTTATTTCAAAATGACCTCATGGAGGAGGTGGCCCCAAGCTGTGGCAGAGATATGGGCAAAATACTTCATCATTTATTAATATTGTTTGAACCTAGCTTTGTGTAGTGAGATATTGCTTATGTGTAGGTCATGCTGACCCCAGAGACCCTCCAGGGAAGCCAGAGATTACAGCAAGGAATGGCTGGGACCTCACCCAAAGTTCGTGTTTGGGGTTTACCCAATAGCTCATGTTTTGGCTTCACCCAAATTTTATTGAATGTTTATATTTACCTTCTAATGTACATCTCAAGCAACCTATGGAGACTGCCCTTTTTTGAAAACAGCCTATGTGTAGGCCACTTAGTTTGTACCCTTCTTTGAATTCTATATAATAAGAGACTTACACAGATTCAGGGAAGCCAGCTTTCCCCTCTGCTGAACCAACTTAATAAAATTCTTTCTAAGAACCATTTTAGGTTTTAGATTGGTTCTTGACTGACAGAAACTAAGGGGAAGTTCTGTAAAGCAGAGATGAGGATGGAATGTTAATGCAAATGGTGGATTCTCTATCTTCCTTTTCTCCTTGCCGTGCCTACTCTTTATGTCTAAACATGAGGTAGTAGGTGTCCCGTACATTGTGGGAGCTGGGGCTGTGTTGTGGAAATTGAGTCATGCAAATATCTGGAAGGAAAACCCCTTCTTGGCTGAGATATATGGAAAATAATGCTGTTCCTCTAAAGACTGTTCTATTGCAAGAACTATGCTAACTACTATCATTCCCTAATCACATGCAAATTATGGGTAACTGCTCACTCTTCCCCATCTTTCCCCTCTTTTTCTCCCATTAGGCTTACAATCTAATGACTACAGATGAATGAACTAAAAATGGTGGAACGTTCTTACTGGACTATTGATCCTACTCACAACATCACCAGAACATCTCGAGATATTCTGAGCCAAGCTTAACTCAGGCCAGTTCAGTGAATCAATCAATTATCAGTCACTGAGAAATTGTTGAGACTACTATATGTCAGGATCTGTGTTAAGCACTGGGGATACAAAGAAAGGCAAAAAGCACAGTCCAAGCCCTGAAGGAACTCGAATTCTAATGAGGGCAACAAAAGGCAAATAATTTTGGACATACAAGGTATAAACATTGTAAATGGGAGATGCCCCAGAGAGAAGGCATGGAGCTGAAGGGGACCCAGAAAAAGGTTCTTGGAATTTAAGTGGGATTTGAGTTTAGTCCTGAAGAAAACTGAGAAAGTCAAGAGGCAGAGGTGTCACAGATCTCTTTAGATCACCTTCCTCCCTCCCCCACCAATCCAGCCCTCTCCCCCTTTACTGTCATGGGTGCTATCATCATAACGGTCACCCTGCCTCAAGTCTCTCCCCTCTCTAATACATCTCCACCCAGCTGACAAAGTATTCTTCCTAAAGCACAGGTCTGACCATGTCATCCCCTTCACTTGATAAACTCAATGGTTCCCTGTTATCTCTAGACTCAAATATAAATGCCTTTGCTTGGTATTTAAAATCCTTTACAACCTGGCCCCGATGGACCTTTCCGGTCTCCTCACACATTACTTCTCTTTCCTCTCGCCCTCTATGGCTTAGCCAAAATTCTCATCTTACTGCTCCTCACAATCATACAAAAACACAATGAAAATGTCCAAACGTGAAGAGAAAACGAAGGTACAATACCATCCATTAAGCAAAACCATATGATGGAAAAAAAAAAAAACCACACGATGAAAGACGAATGAATTCTTATTGAAAACTTTCTGCTAAGTTGACATCGGACAATTCACTTTGGTTTGTTGTTCTTGCATTGTAGATGGGTAAGATCTAAAGTGGAGAAACAGGACTCTTTCTGAAAAGCTATTAGGTTTGTTGACTGTTGTAACCAATATTTGATCATCCTATTGTGTATCTTTCAATTTAAAAAAAAAAGTAGCTTAAACAAAGAAATTCATCTGCTTGACTGTGTTGATCAAATTAACAAACAATCACTATTTATGAGTCCACTCTATTCACCAGTGGAAGAGCAAGCATTAATTAAGTGCCTGTTGTTGTTCAATCATGTCCAACTCTAAGTAACTTTTGTCCCTGGTGTTTTCTTGGCAAAGATTCTGTAGTGGTTTGCCGTTTCCTTCTCCAGCTCATTTGACAGATGAGGAACTGAGACAAATAGGAGATAAGTGACTTGCCCAAGGTCACATTGCTAGGAAATCTCTGTCTTACTGACTCTATCTCCAGCACTCTACCCATCGTCCCACCTAGCTGCCACATAAGCCCCAAAGTATTTCAAGATCATGTTAATTTTGGAAACACTGATTTAATGATGCATCATTCTTATCTTTATTCATATCCTGAAGTCCTAAACCAACCCTCCTTGTTGTCACCTAGTCTTTGGAAAGTGATGGTTGTCATTGTAAGCATTCAAAGCTTTTCTTAATCTTCCTCTCACTTTCATATTGTATCAATTTTGTATAGACACACACACATACATATGTTCATGTGTATATTACATACCTCCAATGCAAAATACATACATGCACACATACACGCACGCATACATGCAAATACATGTATGTATGCACGTATGTAGGTAACACACGAGTATATATTCAGGTTCAGGTCATGTTCATGCCAGTCCAGTGATTCAGGCTTAGGATTAGATTACAATGGAAGGAAGCACCTGTGGGCTATAAAATACAGTGAAAACAACATTATTTTTAATATGATTTGAAAAGATACAATTCCTAATTGAATTCAAATGTCACACTACACCCCTCAGCTTCCACATTCACCCACCAATCAGCAACACTTCATACTGGCAGGGGATGGAAATTCCACTACAGCCTCCCCAGCACCAATTCCCCAGGATTGTAGCCTTTGTGCCTCTGGGGGCAAGGCAGTCAAACCAAGGATTCAATCCCTAGCCCCCAGAATCAAGCAGATCCTAGGGACGGTGGTGCTGCCCCCATAAAGGGAAACCAACCCAGCCTACATAAAAAAAGTGCTTCCCACCACTACATAGATATTGTAACATGGATGTTTAAGAATGTTGTATAACACTCATGTTGTCTTCCCTAATGGAATGTAAGTTTCTTCAGGACAAATTATTTCACTCTTGTCTTTGTATTTCCATGTATTTTATCTTTGTATTTCCATGCCTGGTACCTAGCAGGCATTTAATAAATGCCTTAGAAGTGGCTATATTGTACAGTGGTTAGGGCTCTGGTCCTGGAATCAGGAAGCTCAAACTTAAAAACCAGTCTCAGACACTTACTAGCTTATTAGTCACATATTAGTAACTAGGCACATCACTTAACTTCTGTTTGCCTCAGTTTCCTTAACTGCAAAGTGAAGATAACAATAGTAGCAACCTCCCCAGATTGTTGTGAAGATCAAATGAAATTATGTTTGTAAAGCACTTAGCACAGTGCCTGTCACACAGTAGGTACTTAATAAATGCTTGTTCTCTCCCCTCCTTTATTGATCGATTGTTGAAGCTTCTGTCCTTCAGAAGCTGTCCTGATTGAAGAGGCCTGCCGTAGCCCAAATGGCCACAAGTACCATGAGCTGGTTCTGGTTCTTGTGGTCCCAGGGATGGGCTCTTGGACTTTGTCAAAAATATAGGACCAAGGTAAGGTTAAGGTAGTAACTTCCATCAGCCTAGAGAGAGAGGAACATAAAGGGTGTGAGGAGAATGTTAAGGGATGGTAGTAGCAGTAGAGGAAAGTAGGCAATGTTGAATAGTCCTTCCAAGTAATAATACATTTGCTGATTTTGTTGTTCTGTCATTTCAGTTGTGTCTGACTCTTTGTGACCCCATTTGGGGTTTTCTTGGCAAAGATACTGGAGCAGTTTGCCATTTCCTTCTCCAGCTCATTTGATAGATGAGGAAACTGAGGCAAACAGGGTTAAGTGACTTGCTCAGGGTCACACAGTTAGTAAGTGTCTGAGGCCAAATTTGAACTTGGGTATTTCTGACTCCAGAAATCTACTATGCCACCTAGCTGCCCAAATTTGTTGATACGTATGTTGAATTTAGTGACACAAATGAGTAATGTATTGTGCTAAACAGTAGAGATACAAAGAAAGCCAAAAATGTAACCCTGGCCCTCAAGGAGTATACATTCTAGTAGGGGAGATGACAGACTAACAGTTCATACAAGGTATGGACAGTGGTGATGGGAGGTAATTTCAGAGGTAATGCATGGGGAGAAGACAGAGGGCCGGAGAGGGACACACTCCAGGAAAGACTTCCTGCTGAAGGCACATTTCAGGCTGAGCCTTGAAACAAGTCAGGGAAGCCAGGAGTAAGGAGCAAAAGCATTCCAGGCATAGGGGACAACTAATGCAAAACTGAAGAATCAGGATTACCAATGAAAAGGCCAGTGGTGTTGGTTAGAATATGTGGGAGAGAGTAAAGTGTAAGAAGACCTGATACTTTAGGTAGATAAGAAAGGTAGGAAAACATGTAAAGGTTGATCTTAGCGGTAATAGGGAGCCACTGAAGTTTGAGTAGGGAGGTAACCTGGTTTGTATGACTACTTTGGCAGTCTAATAAGGATGAATTGGAGTAGGGAGAGTACTTGAGGCATAGAGGCCAACCAGAAGGGTCTTCCAATAGTCCAGGAGTGAGGTGAGGAGAGACTGCACCAGGGTGGGAGCTGTGAGTGAGAAGGAAGGGATGTATAGGAAAGATGTCAGACTTGGCAACAGACTGTATACATGGGGTGAATATATGAGGAGTCAAGGACTACCCCAGTGCTGCAAGCCTGGGTAGTTTGTTCAATAAATGCCTTCCACACTTCTAGGGAAGTCTGCATGACAGGAAAGTTTGGGGTTTGGGGAAATGATGAGTTCCATTTTGGGAATGTGGAGTTTGAAATGCCAGTGGGACTTCCTGTTCCAGATTACAGTTAACAGTAGGTGATTCAGTTGGCAGACACAGTCTGCCCAGGTCTCACTGAACAGGGCAGTGATATCATCCTGGCTTCACCTAGGGGCAGTGAGACTGCACTGGGCCAGACTGGGCACACAAGGTGATGAGGGGGGCAAGACTAAGGCTGACCGGAAATGAGACTTCGCTGTGTTTGTTGCCTTAGCTCCCGCAGAAATGTAAGAAAGCCTCACATTAAAAAAAAAAAATTTCCCCAGAAACGTCTATATCTTTTCCCCCTTCAGCCTGTCACCTCCCCTTCCTAGGGCGTGCATATACTATCCCCTTTTTACCTTTATCCTATTTTCTTTGCCTCCTCTGATTTTAGGGGCTCACTCTGACATGCCACTGCTCTTACCTAACAGCCGACGGGCAGCGTGAGGCTAGGAACGGGGGTGGGAAAGGTCATGTCCCAATGCCGAGCTCTTGCCTACTTCCTTGATGGGCAGAGGCTGCTGGGCAGAAGAAGAATGGGGAACAGCCACAGCCTAAGGTACCTCACCAATGTCTTCCACCAAATTTTGCTTACAGACTCCTGACTTTTTCTCCCAACCTAACAGAAGTCATCTGGGGAGATGAAAAAGGGAAAGAAATAAACATTTGTTAAGCACCTACCGGGCACTTTACAAATATTATCTAATTTAATCTTCGCAATGACCCTCTGAGGTAAGTGTTATATTATCTCCATTTTGTAGTTGGGGAAACTGAGGCAGAGATTAAGTGATTTGTCCGTGGTCAAAAAGCTAAGAAGTTTCTGAGGCTAGATTTGAACTCAGGTCTTCCTGATTCCAGGCCCAGAGTGCTATCCACTGTACCACCTGCTGCCTCTAGAAGACAGAGTGGGAAGAGGCGGGAAAAAACAAGTCAGCGGACTGGCCTCTATATCACAGAATCATTAAATATTGGAAGTAGAAAAGCTCTTGGAGATCACTTAATTTTGTGACCATAGACATATAGCTAAAAGCACAGTTGAGTTAAAATCCCCCCATTTTACAGATGAGGAAACTGAGGTGCAGAGAGATTAAGTGACTTGCCCAGGGTCATACAGCTAGTAAGTGTCAAGTGTTTGGTCTAAGGCCGGATTTGAACTCAGGTCCTCCTGACTTCAGGGCTGGTGCTCTGCCCACTCCACCACCTAGTTGCCCCTGATGGTGCGCTTTTAAGGATGAGGAAATGGAAGGTCAGAGAAGTTATGAGACTAAAGTGAGAGAGACACAGAGAGAGATAGAAACAAAGAGAGACAGAGAGGAAGGGAGGGAGGAGAGGGAGAGAGACAGAGACACAGAAAGAGACACAGAGAGAGAGAGAGACAGAGATAGACAGAGACAGACAGAGACAGAGAGACACAGAGAGGTAGATTTAGGGGAAGAAAGGGTATTGAGTCCAGCTTGGAGCAGAGACAAACAGTCTCCCTTCAGAGAGCTGATTAACCTCCACCCAGAATTCTACAAGTTTTTATTACAAATGACATCCCCATGGAAGACATTATTTACATGTACACACAGTCTTCAGGGTGATACCAACCTTTAGCCCTCCCCAACCTTACTTCCTCAGGGGGGAATCCCACAAGCTTTTACTGAGAACTGGTCCAACATCCAGGATGATAAACATGAAGAAACAGCCAACAGTCAATAAACACTGACGAATTGCTTACTATGTACCAGGCACTGTGCCAAGTGCTGGGGATACAAAGAAAGGTATAAGACTATCCTTGCCTTCAAGGAGCTCACAATCTGATGGAAAGAAACTGAAAAGGGTATGGGGACCCAGCCAGTACATGGGGGCATGCTGAAGTCTTGTAGCCAGGTGGAAAATGGTCTAAGGAGGTGAGAGCTACAGAGCTGATTTCATTTTGCAGGATGAGTTTCTGGAGATCATGAAATCCATCTGGCACCTTGTCTTTCAATCAATCAATTAATAAGTAGTTATTAAGTAGCTGCTGTGTGCTAGACAATGGAGAAATAAAATAGTTTCTGTCCTCAAGGAGCTTACAATCTCCAGGAAAGACAACATACAGATATGCAGCCGGTATACTCTGACTCACCCTCCCAGAGCCATGCTGGTGATGTCTGTCCTTTAAGGGTTGTAGGGTATCCTGAGCTATGTGTAGTATGGGAGGTATGTCTGTTGCCTACAGCTGTAATTGGATCCTGTCATTTCACTGACATAGAGAATTTCCGAACGAAGAAATAAACTTTCTCTACCAAGGCAGGTTGGTGCCTTTTCTGCAATTTAGAATTATAGACAATTAGTTAGATCACTGAGTGGTGAAGTGACTATACAGCCAGTACGTGTCAGAGATGGACCTTGAACCCAGGTTGTCCTGGTGCTGAGGCCAGCATCACTATACTGTACTGCTTCTGCATAGACTATATAGATATATATACACACACACACATACACACACATGCATATGTATGGATATAGGTAAGTTTATGTATACATATATAACATGTGTATGTATGTATGTGTATATGCACACATAGATATGTAATCTCAGATTTGGGAGGAGGTACCATTGGTCAGGGGAGATCAGAAACGGCTTCATTGTGGGAATGGTCCTTGAGTTGACCTTTAAAGAACACTAGGAACTCCAAGAGGTACAGTTGAGGAAGGAGTTTGTAGCCCAGCATTATTATTATCATTGATTTTATAGATTTTGAGCTAGAAGGAACCTCAGGCAGCATGACTGAGGTCCCGAGAGGTGGTATTTCTGCTCAAGGTCACACCCAGAGTAGATATCAGGATTGAACCCCATATCCTCTGATTCTAAACTCAGTATTTTTTCCAACGTAACATGCTGCAATTTGCCCTTTAGGGAATAGCTCCGCTCAACGCCATGTATCAGCATGGAAAAGTGGAAAGGATGTTGGAGATGGAGTCAGGAGACCCGGGTTCAAATCCTGGCTTTTATGTGTATTAGCGTAGGGTTCATCAGATACCTGGAGTTAGAAAGGATATCCGAGACCACTGAGTCCAGCTCTTTCACTTTATAGATCAGGAAACAAAGAACTTACATGGCTTCACCGAGTCCCAAAGCAGTGATCATCAGAGTTCCGGCAAGCTCTCCCTGAGCCTCAGCTGGAAAGTTGAAGACATTAAATATACACCATCCACCCAACTGAATTCAATTTGATAAGCTTTTATTAAACTTTCCTTTACAGACTGGACATTCGAGCTAATCTTGTCAAACTGAACTCCTTCAGCCAATAAATATTTATTAATTACTTTGTGCCAGGCATTTTGCTAATTACTGGGGATACAAGGAAAGGTGAAAGACAGTCCCTGCCCTCAAGAGGCTTCCAGTCTAATGGGGGGGGACAATGTGAAAATGACTATGTACAAGCAAACTACAGGCAGGACAAACTGTAAATAGTCAATAGAGGGAAGGCACTAGCATAAAGGGGGATCAAGAAAGGCTTGTTGTAGAAGATGGAATTTGAGCTGGAACTTTATGGAAGCCAGGAGGCAGAGATAAGGATAAAGACCATTCTAAGCTTGGGGGACATCTGGGGAAAATGGCCAAAGTTGGGAAATGGAGTGTCTTATCTGAGAATAAGAGAAGCCATGTGTCACTGATTACAGAGTGTGGAAGTAGGGAAGGAACTGTGTAAGGTGCAAAAAGACTGGAAAGGAAAGGCAGATTATGAAAGGCTTTGAATATCATACACAAGATTCTATATTTGATCCTTGAGAGAAAAAGAAACCATTGGAATTTATTGAGTAGGGGTGTGACATGACCAGACCTGAACTTTGGGAAGATCACTTTGACAGCTTTGTCACAGGGAGACACTTGTGTCAGGTAGACAAACCAGAAGGTTATTGCAATAGTCCAGGCATGACATAATGAGGGCCTGGACAGGGTGGAGGCAGTGTCAGAGGAAAGAAGGGAGCGTATACGGGAAATGTTATAAAGGTAGACTTGGCAAGGTTTGGCAACAGATTGGATATGGGGGTAAAGGAGAATGATGAATCAAGCATGACACCTATGTTGTGAACTTTAGACTGGGAGAATGTGGTCCCCTCAACAGTAATAGAGAAATTTAGAAGGGGGGACAGTTTGGGGGGAAAGATAAGGAGTTCAGTTTGAGGCATGTTGAGTTTAAGATGTCTGTGGAACATTCAGTTTGAGATGTCCATTAGGCAGTCAGAGATGGGAGACTAGAGAGGTTAAGGCTGGAAAACTTGGAGAATCATAAGCGTAGAGATGAAAATGGAATCTATGGGAGCTGATGAGATCAGTAGAACAGAAGGAGAAGAGGGGGATACCTATGGCTGGAGGGCATGGCCTGGAAGAAAATCCAGCAAAGGAGACAGAGAAGAGAGAGTCAAGGAGAAGGTGATGATCTGTGTCAAGGACAAGAAGAATGAGGATTGAGGAAAAGTCACAAGATTTGGCAATGAAGAGATCATTAATAACTTTGGAAAGAGTAGGTTTGGTTGAATGATGAGATCAGCAGCCAGACTAGAGATTCAAGGAGTGAGAGGAAAGGAAGTGGAGGGACCAATCATAAACAGCTTTCTCAAGGAGTTCAGCCACAAAATGGAGGAGAGATATGGGATGATAACTAGGAAGGATGAATCAATCAAGTGAGAGTTCCTTGAGGATGTGGAGATAGAGGTGTTTTATAAGCAGTAGGGAAGTAGCTAGTAGACAGGGAAATACTGAAGATAAGTGAGAGAGTAGGGATGATAGAGAGGGCAGTCCTGCTGGAGAAGACAGGTTGAAATGGGCTCACTAGTACATGAAGGGGGATCTGCTTTTGCAAGGAGGGCCACTTCATTATGTAGGAGATAGTGGCAGAAGGTATCTGGGTTATGTGAGATGAGGAGGAGGGGAGAAGGTGAATGGCTTTGATTTTTTTTCAGTAAAATATAAAGCAAGGTTCTCAGATGAGTGGGTGATTTGGGGGAGCCGTAGGAGGTTTGAGGAAAGATGAGAGGTTAGGAAGAGCTTATGTGAAGAGTAGGAGAGTGAGAAGATAAGGGAGGTATAGTAAGATTGCCTTGCAGCAGTGAGGGTCCAGTTGAGGTTATGTGACATAAATTGAAATGGACCCAGTCAGTACCATGCATCTCACAGGCCATCTCTCCTGCCTGGAATGCACTCACTCTTCACCCCTACCTCTTGCAATCTCTATCCATTCTCGAGGGAAGCTTGAAATCTAGTAGAGGAAATCACAGTCACATGGGAGAGGTGCATGCCATACCCATCACCCTGTCTGCTCCTGGAGTTAGACCATTGGATCATAGATTTAGGGCTAAAAGGAACCCTAGAAACCATCTGGTCCAACCATTTCATTTTTACAGATGAGAGAAGTGGAGTGAAATAACTTGACACAGGTTACACAGGTAGTAAACATCTCATCACAGTGAGGATTTGAAGTGAGGTCCTTTGACTACCAAGCTAGTACTCTTTGCACTGTGCCGCAAAGTTTACAAAGTGGTTGCCTCACAACAAACTTTTGAGGTAGCTAGTTCACATATTACTGACTCCATTTTATAGTGAGGAAACTGAGACTTGGATTGGGCAATAAAGTGATTTGCCCAGGGTCACATAGTTAGAAGGTCTTAGAATCAGACGTTGACCTTTAGAATCTACTGACTTTGAGCCCAGAGTGTAGAGGGGAAAAGGAGAGAGAAGGGAGGGAAGAGAAAAAAGGAGAGAGATGGGAAAGGAAGAGGAGGAATGGAAAGGGGAAGGGAGAGGAAGACTGGAAGGAAAGGGGGGAAGGAGAAAGGAGAAGGAAGAAGGAAAGGAAAGAAGGAGAAGGGGATGGGGAAAGATGAGGGGGAGAGAAGAGAGGAAAGGTGAAGGAAGGTGGAAAGAAAGAGGGGGAAGAGGCAAAGGAGGGGAGGGAGGGGAAGAAGAAGAAAAGAAGGAGGAAGAGGGAAGGGGAGAAGAGATAGAAAAGGGGACCGGATTGGAGGGAGGAGGGGAGGATCTGTGGAGTGTTGTGGAGCTCAGAAAGTCTGGCAGCAAACACCAGCTCCTCAGAAAGCCAACCAGATGCTGCCCTGCCTCGTGCCAGGCAATGAAAACAGTCAGACACTGTCTCGGTGCCAGAACAAACCATAATCCAGGAAGAGAGAGAAATACAACCCGCCTTCTGCCAAGACTCACTGGCAGGCCGGCCCAGGCCCTTCAGAGAATCCAGGGCAATTCCACCAAGGAGTAACCGGAGAAAGCACCGACTCTGGAGTCAAGGGACCTGGGTTCCAATCCTGGTTTCAGAGCGTATTATTTGTATGACTCTGGGGGAATGACATGACCCCCTTGTGCCTCAGTTTCCTCATCTAGATCTAAAAATAAGGAGGCCGTTCCAGGTGGCCTCAGAAGCTTCTCCAGCTCAGATGTACTTCACTGCAGAGGCTCCACAGGCTCTCTGCTGCCACGGCCACAGTTCATCGAATTCATGTAACGTCCTCCCTCTAGTGGTCAACACCCACACAATAGCAGAACCAAGGAGTATTTCTGTGGTGGGCACTTTATTCTTCACCATCCTCCTCATTTCTATAGGAATCATAGATTTAGGACGGGACAGAAACTCAGATGTCGTCTAGTCCAACCCCACCCCCTCCCCACCCCCGCCATTTTACAGAGAAGAAGACTGAGGCCCAGAGAGATCAAGTGAATCAGCCAAGGTCTCACAGGTAATAAATAAATGGTGAACTGGTACTTGAAGAGCCATTCAAAGCAACTCCTTCCTTCCTTCCCTCCTTCCTTCCTTTCTTCTTTCCTCCCTCCCTTCCCTTTCTTTCTTCCTTCCTTTCTTCTTTCCTCCCTCCCTCCCTTCCTCTCTCTCCATCCCTTCTTTCCTTTCATTTCCTTCCTTCCCTTTTACAAAAAAATCCTTTCAGTAGTAGTGGCAGAATATTGAATTTGGAGTCAGGGGACAGGGTTGAGAACCCAATTCTGCTACTTACTGGCTGCATCTCCTTCGGTGAATAACTCTCTTCTTCTCCCTCTTTCTGTAACATGAATGGAAGTTGAGTCAGATGGCTCTAAGGTCTCTCCGGTTCTAAACCTGTGATTCTATTACTGTGGGGGACTGGCAGAGCCAAGGGTGGCTTAATTTGAGAGGAGGACCCGCCGAATGCCATCTTACTTTCTTCCCTAGAACCAGTTCTCCTCAATGATTGCTCCCTCCTTTAGGACATGGCACAGAATCATTATAGTGTATTCAAGTATTTCCAAAATACTATTTTGGGGGCAGGGCAGAGTTTAGGATGAGGCTCAGTGGAAAAGTCACACCAATGACTGGATCCCACCACTGAATTGTTGAGAGGCCTTGAATGAGTTAATGGACTACTCCCCCCACCTACTCCCTGCTATAGTTTCCCTTTCTGTAAAATGGGGTGAATCCTTCCTGCCTCCAGCAGATTCTCAGGACTGTGTGAAGGATAAGCAGAGCTGTTGAAGTAAAGAGGGTGACGGCAGCAATGCCCCTGAATCATCGGTGCTCATGATGGCCTTTGAAGAGGTGAGAGGCTCTTCTGAAACTATCCCAGCCAGGTCAAGTGTACCCAAAGCCACTTGCCAGATAAAGCCCAGGTTGTCTTCTTCGCCTGAATGAAAACCATACAGAACCTAGCATGCCTTTCTTTTCTCCCATTTTATGCAGCTGCCCACTCAGCCTCTGTCTCTACCCATCTATTATCCAAACAGCTGCCAGGTGACTTTAAGAGGTGCCTAGCAGTGATCTTCCATAGTCAAAAACCATGGGTAGCTCCCTACTGGGGTCATAAGACTTAGACCTGGATGGGACCTTAGAAATCACCTCATTCACCCCCTTCATTTTACAGAGGAGGAAACTGAGGCCCACACAGGTGATGTGATTTGCCTAAGGTCACATAAGTAGCCAGGAGTAGAACCAGGATTTGAACCTACTTCTCTGACTCCAAATTCAATGCTCTCTTGACTTCATCAGGGTGTAAGATAGTTCCTCACCTTGGTGTTCAAGGCCCTCCCCAATCTGGTCCACATCTTACCTTCCCAATCTCCTCTCATGTTTTCACACACTGATAAGGAATCCCTTACACTGTCTTTTTAGTATGGCCAAACTGAGTTACTCACCATTCATTGAATCGATCCCAGTTTCCCATTTCTGTGCCTTTGTTCACACGATGTCCTTCTCATGTTCTCTACCTGTTTAAATCCTATCTATCCTTAAAGGCTGAGCTCGGTTGATACCTTTTCCATGAAAGTTTACCTGATTCTTTCCACTGGTAGTGATCTCTCTGTCACTTAGATTCACATTCCTCAGCAAACATCGGTTTGTATTCTGATTACGTGTGTATGTGTCTTATTTCTCCTAGCTTACTGGAAGGTCTTTGAGAGCAAAGATCAGGCTGTTTATCTCTGTGCCTTCCCCAGACCTGAGCCCTGGACCCTGGGTGGGGCAGACATTCCATTACATGTTTGTTGAGTGAATGAGTACAATGTAGGAGACTTGCCTTGAAACCAAGTTTCCTGTGCTGCATAAAGCCAAGTGGTTAGCTTAAACATCCTGCATCTGATGAGAAAAATAATTCTGGCATTTGGAAACCTTTAAATTGGTTTTCTTGGCTCTAACTTTCCCTGTCTCTTAAGGACCTTCCACGCAGCTGAGAAGACTATCTCCCTAAGACCACCTGGCATGGTGGGAAAGAGTCGGCTTTGGATTCAAGAAGACAGGGGATCAACTTCTGCTTCTGACACCTACTAGCTGTGTGACCCTGGGCAAGGTGCCTAATTTCTCAGTGTCCCAGGTGACTGTCTAAGAGTATAAACTGCAGAGTGGGTACCAACCTACATTGGTAGGCACAACAGCTCGGACCACATCACTAGCCCGCTCAAAAACCTTCCTAGGTGGGGCAGCTAGGTGGCACAGTGAATAGAGCATTGGCCCTGGAGTCAGGAGGACCTGAGTTCAAATCTGGCCTCAGACACTCGATACTTACTAGCTGTGTGACCCTGGGCAAGTCATTTAATCTTGTTTGCCTCTTTAAAAATAAATAAATAATCCAGCCTCAGCCACTTGACACTTACTAGCTGTGTGACCCTTGGGAAGTCACTTAACCCCAATTGTCTCACCAAAAATAAAATAAATTAAAAAATTTAAAAAATTAAAAAATTAAAAAATAAATACATAAATAACTTTCCTAGGCTTCTTATTGCATTTTGGAGAAAACACAAGCCATTCAGGCTGCTGTTTAATGCGCCCCCCCCCCCCCACACACACAATCTGGCTCCAACCTACTATTTCTACTCTATCTTGCGGCCAAAATGAATGTCTAGCTGCTCCCCAAATCTGACATTCCATCTCCACTCTGTGCATATTTGCTTACACCATCACCCGTTCTTGGAATATATTCCTCTCTCAAACCCGCCTTTCAGAATCCACATTTTCCAGGCTCAGTTGAGGCACCATCCCCTATGAGATTCCCCCAATTATTTACCTTCACCCCCTCCTCTAATTAACTTGTATTTATTTACTTATCTACATACATTTACTCATCAACAGACTGTTATATTCCTCCAGTAGAATATAAGTACTTCAAGGTCAAGGAGTATCTTATTTTTGTCTTTATATCTCTAGGGCTCCTGAGTATCATTCTAAGGCTATTGGAGAGGTGCATGGTGGGGTGTGAGCAGGCTGCAGTTCATTATTGGGAGAGGATAAGCATATATTAAACACCTACTATATACTACTACTATAGCCAGGAACTCTGCTAAGTACTTTACAAATATTTTCTCATTTGATCCTCATAGCAACTTTTTGAGGTAGGTGCTATTATTCTCCCTATTTTACAGTTTAGGAAACTGAGGCAGACAGAGGTTAAGTGACTTGCCCAAGGTCACACTCCTAGTAAGTGTATGAGACTGGATTTGAACTCGGGTCTTCCTGACTCTATCATCTGTGCCATCTGGCTGCCTGGTAGTCATTCTATTGATACAGGATCTATGTCAAGAGAACTTGAGAAATTCCCCCAGAATGTTGAGTCGACCTCATGAGGTTTATGTATGGGAGGACGTGAGTAATAGTCACAATGGACATGCAAGCATCAGTGAGTTAGGGTCTGCATGGTTGGAGGGAACGTCCATATTGATGAGATCATAGACCCATTTAAGCATCTGGGCCTAGCACAATGTCTTGCATACAATAGGAGCTTGATACACATTTGAATTATATTAAAAGCTACATGTTGCCACCCTTCCTTCATATTATTCCCTTTGCCTGGAACATCCTGGAATACCTTCAAATCTTACCATCCTTTCAAGTCTAGCTCATTCATCTATGAAGGGTTCAAGCCTTGTTGATCTGCCCTTCTTTGCACTTCCAATTCCTAACATCAAGGAGACAAAACTATTCTTATTTGCTCACGACTTAGAAAACCCCATAGAATCAACAACAAAAAAAATATAACCAATTATCAATGTTGACAGGGACAAGTGAAATCTACAGATAATCCTCAGACCTCTAACAGTTAGCTTCAGTCTGCTCTATGCAGCCCCTACATGGATCATTATCCTTATCTTGATCTCCCTCCTTCTCCCCATGTCCCACCAGAACCTTGGACTCCACCCCTAGTGCTCCTACAGCTAAGTCAAATATCAGGTACAGGAAGGAGAAAGAGGGAGCAGTAATGATCCTGAATAATGAGTCCATTATATGAGGGCTAATAAGCCCTCTCTGGTTAATTTGCATGGCTCTTATTCCTAGGAAAATCAATCTTAGAATTCAAGGGCTAGCATTCAAGTCAAAAATTGAAAAAAAAATCATTTGATCCTATAGACTAGAAGTTTATTAGAATACTCTATTCTATTCTATTAGAATATAATTCTAATATATGTTCTAATATGACATAATATTCTAATAGAATTGTCTGTTAGAAGACTGAAAGTCATCTAACCCCAACTTTGTATCTAACATACATATACATACATATGTATGTGTGTATATATATGTGTATGTATACACACACGTATATATACATATTGTCTTCCAAGATAGAATATAAGCTCCTTGAGGGCAGGGATTGTTTCACTTTTGTCTTTGTATTCCCAGTGCCTGGCATAGTGTTTGGCGCATAGTAGGTGTGCTCATTATAATAAATGCTCACTGATTGATTGGATCATGGTACCATAGAGTTGGAAGGAACCTTAAAGAGTTTCTCAAAGTTCACCCCTCTTCATTTTGCAGATGAGGAAACTAAGGTACAGTGAGGTTAAGTGATTTGCTCATGGTCTTATAACTAGTCAATGTCTGTCTATGGTGGGATTTGAACTCAAGTCTTCTTGATTCCAATCCCAACATTCTCTGCACTGTTCTGACTGATTGTACAGATGAAGAAAACAAGGCCCAGAGAGGCTAACTGATTTCTTTGCCCAAGATCACTGCTGAGAATGAATGCTTGACTGATTTCTTAGGATAAAGTTTGCCCCAATCATGCCTTCCCCTTTCCCTTCTCCCCACCCCACCCCCCTTTTCCCCAGCAGCCTCTGAATTCACAGCTGGAACTTTATGTGAATAAGAGATTCTTTTCTCTCTTGGCACCTGGCGGGGGCTAGGATTCACCTGTTCTGTCTATCATCAGAGGAGAGGTCCTGGAATTTGGCCTGCTGAGTGTGTGCCAGGAAGAGCTGTAAGCAGCAATGTGGGGCCCAGAGATTGGGGGAGAGGGTCAGAGCAGCAGCCCGAAAAAAAAAACACATCATATCACAGCTTTGTATTTTTACCTGAAACTCAGTGGGGGGCCTGCTTATGAAATGGCTACTCATTTCACCTGATTTCTCTCCACATCATCTCCTGCATCTGTCACTTTTTCTCAATGTCCACTGCTGCCACCTGGCACAGGCACCTATTACCATCTGCCTGAACTATTGCAACAGTCTTCTACCAAGTCTTCCTCCTATTTTCTCTCCCTTCCAATCTCTCCTTCATTATGCTCTCCAATTCATCTTCCTTGCACGTGGATGTAGCTATGCTGTTTCCTTGCTTAAAAACAAATGTTTCATGGCTTTCCATTGTCTACTGAGTGAAGTTCACTTTCTTCTGCCTGGCGTTCAATTCCTTCCATGGTCTGGAGCCCCTTCATCTTCCTGACCTTCTCTCATCTTACTCCCCTCAAACATTGTATAATTCAGACAAATTGGACAATTACCTGCACACTAAACACACCTAACACTTTCCTTCTTCTCTAACCTTCACTCACACTCTTTTCCATGGAATGCTCCCCTTTTTTTTGTTAGTTCTTGAGGTCCCACAAAGATAGCTGCAGGAGCCCTGTGATCTCTAACACCTAAGAGAACAGAGAGGGTTCAGAAAATACTGTCTCAGATACAGCTGACATAGCTAATGACAGAGTCACAGCCAAGCCCTTTGGTGCACATTATGCAGAAGACCTCAAGTAGCTCACTACACAGACCAACACACGAGATAAAACTTTTGCTAAGTCCATGCACAACACAACAGCTGGCTAAGCAGAATGTCCATTGTGGAATTCTTTTGCCACAGTTGAGAGAAGGGTAGGGAAGGAAGAGAGAGGAAAGAGTGAGAGATTGAGAAGGAGATTGAGAGAGGGGGTGGGAGAGAGGTAAAGATGGGGGGGAAGACAGAGACAGAGAGAAAGAGAGAGAGAGAGAGAGAGTGTTGTTTAGGGCACCCTGAAAGTCATTTTTCATGGGATATTTTTGAGCCATCATAGCCAGAATGACCATCCATTGCATCTCTAGATTAACTGTATCTGACTCTCTAGGAAAGGGATTATCAACCAGAGGTCCATAGACTTCCACAGGTCTGTCCATAGATTTCAGGAGGATGGATTCTATGAACTTGGATTGGAAAAGAATTAAATCTTTATTTGTTCTTATTTATAACTGAAATTTAGCATTTCCTTCAATTACGATATTTTTGGAAGAATAGAATTTTAAAAGAAAGAATTCTGAGGAGTCACCAGGTCTCACCAGTGACACAGAAAAGGTTAAGAACCCTGGTCTAGGATTATGGAAATGGGGTGAGGTCAATAGCCTACTATGTTATATTTTAAGGGTCTCACAGATCACAGTCATGCCCAAGAAATAAGGGAAGGGCTCAGGAGGTATTGTCACAGATACAGTTGTTCTAAACCATTTGACATGGCATCATCATTGACTCGCCCTTAGCTATGCTCTCTACCCAAGTCCTCCAGCAGTTCACAGCTCAGCCCAACGCACAAAGCTTTACCCACTATCGCACACCACCGTAGAAAAACAAGGAAAGCCATCCAGGCAAACAGATCTCTTTAAACTGTGCTGCTCTGTCACCAAAAAAAAAAGTCTCACCTCACACTTCTTCTTCTAAAACAAAGAGTCTTCCATGGCAGAGTGGATGGCCTGAATCCCATATTCTCTACTTTTATTTTAAACATACGTATCAGAGTGGGAGACTTCATTAGGGTACTTACAACAACCACTGCCCTCCTGCTCTACGGATCAACTGCTTTGTCTTCCTGAGCACGGTAATATTATCTGTTGAATTCCTACCCATTCTTTTTTTTTTTTTCCTTTTTGGTGAGGCAATGTGGGTTAAGTAACTCGCTCAGGGTCACACAGCTAGCAGGTGTTAAGTGTCTGAGGCCGGATTTGAACTCAGGTCCTCCTGACTCCAAGGCTGGAGCTTTATCCACTGTACCACCTAGCTGCCCCACTACCTATTCTTTAAAGCCGAACTTAAAAGCAACTTCTTCTATGAAACCTTCCTAATGGTCCTCCCACACACAGCCTCTACTGGTGACAGCACTCAGACCAACCTTTCATCTGGACCTCTCTGATGCATTTATCACATGTTCTTATGTATATGATTTACACCCCCTCAACCAGACTATAACTTCATGGGGACAAGAATAATACCATCTCAACATGAAAGTGCCTACCATAATGACAAGTGGTTGGAACAGAGCCTGGCACATGTTAGGTGCTTAATAAATCCTTATTCCCTTATTCCCCCTTTAAATGCTTCTCCTATCATCATTGTCATTATCATCATCATCCTCATTTTCATCATTATCATCCTCATCTCTCAGCACTTTATAAGCCTCAGAAAACATAGAGAGTAGTATAAAGTAGTGGAGAGAGCCACTCTGGAGACAGAGGGCATGGATTCAAATCTCACCCTGTTGCTTACTACCTATGTGACCTTAGGTAAGTCACTGGGCCTCAGTTTCTTTATCTGTGAAATGAGAAGGTTAAACTCAATGGTTTCCAAGGAACCTTATACATTCAGCTCTATGATCTTAAAATATGCCAGTATTCGAAGTTCCTTAAGAGCAGAGACTGTGTTCTTACCTATCTTTGTATCTGTTTCGTGGTCTAGCAAATTGAATGGCACCTAATAGGTGATTAAAAAATGTTTGTTGAGGGAATAAAGAATGAATTCAAGTAAGCAATTTTCAAAAACTAATTCAAAGCTAATCAATACTGGGCAGACTGAGCCTTGTGTTTTGTGTGAATCCATGAAATGCTTTCTATTACGGGTTCTTAAAACATTCTGCCCTTGGGCAGACAATCTGGTGCAGCCCATGGACCCTTCACAGAACAATGCTTCTACATGCATAAAGTAAAATATCTGAGATACAAAGGAAATCAATTACGTGGAAATACAGTTATCAAAATTAAAAAGCTAAGTTAGTGGACCCCAATCTAAGAACCCCGGAATTACAGGTCAAATTCCCAATAGCTGAACTAATTTGTTTAAATTTCTAAAAAATTATCAATATCCTACTTTTATATCACCTTAATTTCCTGATACATCCCTCTCCCCTACCCAGAGTGCCATCCATTATAACAAAAAAAAAATTAAGAAAGAGAAAAAAGCAGTTTAGAGAACTAACCAGGTCCAATAGTGTATATAATGTTCCATACCCATAGTCTTCCACCTTTTCAAAGAAGAGAGAGGTGCCACACCATTCCTCTTGAAATTCAAAAATATTAAACTCCGTAGACAATAGATTGGGAAGGGGTTGATAGTGTGACCAAGGGGTACCCACCTGGGCTTGTCTACTTCGAGGCTTCAAAAAGCAAAAATGCAGGTAATCAATCCTGAGAACCTGCAGATAAGCCTGAGGGACCGTCCTTGTGATGCTTGGTGCCAGGGGGACAGAAATGCCAAAGACTTGGAATCTGTAGATCAGTGTACCAACAAGTCTCTCATTTCACTGCAAAGAGATTTTTACATGCACATGATGCCAAAGTGACTAGTTAATTTAGTCCTAAATTCAGTCCACCTAGATGTTTGCTATCTCAAACTATTGCTATAGCAATGAAAATAGGAATCCCCATCTGGTTGTTGTTCAGTCGTTTCAGTCATGGCTGACTCCATGACTCCATTCTGGAGTTTTGTTGGCAGAGTTACTAGTGTGGTTTGCTATTTCCTTCTCCAGCTTATTTGACAGATGAGGAAACTGAGGCAAACAAGGAGAAGTGACTTGCCCATGGACACCCCGCTAGTGTCTGAGGCCAGATTTGAACTCACGAAGATGTCTTTCTGACAGGTCTGACACTATGCACTATGGCGCCACCCAATTGCCCCATATATAAACCCAAGTTCCCTGCTTTCCTATCTCCCCTTTGCCTGTTGACTCAGATTTACCTTTGTTTATTCCCTGACAAGCTGTTCAAAAGACCCTTCTGGTGCACCAACTATTGGGTCCTAAAGGCATCTTTGAGGAAGTCCTACCATTTCCCAAGGAGATTTCTGAATCATTGGGCCAATAAAACCACATGCCAGGGGAAAAGCCTTGTGGGTGTGAGGCAGTGTGTGAGATAGACTAATCCTTGGCTAACCCCAGTTTGGTTACCAAGCTCTTTATTTACAGTATGTTATTGGCTCTGGAAGACTGACTGAATGTCAGAGCTGTAACTAGGGCTGGGTGATTAGGGTATTGCCCAGAGTGCTGAATTTAGGGAGTGCTGTCAATACTTTTATTGCTTCCTCAGCATAGAACCCCTACTCCCACCTAAATGAAGATGCAAAGTGCTTGCTGCAGACACAAAAATTCCTAATTACAGCTCTGCTGAATTATCTCATCTTGTGTCAACTAAGATCTGATCTAACTGAAGAATGTCCTTGTGGCTCTATACTTTTCTTTACCTAGGTGTCCATTGGTCAATTATAGAATCACGAGTTGGAATGGATTTCAAAGTCCAGCTAGTCCAAGCCGTACCTAAATAACATTCCCAACAACTAGTCATTTTGCCTCCACTTGACACCATCTGATAAGGGAGGACTCTCCATCTCCTGATACAATCCATTCTGCTTTGGGCCAACTCTCATCATTAAGAAGCTTGTACTTCTATTGAGTCAAAGAGGCCACTGGCTTTGGACTCAGAGGACTTTGGTTCTGATCCTGCTTCTGGCATCTTACTGCCTTTGCAACCCTAAGCAAGTCCCTTAACCTCTCAGTGCCTCAATTTTGTCTTGTATAAAATGACTGGGCTTGACGAGACTGCCTCTGACATCCCTTCCAGCTCAGACATTCCATGATCCTGTAACTGACCAACGGATTCCTGGCCTCCAAGTTCCCTTCCATCTCTGGAGCTGTGACGTGCCTCTGTTTCTCCTACCCACTGTTCACAGGACATAGAGTCTCAGACTTGGGAGCAACTCAGAGGCCGTCAGAACTAACCCACACCTGAGCAAGGATCCCCTCTACCTCCCAAGGTAATCCACTTGAAAAATGAGCATCTAGCCTCTCCTTGAAGACCACCAGTAAGGGAGACCCCTCTACCTCCCAAGGTAATCCACTCCCCTATTGGACCTCTCTAACTAGCAGGCAGCTTTCCTTTACATTGAGCCTAAAATTGCTTCTCTGAATTTTTCACCTTTGGCTCGAAGCTTTACTCTCTGGAGCCAAGGAAAACAAGTCCAATCCTTGCATCGCACGACATCCCTCCAGTGCCTGGTCTGCTATTGGGACCCCATTCATTCTCTTCTTCTCCACAACAAGCACTGCCCATTCTTTCCGGGCATCCTCATTTTTTAGTCCTCTTGTCATCTTACTCTCCTTCTTCTGGATGTGGCCCCACTTGCCTATTTCCTTCCTAAAATGGGGATCCCAGAACTGAACCCGGTACTATGAGTCAGGTCAGATCAGGCGCAGTGCAATGGAATTACCTACCAGATCTTTGACATCTCTTAGGCCATGACTTCTGGTCTGCCTGGAAGACTGCTAGGGATTCAATGTGAAATTCAGGAGCTCATTCTCCTTAAATTACTTCATTCTTTAAACAATAGCAATAGCCAGCATTTACAAAGTTCTTTTAAGATTTGCAAAGTGCTCAGCCTGTGCACTCTCCTTTGAAGCGATGTATGAAGGCTCTTAACCTCTCTGGTCTGAAAATGGATTAGAGGACCTGCCTCTTAAAGTCAATTCCAGCTCTGACACCTTATGACAGGGCTTCCCAATCTGATCAGTAACTACGTACAGGCGGTATAGAGAATATATGGCAAACAGCTATGTTAACCAATAGAAATATTCCATAAACTGCACACTACTTTCCGACAAGGTTTTTTGGTTTACCTCTAGAGAAGAAAAATCAATGAAACCAATGGAAAAAGTCTGAAAATTGATGCAATATACCTTCCACCTCTGTAAAGAATTAGGGTGGGGGTGTCTGGAAAAGAAAATTAATTATATTTATTCCTAATAAAATGTTGTTAATGTCTTGAATTTTTTTTAACATCACCAGAATTTCTCCCATCTTTTAATGTCTCTAGGACTCAGTTTCCTTTCTTGTAAAGCTTTAAAGCTCTGATGCTATGACTCACCTAAGATCACACAGTCAGAAATAGTAGAGCTGGAATTTAAATCCACATATCAAGGCCATATCAAGTCACTCCCCTAGAGTTGCTCAGTTAATGGCCTACATTAAAAAAATCACGTATTACAGAGCCCAAGAACATATAAGGAAAATATGCAAGCTTTGAAAGTTACTGAAGTCCAAAGTACAAAAAATAAAAATAAATCATAACTACTGAGAGCAGGAAAGATTGGGCAGTTGTAACTGATTTGATTGGAAAGACGTGTGATCATTTGGGGGCAATACTTCCTTGAAAGGAGAGAGAAGGATGGGTGTGGGAGAGGTGGGAAGGGAGCCAGCTTTGGGCAGGATTTGGCTATAGGGAAAGAGATAGGAGGAAGGACAATCTACGCTATAGAAACAATATGAAGGAAGGCCAGAGGTAGGAAAAATGAAACCATGGGAAGTCAGATTGTCTGGTTCAACTAGAAAGTGTGAGCCAGAGCCAAGGGTGGGATTTGCACTGAGAAGAGAGAGAACCTTGAAGCACATTCTAAGGCTTGTCTTCCCCTCTCTAGGCCTCAGTTTCCTTCTCTGGGATATGGGTTAGATGGTCTCCAAGACCCCTTCCAGTTGGAAGAGTGTATTATCTAATCAACTCGTTGGTTGGCTAACCTAGATGAGCTGTAAGTGTTGGGACTTGCATTGGTATGGATTGTCCAAGCATGAACTGACTTGGATCTGAAACCTGGAGAGTAACTTCTTGGGCTCCCTTCCAGCCTCAGGATGCTGCAGCCCCATAAGGCCAGAATCAATTTATTACCACATACTTGCTATATTCAAACTCTGAAGAGTCAAATTTCATCACCTAGGAGCTAGACCATAAAGCCACAAGTTCTATTCCTTTAAGAAAATCAAAATCAAAGATATCTCCCTTCTCTTTTCGAGTAAAAAAAAAAAAACAAAAAACAAAACAAAACAAAAAAAAACATTCTCTTTCCAGGCAAATTCTCTCTGGGAATTAAAGTGTGGTCAGTATCTTAATCCCAATGGGATGAGGTCTCTGCTCCTGTTTTTTTTTCTTTCCCATTTGATTTGCTTTCCAACCTTCCCCAAAGACCTCACAGACTGTGCTTGGAACCTGTTCTGAAGGTTGACATCATTGTAACCTGAACATTTTCCTCTAAGTTAGGAAAATGGGAATACGTCAAGGCTTCTGAAAATTTTGTCTCAGCTGGAGAAATTGAAAACAGACTTAAGCCAAGAGATACATTCTGAGTATTCCCTACAGAGGTTGGAAGAGGTGGGAGGGGGTTGGAAGAAGGAGAAGGGAAGAGGAAAAGGAGAGAGAGAATGAGAGGTGTAGAAAGTATGAGAATTTCCCAGTTCCTAAAAATGAGGTAATAGGGTATGAATTCCCAAATTCCCAAATGATGGCATCATGGCCCTTCATCGTGACCTTGCGCCTTGGTCAAGAAGCTCATCTTTCTCTAGAACCTAGACCAGGAAGACGTGGATCTCTTTGAGATGCTCCCAGGCTGTGGAGTTGATGTAACAGCAAAGTCCAGGTTGTTGACTGGCAGTAGTCATCATAAATTGACTAACAGTTCAGCCAAGTAAAACACTTCCTTTTGAAATGAAAAGGGGAAACATTGTGGCTAATATGCAAAACTCCTTTCCCAGAGGAGAGTATAAATGCCCTTTTAGCTTTTGGTGAGGGCACAGTGCTATAGGACCTGGAAAGGTTGAGACTTTGGCATTCACAGACTCTGCCTTGACCCAGCTGAGCCCTGCCATCTGACCCAGGTAAGGGTACATGGAAGCTAACTGCTTCTGACCTGACTTCTCACAGCTCAGGCTCTTGGGTGCTTTTCCCCTTTCTTGCTCTTACCTGCAAAGTTCTGCCAGAGAACCTGAAAAGGCATGCCATCTACATCAGCAGCAAATCAGGGCTCCACTCTCTTTGAGAGAGCTTGATTCTTGGTAGCTTGAAAGTATTGAGTAGGCAGTGGGAATATTCTGCTGTTAACCTTAAAGCTAATAGGAAAACCTAAGAACAGAACTTAATTAAGTAACAATCAGGCTTCTTGTTCAGATTTCTTTCAATGTCAAATTGCTTGCTGGAGCTGTCATACCTATTTTGTGATGTTCTTGGAAAGCCCTAAGACATTCCAACTCACAGAATGGTACGAGGGGGCTCTCTGCAGACCTTCCACAGTATTATCTAAATCTCTATTAGTTCTCCTTCTTGGCTATTTTAAAAATTCTTTTCTTTTCTTGTTTTATTTTCCTTTATTTTTGATTTTCTTAATATTATTTTCTTTTCCCTCAATTACATGTAAAGACCCTTTTTAAATATTCTTTGTTGTTGTTTTTTTTTTTGGTAGACAATGAGGTTAAGTGACTTGCCCAGGGTCACATAGCTAGTAAGTATTATGTGTCTGAGGCTAGATTTGAACTCAGATCCTCCTGACTTCAGGGCCAGTGCTCTTTCCACTGTATCACTTAGCTGCCCCTGGGTTTTTTTTTTAATTTTGAATTCTAAATTCTATCCCTTTCCACTTGCTCCCTGAGAAGGTGAGCTATCTGATATAGGTTATACATGTGCAGTCATGTAAAACATTTCCATATTAGCTATTTTGTGGAAAACTCAAGGAAGGAAAGAAGGAAGGAAGGAAGGAAGGAAGGAAGGAAGGAAGGAAGGAAGGAAGGAAGGAAGAATGAATGAAAGAAGAAAGAAAATAGTATGCTTCAGTCTACATTCAGACATCATCAGTTTTTTCTCTAGAGGCAGATAGCATTTTTCATCATGATCCTTTGAGATTGTCTTGGACCATTGTATTGCTGAGAATAGCTAAGTCACTCACAGTTGTTCATCATACAATGTTGCTGTTACTGTGTACAATGTTTTCCTGGTTCTGTTTACTTCACTCTGCATCAGTTCATTTTATTTGATTCTTTTTTAAAGACACAATTCTGAGAGTTTAGGAGTTTCACGGGATTGTAGAACCAGCATCTAAGAGATGGAAGGGAGCTTTAAGGTCATCTAATGCAATCTAACCTCCTCATTCTACAGAGGAAGAAGCCAAGAGATTTAGTGACTTGCTTAGGGTGTCACTGGTAGTAAATAGCAGAACTGAAATTTGAACCGAGGTCTTTTGTTTCATACCTAAATCCATCTCTCTTTTCACTACTTTCTCTTCCAAAGGATCTCCCCCCCCCCACCAAACCCCCATAAATTTAAATGGAAACAGGAGGTAGTGATGACCAAAGTTGACTGAAAAATGAAAATTCCTGAAAAGAAGGAAGGAGACCAAAACTGGCATTAGTTAACAAATCAATGATCATTGTGGTATTGGTAAGAAGTAGCTGAAAACAGGTGACTATTATTTTAGGATCGTAGATCCAGAGCTGAAAGGGACCTTAGAAGCCATTGAACACAACCCCATGATTGTTCAGATAAGGAAACTGAGGTCTAGAGATTTGCCCAAGATCTTACAGAGAGGAAGCGCCAGAAATGAAATTCAAACCCAGACCATCTGCCTTCAAATTATGTGCTCTTCACCTCAAGACTCTCTAACCATTAGTTAACCAAAAGAGGAGTGGGCTACCTCAGGTGGTAGTAGTGAGTTCCCCCTCAGTGAAGGTCTTCAAAGAAGATTCTTGATGTTCTTAATTTGTCCTTAATTATGAGTTGGACTAGATAACTTCTCACATCTCCAATTTTGTTGTTCTCTGATTAACTGTGCAAAAACCCACCAACTTTTCAGCCAACTCATACATGCAACTTATAGTTACAGATGAGTTGCCCTTCTGTATCAGCTGTGTCCACAGTTGGAGTTCCCCCACACTGATAGAAATCATAGGTCTATACCCACCCAAAACATCTGATTTTGGTACCAACAGTATTTCACTTTTTTTGTCAGTATGATACTCGTCTTCCAGTATTTTCATTTCAATTGGTTGTTTTACCTTAAGCTTAGGTCTTCATGACCTCAAGTTCCCAACATTGGAGTAATCTTTGAGGAGTCTTAGTGAATCAGGTGTGGTGGCATATGCTACTAATTCCTGCTACTAGGGAAACTGAGGATGATTAATCAGATGAGCTCAGAAAGTTTAGAGCTGAAGTAGGGAGAAAACCAACCAGGTGTCCTTACTAAGTTCAGTACCAATATGGCAAACCCCTGGGAACAGGGACCAGCAGACTGCCTGAGGGGGAGAGGACCAGCCCAGGTTGTAAATGGAGTTTGTCAAAGCTTCTCTGCCCATCAGCACTAGGGTTGGCCCCATGAGTGGCTGTACTACCAGCCGCAGGGAAATAAGGAGATCCAGTCTTAAAAAAGAAAAAAAAATGGCTATTTGACAAATACTTAAGAAAAAAAATTTTTTTAGTCACAATATGACTTCCTTAGGCATTTGGGTGGAAAATAGCATTTTACAAACAGTGGTGTGATTGAAGGACAGGCAGAGTTAGAGTCAGAGGATCTGAATTTGAATCCTGACTCTGTTCACTTGCTGCCTTTTTGACCTTGGGCAAATCACTTTCCCAACCTGGGCTTCAGTTTCCTCATCTATAAAATAAAGGGTGTGCCTGAATTCCTTCTAAGGGTGTTTCTAGGCAGCTAGGCACTTCAGTGGATAGGGTGTTGGGCATGGAGTCAGCAACACCTGAGTTCGAATTCTGCCTAGCTGTGTGACTCTGGACTGGTCACTTAGTGTGTCTCACCCAAAGTTTGTAAAATGAGGGTAATTGTACCTATTTCACAAGGTTGTTAGGAGGATCGAATGAGTTAACATACATTGTAAACCTTACAATAATAAGTAATAATAAATAAATGTTAGCTACCCCTGTCCTTTCTGGCTCTAAACTCATAGTCCTAGGAAGTATTGAAACTATCCATGAACCCTTCCTCCATCTTGTGCTAAAGTCTCCTTTCCCTTCCTCAGCTCTGCCATCTCCTACCTGAGCATAGAGACCCAACAGGAAGACTTAGAAGTGGACAAACTTTTGCTCCAGTCTCAAAAATGGCCTGCCCCTGGGCATTCTTGTTCCGAGCCAAAAGCTCTCAATACATCTTCGAAGAGGACAAAGATATCAATAACAACATGGGGAAAGCCAGCATCAAATCCATCAGGTAAAGTTTCCCTTTTGTTTTCTTCCTGCTTTCCTGATTAGTCTGAAATTGTCATATATTTGCTGATGATTCAGCTTTATGTCTCCAGACTCATCTTTCCCCTGGACTCTAGGCTCCTACTTTTATTTGCCAAAGGCCATTTCTACTTCATGGACTTTCTGAGAGGAAGATATTTCCCAGAATTCCATGGTACTCAAATTCATTTCCTCCTCCATTGCCTAACTTTATACCTATCTTCTAGGAAGGAAGGAAGGAAGAAAGGAAGGAAAAAAACAATTATTTATTAAGGACCTACTACGTGCCAGATCCTTTACAAATGTGATCTCATTTGAGACAACCACCTCAGGAAGTAGAGGTGCTATTATTATTCCCATTTTACAATTGAGGAAACTGAGGCAGACAGAAGTGATTTGTTTAGAATCACATAGCTAGTAACTGTCTGAGCCTGGATTTGAACCCAGATTTTTCTGACACCAGGCCCAGGAATCTATCCACTATGCCACCTAGCTGGCTTAAAATGCTCAAACAAAGCAGGGTCATTGATCAGCACAGTGACATAAGGTTCAGAAAGCTCTTTCTTTCCATCAACCCTGTGAGGTATCCTCATTCTATAGATGAGAAAACTGAGGCTCAGAGCAGTGAAGTGACTTGCCCAAGGACTAATGGCTTGGACAATCAGCATCAGGGTCACATTTCCAACGTGGGTCTCCTGACTTCAAAAGTTCTTGACCCTTCCCCACTCCTTCCATGGGTTAAGGCTGTTTCTTCAGGTGCAGTGGGATGGAGGAAGGGGAGGGGGCAGAAGGCTGAGTAGAGTGGCCTCCACAAAGCTGAATGGACAAATCTTGGAGCTGAAAAAAAAAAAAGTTTTGAGGGCACTCCAGCCTCCCTTTGATACTCTTTGGCCCCCAGTAGAGGGCAAACAGGAAACATTACCCAATTCCCTACTGGGAGAGTGCCTGCGAGTGGAAAGGTCTGAGTGACTGCTCTGAGAAAAGGTAGTTTGTTTCTGAACTTATCCATCCCTCTCTGGAGCAACCCATGAATTTAAAGAACCCTAGAATGTTAGAGCTTTTCAAAAGAGATCTTGGACATCAACTAGACCAAACATACCCATTTTACAGAGGAGTAAAGTTATGCCCAAAGGTATGCGGGTAGTTCATAGCAGAGCTGAGATTAGAACCCCAGCTCTCCAAATCCCAGGTTAGTACCTTTTACACTATCACATGTTTGGTTTAAACCCTAAGTATATTACGGGGTCTCTCCGTAATATACTTCAGGTTGTTTGCAGTAGTTCCCAGACTCCAGATTTCCTTCCTGGGATAGTTTGTATCTGAAGAGAGAGAACAAAGACTTAGAAGGTTTCACGCTGGGGAAAGACAGCTTGCTGTGGTGGAAAGGCTAATAGATTTGGAGTCAGAAGACCTTCTTGGGTTTGAATCTAGGCTCTGACACTTTCTATCTGTATGACCTTAGGGAAGTCACTTAACTTTTCTGGGACTCAGTTTCCTCATCTGTAAAATGGGGGGTGGAGGGTTGGAGTGGGTGAGCTTTAAAGCCACAGGATCATGGATTGAAGAATGGAAAGGACGTTAGATTGAGTTGAGTCCCGACACTTCACAGGCCAGAGCAGGGAGTGACTTGCCCAAGATTAAACAGAGAGCAGAAGTGGGATCTGAAACAAAATTCTCTGTTATTGATACCCCAGATCACTTCCCTTTCTGGTGCAAACCTTCTCAGAAGAGTTGCCTTCCTAAAACTTCAACAAACACCTACTATGTGCAAATTCTGGCTCTGGAGTCAGAGGACCTGGTTTCAAATCCTGACTCTGTCCCTTGCTGCAGGGAAGATAGTGGTCAAGTCCCTGAGGCTCTCCAGGCCTCAGTTTAGTCATCTGTTAAATGGGAGGGGGGAAGGGTTGGACCAGGTAGATTTTAAGGTAAGGCCCCCCCCAGCTCTAGATCTGTGATCCTCCTGCTTTCCTCCCAGCTCTGGAACAATGATCTACCTGCCCCCTTTTCGAGCTCCGGATCCATAATTCTCTGCCTCCCCCCTGGTTCTAGAACCATGATCTTCCAGGCTCCAATCCAGGTCTGGATCCCTGCTCCCCCTGCCTCCCTCTTGCTTCTAGATCTTCAATCTTCCCGCCTCCCTCCCGGTTCTAGAACCATGATCTTCCTGACTCCCATCCAGGTCTGGATCCCTGCTCCCCCGCCTCCTTCTTGCCTCTAGATCTTTGATATTCTGTCTCCCTCCCAGTTCTAGATTGATGATCCTCTGCTTCCTTCCTAGCTCTAGAACCAGGATTCCCCTGCCTCCTTTTCAGTTCTAGATCGCTGATTCTCCCACCTCCCTCCCAGCAGCAGATCTCTTATCCCTGCTTTATTCCATTCAGAGGGGGAGTGAATGAGCGGTTCTGTGCTCTCGCCCAGGTCAATCCAGCCTCCTCTCAGATAAACTTTTCTCCTTAGATCGCCAAGGAACACTCTGGCACTCATTAGCATCTGAGATTCTCCAGGGCAGCTGAGGGTGCAAATGTCAGCCCCACACAGCTGCATTCTCCTCCCTCCTGGGTAATGTCTAGTTAAATCAGGCAGTCCCTTGGTCTCTGTCCACTCCTCCTGCTCTGGCCACTCCCCCCACGCCCCCGGGAAAGAGGAGGGGGCCCCCTGCTACAGGGAGGGCTATAAAACCAGAGAAAAGGAGGGGCCCCCCAGAACGAGAGCAAAGCATTGTGCTCCCGAGCCACGTTTAGTTGCTCTGCTCCAGCCCAGCTTCCTGAAGTCACAGGGGACCATGAGGGAAGGGGTCAGCTCTGCCTGTGCCATGCCAAGGATGTTCCTGCTGATTAAAAGGATCTTTGGGAGCCATCCTGTGTGCTGTCCAAATGGATCCAGGTACTTTCCAGACTCCAGGGTCAGTCTCTGGGGAGCCTACCAGCTACCACTGAGCTGCTCAGAGTCTCAGGTCTGGAATGGACAGGGAAAAGAGCATGCGTTGGCATAGGTATTCTAGAAAAGGACCTGAGATTGTTAAAGCTGGGAGGAAGCTTAGAGGTCATCCAGCCTGAGCCCTCTCGCTTTTAGGAACAAAAGCTGAAGCTCAGAAAAGGACAGTGACTTACCCAAAGTAACACAGCTTAATCAATTGATTGGGTTGGAACTCCAACAATAAAGGGATGGGCTACCTTTAAGTAAGGGTTCTGGACTTAGAGTCCATCAACTTAGATAGGAAAAAATGCCATCTTTATTTCAAAATAATTTATTTCCTTTACAATCCTATAAATTTATGAATTTTAAAACATGAGGCCCAGAGAGATTAAGTGATTTGCCCAGAGTCACAGAGGTACGTGTTTGAAGTAGGATTTGAACCCAAGAGTTTACATTTTCCTTTTTTTAAGACCAAGTCTATTGTGGTCGTCACACAGAGCGCCCTCACATATGTGTGTGGTTGTGAATACGAGCTTGATCAGAGAAGAAATCATTTCAGCATCCTGAAGTTTTTTTAGCTTGGTGAAAAGTAATCTCACTAGGTAAGGCATAGCCCAAAAAGCAAAGGAGAGTATTGACTGCAAAAATTAGGTGCATTTCATTCATGGAAGGGTTTTCGTATACATCTATAGATGGGTGCTAGTTATATGCCCATGTCCTATTTGATCCATTTCTTGGTGCTAGATGCTAATAAAGTCAAGATCACTGCTCTGGTCTGGTGGACAAAAACTTTCTCGTGGATAAAAACTTGTTTTCAAGATCACAGACAATACCCCTGAGGCCAGCTGTTTCTGAGTCATGAAAGGCTTAGTCAAGAGTCTATGGATGGCTCTGAGCAAATCCATCCCCACTACTGGACAGAACTTAGCCGGTGGGTCAGGAAAGCCATCTCCCTACATAAAGGATGAGGTATTTGTTGTTGTTCAATTGTTTCATCCGTGTCTGAATCTCTTGACCCCATTTGGGGTTTTCTTGGCACAGATACTGGAATGGTTTGCCATTATCTTCTCTAGTTCATTTGACAGATGAGGAAACTGAGGCAAACAGGAGTAAGTGACTTGCCCAGGGTCACACAGCTAGTAAGTGTCTGAAGTCATATTTGAACTCAGGTCTTCCTGACTCCAGGTCAGCCCGCTATCCACTGTGCTACTTAGTTGCGCATGAGGCATTTCTATGGGTATATTTGTATGAATGTTTAGTATGCATGCAAAGAGCAGTTAGGTAACAGGTGCCCTTATCACCATTCTACTTTGGGCAGTAGTGCTTTCCCTGATTGATGAATCAATATTGATTTTTTTTAATTGCACTGCATTTTAAATGCACTAGGGAAACTTACTGTTTTAAAACTCTTTTAAATTTCTTTTTAATAATAAACCTCATACAACAAGCACAAATATTTCAAAATGCAGAGAACTAAAAAGATTGTTCATAGCACCATGAACATCTGCTCTATGTACTATGCCTTCCCAGGGTATGCTGCATTTCCCAAGGTAGCAGCAACATTGCCCTCTTTGCATCTCCCTCTGAATATTTTGCTGTCTTCTGTGCATTTTGTTGCTTCTAATAGTTAACATTTATACACAAATATTACCTCTTTTGTTCCTATTGTGGGAATTTTCTCCTCCTGGGTTCCTGGGGGGTCCAGCAGGGTTGGGGAGAATCTCATCCACCAGCTGGATCTGCTGTCTGGGATTCAAGTAACTGGAGTAGCAAACCTGGAAAAAAAAGATTGATTATTAGAAAGATGAGAGAGACTATTTGGGCTAGTAGCAAACTCATCTTCTTAGGGTGCAAATTGGGATCTGAGGCTTGAGTAAAATTCATAGCTGCCTTCTCAGTAGTTAGTTATCTAGCTAGGTGGTGCAGTGGATAGAGCTCCAGCCCTGGAGTCAGGAAGACCTGAGGTCAAATCCGACCTCAAACACTTAATACCTGTGTGACCCTGGGCAAGTCACTTCACCCTGTTTGCCTCAGTTTCCTCATCTGTAAAATGAGCTGAAGAAGAAAATGGCAAACCACTCCAGCATCTCTGCTAAGAAAACCCCAAATAGGGTCATGGAAAGTCAGACTAAGTGACAACAACACATAGTCAAAGCCTCCTTCAAGATAGAATTAATCGACCGCCTCTGATTGTAGTAAGGAGGGGAATGAAATACAGCCTGAGGGTTTCTATGGGCACAACCCTACACCTCTCTTTCTTTGGTTTCAAAGGTTTCTTTATCTAAGGGAAAGTGCTTTCCCCCAGACTCACAGTACTCCTATTCATCTTCCTCTTCCACAACCCTAAGAGGTAGGTGATACTATTATCCCCATTTTACAGATGAGGAAACTGAAGTAGAAGGAGGGTAAGTGACTTGCTCAGGGTCACCTAGCTAGTAAACATCTGAGGTTGGATTTGAATTCTTATTTTCCTTACTTCAAGTCCAGTGATCTATGTATTGTGCCACCTAAAAGCTTTATTGGTGCTCTTCCCCTACCCCTTTGGAATACATGGTATAAGAGACAGAGGATTATACTTAGAAGCCTGGGTTCAAATCCTACCCCAGACTAATTGTGTGACTGGGCAAGTCTCTCCATTTCTTTGAGCTTCATTTTCTATATCTGTATAATGGGGATACCCATCTCATCTGAGTTGTTATGAGACAGACACTTTGCAAACCCTAAAGCATTTTGGAAATGAGTCTTTTTTTTTCCTTTGCTTTTTGGTGAGGCAATTGGGGTTAAGTGACTTGCCCAGGGTCACACAGCTAGTAAATGTCAAGTGTCTGAGGTTGGATTTGAACTCAGGTCCTCCTGACTCCAAGGCCAGAGCTCTATTCACTGTGCCACCTAACTGCCCCATGAATGAATCATTATTAAAGAAAAGAAGATTGATGAATGACGAATCATCTCCTAATGTATCTATCTGATCTCTGTCTGGCTTTTCCTGTGTTGGCTTTTCCTCATGCGGGTACACACCTAGATCCTACTTAAGGATGACACAAAGTCAGTAAACGTCTGAGGTGGGATTCAAATCCAAGTCCTCAGACATTAGAGTCAGTACTCATTCATTGTGCCATGCTGTGTCCCAAATGATCGCTTGTATGTTACTGACAGCCTGGTGAAGCAAGCCAGAAATTCTAAGAGGCAAAGGTAAGAAAGAAGGGCATTCCAGGCATGGGGCACAGCCTGTACAGAGCCTGGAGATGGGAGGAGTGCTCTGTGTGAGGAACAGCAAGAATTAGGCCAACTTGGCTAAACCATACAGCCCACAAAGAGTCATTTATAATCAAGTTGGAACAGTTGGGTTGGGGCCAGGTCATGAAGGACCTTAAATGCCCAACAGAGATCAGTAGCTAAGCCTTTGCTATTCATGAATGTAATACGGTAACACCTACAAAGAGGCTACAGTAGTATGACAGACTCTTGTTGGGTGGGCCAGGTTACTGCCTCCGGCAAGACTTCACCTGTGCCAACACATTGCAACAAGTCTATAATTTACTCCCTCGAATTGCCTGAAACACAGAGCGGGTGGAGTCTCACAGCTGCTAAGTTTCAGAGGCAAGATTTGAACTGGGATTTTCTTTATTCCTTACCTCTCTGCTGCCTCCATTTGCCGAGAAAGTTAACGTGACATCCCAATCCTAAACCGATCATATCCACGAAGATTTCAGATCACACTGACTTTTCTTTCCCTTCTCCAAAGGAAGGCTTCCATTCAAAAACTCAAAGTATGTAACATTTCTAACCTCAGAACCTCTCAAAATCCTGTTGAAAAGACAGGTTAGTGTCTGTGAAGAATCCCAAAGAACACCAACAGATGTAGGTGAAGTGATTTGAAGGGAAGGAAGCAAGACCAGACAGGGGACAAAATGATTACAGTAACATAATAAACAGAGAGAATGGCCAAATGAAACTGAATGGCGTACAATGGTGAGGGCCAAGGTTGGCCCCTAGGAGAGATAAGAAACTGCCCCTCTCTGCCTGCCTGCCTGCCTCCCTTTATTGCCCAGGTGGGAGATGATGGGTGTGCAATATTTTCAACACAATCAGTCAATGTGTGCTGGTTGGTTTTGTAGAATTGTTCTTTTTTTCTTTCCTTTAAAAAAACTTTTATTCAAAGGGAAGTAAAGGAGAGGAAGAAAGATTTTCCAAAATCGCTATGACATTAAAAACAAAATATATAATTTTTTTAAAAAATATTTATTTTATTTTTAATTTATGGAATAAAACAAAAATAAAATAAATAAAAGTTTTAAAATAATGTATCAATTTAAAAAAAATAGGTCATGCCATACCTATTTTATTTCCTTCTTTGAAAAAGATGGGGAAAAAAAAACCTGATTAAGACTGGACAATTTAGATTTCCTAGGGAGGAGAAATTTGTAAATTGTATTTCACTATGTAAATCTGGGCTCCTTAAAGTTTTGTGTGCTATGGACACATTGGCCAGCAGTCTGGGGAAACCTATGGACCCCTTCTCAGAATCAAGTTTTTAAACCTATAACATAAAATACATAGGATTACAAAGGAAGATGATTGTGTTGCAATAAAGTGATCAAAATGTTCAAAAAGAAAAAGCAAGTTCATGGATCCCCAAGTTATGAACCCCTCATCTAACTGACTGATTGATTGCTAAATATCAGTTAATATTATTGTGATTATTCTGATACTTCCAAAGGTCTCTGATTTCATTGATCTAAGTTCTCTCTCACCAGATTGTTCACAGCCCCTGATATTCCCCCCATGATCTTCATAAATCATCCAATCAGTCAATGAGCATTTATTAAATTCCTATTGTGCTTAAGGATTCAGATACAAACATGGAAATATGCCCTACTTGTCTCATACTTCAAGAAGCTAACATTTTAATGGAAAAGACAAGAATATATTTCTCTCTATAATACACAAACATATATGAAATATACATAATACACACATATTCATGAAATATATATGTGTGTATATGCATATATACATGTATATGTGTGTATGTATGTATAAAAAGACAGACAGGATTTGAACCTGGGTCCTCTGACTCCAGAATTAGCACTCACTCTCCATTTTAACACTTGGTGCTTTGTGATTGATGTTTCTGTCCATTGGGTTTGGTTCCTTTCCCCTCTTTTTCGCCTTGCCTCTTTCACAGCTAAGTGGCAGAGCTGGGATTTGAGCCCAGGTCCTTCGATTCCAACTCTAATACTTTTTCCACCACTCCACACTTCCTCCCATTGGTATGGAGGTAATTAATTGAGAGCTCTCGATGTCTTTAAGCGCAGCCTGAGCCCCACCTGGAGCTGCAGCATGCTGGAAAGGTTTCTGCTGCATAGCTACTCCTAGATTGCCTGTCATCTGAAGGCCATTTTAGCTATGTTCTGAGCTCTTCCCCCAGGGTGATGTATTTTTAGCCGTGGCAACTTGCTAAGATTGTTTACTAAGTCGCTGAGAGGTTGCAAATTAAGTTGGTGGTTAGAGTGCCCATACATGCCAGCAAAATCACAGATCCTTGAAATATTGAAGTAAGAATATAATTAATATTATTATAGACTTTGAGAAGTAAAGGTCATCTCCACACCACGATGAGGCATTGTAAGACGTCATTGGGTTATTATTACTATTGTCATTTTAACTAATAAGAAATGTGTGCTTCTGTGTGCCATCCCTGTTCAAACTCAACTTCTGGTGGGTGCTTGAGATTTTGAAATTTTTAAGGTGAGTCTCATAAAACAAACAGTCAGCTGTGCAGACAAATAGAGAATTCTCTTCCACAACCAACTGGGCAAATAGAGGCAGCTCTTAACTAACCACAATAATAGAGGATGGACCATGCAAAGTCTAGACCTCATAGGATTATAGACTTTAAGATCTGGAAAGGGCTTCAGAGAACATTTATTTCCATCCACTCATTTTACAGATGAGGAAACTGAGACTCAGGGAAAATGAAGTGACTCATCTAAGGTTCACCCATGAAGTGAGAATCAGAGGTAGAATCTGAACCCCGATGCTTTGACTTTAGAGTCGATGTTGTGTGATTTTTTTCCTCCACTATGCTACTTGGCACTTTGTGGTTACCATTTTTACCCATTGGGTTTGGTTTTCTCCCCCTTGCCCCTTTTATATATCAAAGTATAGCTGGAGTTTTGTAGCAGAGAAGAGTGAAATCCCATTAGAGTATATGCTCCTTGAGGACAGGGGACTGTCTTTCTTTTTTTTTTTAGTATTTATATCCCCAGTACTTAGCACAGTGCTGGGCACATAGTAGAAATTTAGTAAATTTTTATTGACTATTGACTGAATCTCAGCTCTACCACAAGCCAGCAGCTGAGCAAATTGCTTAACCTCTCTGGGGCTCATTTTCCCCATCTGTAATATGAAAGGGTTGAACCAGATCTCAGGATCACAGATTTAGAGCTGGAAGGACCTCAGCAGTTATCCACACTAGCCCCCTCAAAGTTCCCAGCTAGCTCGCCATCTAAGCTACTAAGACTATTATCTCTCTCTAGATCTGTCTTCTCCCTTGTGAAATAGGAGATTGGACCCAATGACCTCCAAGTTCCCTTCCAGCTCTGACAGATTGATTCTTAGATTATCCTGCCTAGCGTAGAAAACGCTGAACCCAGAATGAGAGAGACCTAGATTCTAGGACCATACATTTAGCGATGAAGAGGACCTGCCAGTCCAACCCACTCATTTTACAGATAAGGAAACAGATATTTCACCGATGAGGAACTGGAGGCAGGCAGAGGTTAAGTGACTTGCTCAAGGTCACACAGTTAGTAAGTGACTAAGTGAGACAGAGTTTAAACTCAGGTTTTCTTACCTCCAGCACTTTGGCCATGGTGCCGGCTAGCTGCCTGGATTCCTCAGTGTCCTGGCGCTAACATCGTCCAAGGCACCATCTCACTAAATTTCACTTTCCTCATTGGTAAAGCAATGGTGCTAATTCTTGCACTTAGGGGGTTGAGATGATACTTTGTAGACTGTAAAGCGCTACATAAATGTCAGCTCTAATTATTATTATTATTATCATCCTAATTATTATTGTTGTTGCTGTCATCATTATTATTACTATCATTGCTTTCACAGTCCACTGACAGAGGATGATGTTAAGCCTCACACCCTGAGCAAACCCTGGAATGAGCAGCAACAACCAGCCGTGGTGGAGACAAAGGTCAGTGGATGGGGTCACAACCCTTATTCCTGGTCCAGGGTATAAACCATCCTCTTACACCTGATCCTTTACTCTAGTGACTCATGGACCATAATAACATGCCCTTTAGGATACTAGACATAGCATCTCTGGATGTGGTAGTAGCCATTCACATCCATCTCTTTTGGTAAAACATCCCCCTAAGTGCATTTGATCTTGGCACTCCTAAAACATGGTATAGAGTATAGGGAAACAGTCCTTTGAGTCCTCTGGGAAAGGATCTTCGAGTGTCTTCCTCAGTTCCAGTATCAGTACTAAGCCACATTGGCTGTTAGGTTAATTTCTTTAGTCTTGGTTACTAGAGATCATCGAAAGGAGAAGCATTTGGTATGGTCGCTCTGGGTCCCAAGGACTCACAGTTCTTAATTGTGACTCAGTACAGGCAGTCTAAAGTTTCAACAGAAGAGAAGATGACATATGAAACTTGACCCCACTCTGTATGCTTCCTCTATCCCTATCAAGACCCATCAGTAAGGGGAAAGGGTTTCTTGAAATTTATTCATTAATTTAATGAATGATCATTGACCATCTTCTATGTAAAGCTTAGTATTAGGTGCTGGTTGATCCCACAAGTCCAGGAGACTTGGACCTTGTCATTAGATGGAATACACTTGGCAAACCCTGACTAACCTGTCACCTTGTTTCCTCCTATCTAGAAGACTCCTGAGCCCCAAGCCAAGGGGACCCGTGCTATATCAGGCTGTCCAAGGCATGTGAGGATTAAAAACTGGGGCAATGGAATGACATTCCAAGACACTCTACACCACAAAGCCAAATTGGTGAGTAAGTAGCCCAAGGCTTTAAAACCATCCTTCTCAAAAAGGACTGGAGGAGGGTTCCATACCCTGTGCTTGCTACCCCACAAAAGACAGCAAAACAGATACAGTCTTTGACCTTCAGGAGCTTATGGCCACATGCTATTTAACCTGTCACAAACACCCAGAATATCAGCAGAGAATTACACCCCAGAACCAGTTAGAGGATGAAGCAAATGTTAATTAGCATATCTTAAGGAACCGTGCAAATGGAGGATGGATAATCCAGAGCTTGAGAGAATCTCCATGTTATTGGATTGCCTTCAAAGATTTTTTTTTCTTCCCAGTCCATTTTCATTCCTACTGAAGTTTACTTTAAAGCACCCTTTAAGGTCCTCTGGATGCCCCATATACAAACAAGCCAGGAAGCAAGAAGGAAATTGTGGGAGCTCCAACATGACCATTTGAAAATGAGAAAGTGGTTAAGCTGGAGGCACTAAATAAGGAGTGGGTTCATGTCTATTCTGAACCTGAGGCTTTTCAGGAGGACAGATTGGGTGACCAACCATACAAGGATCCTAGCTCCTAGTGTTTCATGTTCCCCATCTGTAAAATGAGGGCACCTGATGGATGGACATGAAGGTCCCTCCCAAAGGTACATCTATGATCTTCCATCCGCTCTTTTTTCAGGCTATTGATTGCCAGTCCAAGACTTGCCGTGGGTCAATCATGACCCCCAAGAGTATGACAAGAGGGACTAGAGACAGCCCGATCCCTCCAGGAGAGCTTCTACCTCAAGCCATCGAGTTTGTCAACCAGTATTACGGCTCCTTCAAAGAGTAAGACCATTTCCCTTTCCAGCTCTTCCCTCCCCCCACCCCTGCCCCCTGCTTCTCTCCGTGTGTGTGTGTGTGTGTGTGTGTGTGTGTAGGACAGATCATTCACCAGGTTATGCACTCATCCGGTGCCCACCATGCGCTTAGCACAGATGTTCAAGGAGCTTGTTAGCCCAGACAGAACTACTTTTCTCCTCAAAACTCCCAAAGCTCATCTAGTGCTAAAAAATGAGTGAACCTGGACTAAGTTAGGGCTGGGAGAGGGAAGAATTACAAGGTCATGGGATTACAGATTTATAGTTGGAAGAAACTTTAGAAGTCATCGAATCCAACTCTCTCTTTATTCGACAGATGAGGAAACTAACGGCCAAATGAAATGATTTGTTGTCCAAGGTCACTCAGGACGTAAAGGGCGGAGGGGAATTGGACAGAAGGATCGGTGCTCTTTCCACTGTCTCACCCTGCCTCCCTGAGAATTTTCTGGAATATTCTATAGATATTCAGCTCACCTGGTGACCAAAGGTCATTTTGAGTCTTAGACTTTCTTGCTTTTCTTGTTGTTTAGTCATTTCAGTTGTGTCTGACTCTTCATGACCCCATTTAAAGTTTTCTTGGCAAAGCTACTGGAGTGGTTTGCCATTTCCTTCTCCCGCTCATTTTACAGGTGAAGAAACTGAGGCAAACAAGGTTAAGTGACTTGCCCAGGGTCACACAGCTAGTAAGTGTCTGAGGCCAGACTTGAACTCAGGAAGGCGACCCTTCCTGACTACAAGCCTGGCACTTAAACACTTCATTCTCTAGCGGCTTTCTGTTTCATCCACAAGGATTTTTTCCTCCCTAGCCTTCCTGTTCTTAGGGAGATCCTGTTAGTCTTTCTTCAGCAGGTCAAATGACTAATACGGATTATTATGAAGCCCAGTGAGACCAGGTCATGGACCAGCACAAGGCAGCGAGTTTGTCAAGGAAAACTCAGTTATATGGCCACAGACGACACACCCTGGATCCCCAGAAGGGGATTGGGGAAAGTTGTGCAACTAATACAACACAGCTCATGCCTACTATTGCAAAAGCAACCCAAATGGGTCCATCCTACTGATGATGATGGGCGCCATCTTTCTTCGGTCTGCATGTTAGAAGGAGCACTGTACCTTGGGATTTAGGAACCCTATTTCATTGTTCGACATCAGACAGTATTAGAGTCTTTGTGGACCTCAGTCTTCTTGTCTGTAAGATGAACATCATAATCCTTCCCTCCAGAGCTGTGACATCATAGGCTATCGGAATTGGAACGGATCTTGGAGGTCATCACTCCCTCATTTAACAGAGGAGAAAAATGAGACCCAGAGATGGGGAGCGACTTACTTAAGATCTCAGAGAAAATAAATAGCAGAGCCGGGAAAAGAGCCCTTATGAGATAGTAGGTGTTGTTAACATTTCGAAATCTTTAGCAGAGAAGAGATCAAATAAGACAGAAGCAGTATGGTACAGTGGAAATAATGCTACATTCGGGGGTAGAGGGGGGCAAAGGGTTCAAATGCTGATGCCACCACTTTCTCCCTCGGGCAACATAACCACTTTGGGCCTCAGTTTCCCCATCTGAAAATGGGGCTATTAGACTAGCTGGCTTCTGAAGTACCTTCTAACCCTGGGTCTATGATCCTTTCGACTGAGATTATGTAGGTGTTAACATTCCAAAAAGCATGAAGCGCTATACAAATGGAAGATAGGACAATAACAGCTATTATTAATAACAATGATAATAATGATTATGATAAGAGGTGATAGGTGGATAGCCAGAATCCTCCTCATGATGTAGGAAGAAAATTCAATGAAGGAACCTTAGGATGGACTCCCCATTGCGAGCTTATGGGAGGTCACAGCCAAAAGTCACTCAATGTGAACAGGCAAGAAGACCTTGGGCAAGTCATTTTGTCTCTATGGGCCTCAATTTCCTTATCTGTAAAATGAGGGAGTTGAATTACGGGCCTCAACTCTGAGCTCTCTTCCAGGTCTATAGCCTAAATCCTAAGACTAGAGTGAGTTCCTTGGGAACATTGACTATCTTGCCTTTTTCTGGGGGGAGGGAGGGAGGGTATTCCCAGAATTTAGCTCAGTATTTAGCACATAGAAAGTGTTTAATAAATACTTTTTTATTCATTCATTCATCCATCCATCCTAGGTTTGGGTGATTAATAGTAGTGTTCTGTCAACTTGTGTCATTCCCATCATCAACCAGGCCTAACTTGGGTCTGCGTGTTTGTGTATGGGAGGTAGGGGGATGGGAGGTAAGGAGAAGAGATATTATTAGCCCTCCAAAAGTTCTGTTTTGGAGTTGATTTCCTGTTGTATGCTCTTGTGAGCCCGTGTTCCACTTGTGTCCTTGGGGATAAATATTTTCGAGTGTTTTGTCTCTGATCTCCTTTTTATCAAGGAAAAGGAGGGTTGTTGAGACCGTCTTCATTGACCAAAAGGCCACTTTGTTCTGACTTGTCCATCCTATCCGTCATCAAGGCTGACTTTGTTCTTGAAATACTTCTCCTCGTTGCCATTTCAAGTGTCTTTGTGTGAGGATTAGAAACTTCAAGGTTGCTGTGATAGCGTGTGTGTGTGTGTGTGTGCATGTGTGTGTGCCTGTGCGTGTTGAAGCATTTCAGTTCTGAATCCATTCTCTCATGACACTTACTGACGTCTGAAACTAAGGGACATCGTAGTCCAGGGTGAAGACTTGACATCATAGACCGATCATTGGAAGGGGCCTTAAAGATCATCTAGTTCAATCCCCTCACTTTATAGATGAGGAAACTGAGGTCCAGGAAGGGGGAGTGCCATAGCTTCAGAGCTGGAAAGGATCTCAAAAGCCATTGCATCTAAAAGAAACTGAGGCCCAGAGAAGTAAAATGACTTTTATGGTCATAGCTATAAAGCTGGAAGGGGTTCAGTCAACCCCCACACATACATACACAGCTCTTATAATTTTACAAATAGGGAGACGGAGATCCAGGAAATTTGACTTACCCAATGTCAGATAAGTATTAAGTAGTAAAGTCAGTATTTGAACTCAGGTCCTCCGACCCCAAACTTCTTTACCTGACTTCCAAAGTTATTGCAAGTTCCAGGTCTAGGTTCAATACCCATATGTATTTGTCAGAGTGAGTTGGCCATAGATTTAGGACTGAAAGGGAGCTTAGAAATGAGCTGGTTCAACCCTGAAGATAAGGAAATTGAGAGCCAGATTGGGGTGGGGGAAACTTGCCCAAAGTCACATAGCTGGCATGGGGCAGAGTTAAGATTTGAATCCAGATGCTGTGACCCCAAATCTAGCCCCTTTCTCATAGCACTGTGCAAGCATCAGGGGTTTGCAGATGGCTACTCCGCATCTTGTTGGAAGATGGCACAGACAGAGGCAGGGCAGCCCCTCATCTCAAGGAGCTTATGATTCATATTTGGAATTTAAAGTCGAGAGCCCAGGATTGGGACTTTGGAGCAAGAGGAAGTATAGTTCAGTGGCAAGAGCACTGGGCTTGGATTTGGAGGAAATCATGAAAATTATGGCTCTGCTCCTTTTTTCCTATGCATCCAAAGGCAAGCCAATTACTTTCCCAGGCCTCAGTTTCTTCATCTGTAAAATGAAGGAGTTGGGTTCCATATCTAAGGTGCCTTCCAACTCAAAACCCAATGAAATTTGCAATGGAAAGAGCACTGACTGTCTAGTTAGAGAACTTGGATTCAAATTCTAACTCTGATACTTACTACCTAAGTGACCTTGGGCAAGTCAATGCATCCCCTTGGGCCTCAGTTTCCCTAAATATAAAAATATGAGGTTGAACCAGATGTCCCCTGCAGCCCTTTCCAACTCAAGATCTATGATCCTATTATCCTGAGTGTTGGGGGCAAAGGGGGAATGGGGGGGGAGGAGGCGTTGCTCTCTATTGTTCTAAAGAGGTTTCAATGAGCAGCAATTTAGTGTGGGCTGGAAATGCCGTTGAATTTGAAGTCTGAGTCTCTGGGCTCAAATCTTGACTCTGCAGCTTCCTAGCTGTGTGACCTTGGGCCATTCACTACCCATCTCTGATTTTCAGCATCCCAGACTGTAAACTGAGGGCTTGAATGAGCTGATCCCTTACCTCCCTTTTCTCGAGCTCTGACAAACACCTACTCATCCTGAAGCTATACTCACCAATTTTGTCTGCTGGATAAAGAAAAATAGACTTTGGTTTTTATGGAAATCACCTAGTGAATATGCTAGGTTTTGAGGGGATAGTATTCATTAGGCTACGAGCTCCTCAAGAGCGGGGAATGGCTTTTGCTTTTTTTTGTTTCCCCAGCACTTAGCACGGTACCTGGCACATTGTAAGTGCTTAATAAATATTTGGAGCAGCTAGGTGGCACAGTGGATAGGGTGCTGGACCTAGAGTCAGGAAGACTTGAATTTAAATCCAGCCTCAGACACATACTAGCTATGTAACCCTGGGCAAGTCACTTAATCTTGTTTGCCTCAGTTTCTTCACCTATTAAACGAGCTGGAGAAGGAAATGGCAAACCATTCTAGTAACTTTACTAAGAAAACCCTAGATGGGGTCATGAAGAGTCAGATGTGACTGAACAACAACAATAAATATTTATTGACTGACTAGCGAATATTGCCCAGTGACAGCTAATTCTTTCTTAAGTTACATTTTGGTTCCAATTCTAGCAATCATACTTTGGTTTCCAATTTTTTAGATTGAATTCATTTAAAATTAAAAGTAATTCCCTTAGTGAGCAACAGCACAGTGTAGTGGATAGAAGGCTGGCCTTGGAGTCTGGGAGCAGGGGGCCCCCTCCTGCTTCTGACACTCACTACCTTGGTGATCACAGGCTGGTCACTGAATTTCTCATGTTATAGGCAAGTTGCACACCTGCATTGGTGAAGGGAGTCTCCACACAGGGACTTCCCCATAAGGTTGAAATCACAGATCTTCGGGGAGGGGGGAAATAAGTCAGTTCCCATTGTTTCTATTCCTGATCTTTTCCTGTCCCATAGGGCAAAAATAGAGCAGCATTTGGCCAGACTGGAAGCAGTAACAAAGCAGATAGAAACAACAGGAACCTATCAGCTGACGGAAGATGAGCTCATCTATGCAACCAAGCAGGCCTGGAGAAATGCCCCTCGGTGCATCGGGAGGATCCAGTGGTCAAACCTGCAGGTGAACTTCTGGGGAATGAGATGGGGAGGCTGTGATCTCAATGGGAAGGGCAAGGGGAGGGGAGGCACTCAGACCTCCTGGGACAGCTCCCCCAGGACACACCAGTTGGTTTGGTAGCTGTTAGCACAGCTGCATAGATCATTGGTCAAAAGTCCCAGGTGCTGAGTTTTAAATATCAGCTCCCAAGGAGCATTGACTCACTCCGGCTTCCTTATGCCATCCAGCACCTCTGGCTGGGTGTGGATCGTGGACTGTTTGTTAATGTAGACACATCAATACTGTAACTGATTTATAATATTGTATAATACAAATACTATTGTCCCTACAATACCTGGCCATTAATCAAACATTCATTAAGTGCTCACTATGTGGAAGGTGAGAGACAACAGTACATAGTGGAGAGTTGATCTCGAAGTCATAAAGAGCTGAGTTCAAACCTTGCCTCTGACATATACTGGTTGTATGACTCTGGGCAAGTCACTTGAACCCTTGGTGTCCCAAGTAACTCTCTAAGGAAAGCTACTGACTCACATTTGGAAGAGTTTCCTCATCTGGAAGTTCCTGATACCAATGAAATCACAGTGTCTAATTTTCTGTTTAGGAGGAACTATGGAAAAGAATGACAATGATCAGGAATGAAATGAGATGTGCTAGGAGGGCAGGGTTTTCATTTTCCCAGCTGATTAAAACATCTGCTGCTTTGGAAGCTATTCGTGCTATGGCTTGATACAAACAGAGAGATGTTGAAGTTACCCTGGGTGACTTGTTAGATTCTGACAATAATTGGGCGAGGACCCACATTTATACTGTCATTGATGACCTTGGTCTCGGGGTTCGGTGGGGTCTGTAGGTGTTTGATGCTCGGAACTGCACAACAGCCAAGGAGATGTTTGAGCACATCTGTCAGCACATCCGCTATGCAACCAACAATGGAAATATCAGGTGAAGCCTTTTTTCCCTTAAACCCCCCCACCCCGTAATCTCCAACTTTTAAGTCATTAGAAATGTTTATGGGAAAGGCATCCCAGGGATGTAGCCCAGGGTTACCTGGGAAATTAAGATAGAAAGAAAAGGATGTCAGATTCCCTGAGAAGTAGGATGCTTAGCCCTACCCTGGTATTCATCATCTCTACATCTGGGTTTTTTTTTGTCTCCCTCTAGCTTGGAGTCACTTTGAGGGGAAGAAAGAAAGAAAGAAAGAAAGGAAGGAAGAAAGAAAGGAAGGAAGGAAGAAAGAAAGAAAGAAAGAAAGAAAGAAAGAAAGAAAGAAAGAAAGAAAGAAAGAAAGAAAGAAAGAAAGAAAGAAAGGAAGGAAGGAAGGAAGGAAGGAAGGAAGGAAGGAAGGAAGAAAGAAAGAAAGGAAGAAAGGAAGGAAGGAAGGAAGGAAGAAAGAAAAAAAGAAAGAAAGAAAGAAAAAAGAAAGAAAGAAAGAAAGAAAGACAGGAGAGAGGGAGTGAAGGAAAGGAGGGAGGGAAGGAAAAGGAGAGAGGAAAGAAAGAAAAAGTGAGAAAGAAAACTTGTAGTTTGGATTTCCATTTAGTAACTTCTAGACTAAAAGACTGGGGGTGCTTAAACATAGAATCATCATAGATTTAGAGTTGGAAGAAAACTTCAAGGTCATTTGGGCCAACCCTCTTGTTTTTTACAGAAGGGGAAACTGAGGAAAGTCATGTGACTGGCCTGATGCACTAAATGGCAGTGCCAAGATTTGGCCTTGAGTTCTCTGACTCCAAATCTAGTCTTCTATCCATTGTGCCACGCTGCCCCAATATAATCATTTGGAGGTGGTTATGGAGTGGATTTGTAAGCTTAGGGTGAACTGTTTTCTGTATGAAGTCCTGTCTGTAGGGCAACAAGCATCTATCAAGCACCTACCATATACTGTGTACCTACTGTGTACCAGGCACTAAGTGCTGGGGATACAAAGAAAATCAAAAACAGTCCCTGGCCTTGAGGAGCTGACAGTCTAATGAAGGCACCAACATGCCAACAGCTATGTACCAATAGCATATGTACAGGGTGGATGGAAGGCAGTCTCAGAGGGAAGGTGCTAACATGAAGGAAAACCAGGAAAGGTTTCTTGTAGAAGGCGGAATTTTGGTGAAGATTTGAAGAAGCCAGGAGGAAGAGAATTCCAAGCGTGTGGGAACAGCCAGTGAAAACACAGCCTGGAAAAAAGAGTGTCTTGTTTAAGTTACAGCCAGGCCAGTGTCACTGGATGGTAGAATGTGTGGAGGGTGGTAAATGTAAGCAGACTGAGAAGGGAAGAGGGGCCAGGCAATGAAGAGATTTAAAACATAAACAGGACTTTAGAGTTGACGTTGGAGGTGAGAGCTGTTGGTATGTAATGAGTAGGAGGTGACAGGGTCAGAGGTGTGTTCTAGGAAGATCGTTTTGGCAGCTGGGTGAAGGCAGAGGCAGATGAAGTGACCTTTGAGGCACTTTTTGCCTAGGGTTGCTTACCAGTTGGAATCCTGCCCCTTAACGAATCCAGAACTGATGTGGTTGTGCTATACTGGAGACAATGGTTAACGCCATCCCCTGACTCTTCCCATCATAAACCCAAGGGGCAGAGGTCATACTGAAACAGAGGCAGAAGCAACATAATACCGTGGAATAACCAAAGGCTTTTTAGTGAGGAGATGTGGATTCAAATCCTGGTTCTGTTACTGACCATGTGTCCTTAGGCAAGTCAATTCATTTATGTGGGACTCCGTTTCCTTATTTGTAAAAGAAACTAGTGAACCAGATGACCACTGAAGTCCCTTCCCACTCTGAATCTGTGACCCTGTTAACATATAAGATTATCTCATACAATCTCCTCATTATCGGGCTCTCCACAATGACAAGTGCCCACCCACCCTAAACTATCTTGTATTTATTTTCTATTTTTTCAGCATATACTTGTGTCCGCACATGTTGTCTCCCTCACAGAATTTAAATGTCTTGAGGGCAAGGACTGTTTCATTTTTGTCTTTTTCTTCCCAGAGCCTAGCTCAGCAGCTGGCACACAGTAGTTGTTTAATAAATGGTTAGTGATGGATTAAATGACATGGTGGAAGGAGTGTTGGCTAAGGCAGGAGAGGATCTTGGTTCATATTCCACCTCTGAAGTTTACTGCATGTGTTAAGTGACTTAGATGTCACAACCTCCCTGGGCCTCAGTTTCCTTATCTGTAAAATGTGGTGGTAAGACTGGATGACCCCTGAGATCCCCTTCAGCATCAGATCTATCCAGAATCCCAATTGAGTGCCAGAGTAGGGCAAGCATCACAAAAGGACAAAAGCTGAGGAAGGCAGCCCAGAGGTCGAGTTTCCAGGGTCTCAACCTACTACTGCTTCCTCCTTTTGCTGCATCCTCCCCAAACCTCAACCCCAAAGTACCCCCATTTCCTTCCTTGCCATTGAGTCCAAGCCTCCTTGCGAAGGACAAGAAGGACCATTACCCTCTTGAGTGGTGTGTCTTCCTAGACCCCCATTAGTTACGTCAGTTTCCAGGAGATCTGACTGGAGGCCAATATTACTTGCCAAACAAACATTCTCCCTTTTTCTTGGGCAGGTCTGCCATTACCATCTTTCCCCAGCGGAGTGATGGGAAACATGACTTCCGGGTCTGGAATGCTCAGCTCATTCGATATGCTGGCTACCAGTTGCCAGATGGCTCCATCGTAGGCGATGCTGCTAGCATTGAATTCACTCAGGTGTGTAGATCTTCTCAAACTCCAGGTGGGAAAGCCAATGGACGGGGGCCAGGGGTGGGATGTTCCAGGGCAAGCAGCAAGAGGGCCCAATAACCATCCATGTCAATCACTATGTTGTCCTCTCCCTCTCCAGCTGTGTATAAACTTGGGATGGGTGCCCAAATATGGCCGCTTCGATATCTTGCCTCTTGTGTTACAAGCCAATGGCCAGGATCCAGAGGTCTTTGATATCCCGAAAGACCTTGTCCTTGAGGTGGCTATAGAACATCCCAAGTAAGTGGACCAGGCAGAAGGATTGGAAGTTTGGTCTTTACTGCATGCCTCATCCTGCACTAGCACACTTTTATAGGCTTTAAGTCTCTGCCCCCAAAGAACCTTGCAATAATTTTCCCCTAAAACTGAAGTGATATCCAATTAAAGCCAAGAGGGAATCCCTTTCATAGACTGCCATATCACAGCTACCTTCTCTAGTAACTATGTGCTTTCATCTTGGAGCGAAGACATATGAAACCATGTTGATATATGAGGGAAGAGTGGAAATGAGGAGGACTTTAGAGAGAGGCTTCTATTGCTCCACCAGCCACCCCATCCTGGATCCCCTCTCCAAGCATCCCTTGGAGGAACTTTCATTCACATTTAGCACTCCAGGGACCCAAATTGGGGGCTGCACCTTTTTGTCAGGTCCTCTTAGAGCTGTAGCCAGGGTGAGAATGACTGGAATTTTCCCCCAAGATGCCAATACAAGGGGCATGTCTCCCCAGTCCCTGCCTACCCTCCCTAACCCTTGCAGCACCATGAGGGTCCAGCCTCAGGGATCAGCTTTTAAAAACCCCATCCATTATCCCATCAATGCCCCTGCTTAAGTGACCATGGGCACAGTCTTATCCTGCACACCAAGGGCAGATATGAAGAAACCAAAGATTTTTTAAAAGGAAAGAAAGAATAGCTACCTAGTGATTTCAATTCCCCTCAGGCAGCTAAAATCTCTTGGCCTGATCTTAATAACAGCCAACAATAGGTAGTGGTCTAAGACTGACCAAGGGTTTATGTACCTTATTCTACTGGAGCATCCCAAGGACCCTGTGGGGTGGGGATTACAAATCATATGATGAGAACTTGGTAGATTTAGAGATAAAAAGGTCATATGACAAAGGATTAGAGCTGGAAATGTTATCAAAAGACATCTGGTCCAATCCCCTCACATTACAGATGAAGACACTGAAGCCCAGGGAAGTTGTTAAGTGACTTCACCAGAGTCACACAGAGAGTAGGAAAGTCAGGATTTGAATCCAGTTGCTCTGACCCCAAACCCCATAGTATATACATACATATATATATACATATATATGTATATATCTGTATGTATGTGTATATATATATATATATACACACACACACACACATATATATATATATTTCTATTTAAGAAACATTTGCTCTTCCTTCCACTCCCCTGCTTTGGGGGAAAAAAGCCTTATAATGAAATAACATTGTATCCTGTTTTCTTTCCCTATCCTATATTATCTGTTTCTATTATTTTTATCCCCATTTTACAGATGAGGAAATTGAAGCTCAGGGACTTGCTTAAAGTCACAGAACTAAGTAACGGTCAAGTCAACTAGCATTTATTAAGTACCGATTTTGTGCCAGACACTGTACTAAACACTAGAAGTACAAAGAAAGACACAAATAATCCCTGCCCTTAAGGAGCTCATAATCTCAAGAGGATGCCAGAGAGTAGGATTGGAATATATGTTTTCCTGACTACAGGTCCAGAGCTCTGGCTACCGCACCATATTGCTTCTCTGGCCCAAAGGCAGAGAGTTTTTTTGGTGGTGTGCTTCTGAAAGTATCTCTGGCCAAAAAGGGATGCCATAAGATCATAGGAAACTTAGAGGTCACAGATCAAATCCCCTCATTTTACAGATGAGGAAACTGAGGCATAGAACGATTAAATGTTTTACTCACTTAAGAAACACATGGAAGTGCTGAAATTTGAACTCAGGCTCCCAAACCAGGACACTTCCCACTACTCCACATTGCCTCCCTAGATCATCTAGTCCCACCTCCTCATTTTACAGATGAAGACATTGAGGCCCAGAGGAGGGGGAGAGAAGTAATTTACCTGGGTTTGCACTGAGAGTAAGCAATGTTTGAAGCAGGTCCTTTGGATCTCAATTCAATGCTCCTCAGGGACCCTGAGTTGCAACATCCCCTCCTTCTTCAACAGGTATGAGTGGTTCAAAGAGCTGAATCTGAAGTGGTATGCTCTGCCTGCCGTGGCCAACATGCTCCTGGAAGTGGGTGGCCTAGAGTTCCCCGGGAGCCCATTTAATGGCTGGTACATGGGGACTGAGATCGGTGTCCGAGATTTCTGTGATGTCCAGAGGTACAATATCCTAGAGGTAAGAAAAAAATAGCTAAGCCACCGATGGAAAGAAAAAGAAAAGAAAAATAAGAAACAAAACCCTTGTAACAAACATGTATAGCCAAGCCAAACAAATCCCCACGTTGGCCATGACCAAAAATGTTCTGCATGATGAGTCTGTCTTTCCTCTGTCTACAGATGGACAGTATTCTTCATTATTGGCCCTTTGGAATCATGGTTGATCACTGTGTTGGGCAGAGTTCTTAAGTCTTCCACGACTGTTCATTTTTGCAATGTTGTTATCATCTAAGTTGTACTCTGGATTCTGCTCATTTCACTCTGCATCAGTTCATGCAAGTCTTCCCAGGTTTCTCAGAATCTGTCCCTTTTGACATTTTTCATGGAACAATAGAGCTCCATTACATTCATATGCCATAGTTTGTTCAGTCATTCCCTTACTTTCCAGTCCATTGACACCACAAAAGGAGATGCTAGTAATGTTGTTTTTTTAAATAAGTAAACCCTTTTCCTCTTTCTTTGATCTCTTTGCCATAAAGGGATTAACTGGCCCCTGTCCTCTTGCCTCCCTACAGGAAGTTGGAAGGAGGATGGGTCTGGAAACCCACAAGTTGGCTTCTCTCTGGAAGGACAGAGCAGTGATTGAGATCAATGTGGCCGTGCTGCATAGTTTCCAAGTAAGTCAAGCATTTACAGGGTATTCTCTGTCCTTACTAAGGTAAACATTTCCCTTCCTTTTTCAATAAACAAGCATTTATTGAGCACTTACTATGTGCCACGCACAAAGAAAGGCAGAAACCCAGCCCCTGCCCTAAAAGAGTTTAAGTTCTCATGGGGGAGACAGTTCCCTTCTAAGTAAGTACACGGGAGATACGGACAGAGTAAATGGAACATAATCAGAGAGGGGAAGACTCCAGGAGTTGTCAGGAATAAGTTCTGCCCTAGGGTTTTGTCTGGAGTGGGGGCCTATGAACACACACAATGGGCTGTTGAAAACATGCTGGAGGACCTCCAGGATAAAGCCCGTTCCTCAGCCCCTCCCCACCGTCAGATCAAACACCTGGTAAGTTCTCTGGAGCAGAAGCCTCTGGCCAGGGATCCCAGGGGCTTAGGTCGTGGTGGCTCCGTCCTCCCTGGGAAGGAAACAGTGCAGCTTGCTTCCCAGTCCCCAGGAGGTATACTTCATACATCATAGATCCAGAGCTGGAAGGTACCTTGGGCCTCATCTAGGCCAAGCCCAACCAAGTGCCAGGGAGGGTAAGTAACTTGATCACGTAAGTAGCAAGCCTCTGTGGCAGGATTTGAACCAGGGCCTTCTTGGCTACAAGACCAGCAATCCATGCACCATGCCAGGCTGAGAAATGAACTGAAATGTTCTGATATTATTAGACTGGGAGTTTCCGGAGAACAGGGTCTGGTTTTTTTTCCCTTTCTTTCCATGCCCAGCATTTAGCACAGTGTGTGGCACATAGTAGGTGTTTAATAAATACTTATCGACTGACTGATTGACCTGCCATGATGTCACTTTAGAGGAAAGGCTTCTCCCTTTGTTTTACAGATGAGAAAACTGAGACTGAGAAAGTTTAAATGAACTGTCCAAGGTTATCCAGCCAATTGGGAATAACTGGGCTGCAAATTCCTACACTAGTGCTCTGGTGTTGTTGTTGTTGATGTCATTTGTCCTTTGTTCTCAAAGAGAACCGTGACATAGGGAAGGTGATGTCATGACTTGCAAGTGAATTGGGTTTAAGTGAGGCAGGGCTGTGCTCCTCAGGAGCCATCTGCGTCCAGCAGCAAGACATAGATCAGGATGACTGGAGTTGGCCCCAGATGCAGTGGGAGATCTTGGCCTTTTTAAGCTAAGATCTTTCCCAGGCCTCAGTTGATCTGAGGTAACACCCATCCAGTGATTAAGGCTAGGTAAGAAATGGAGCTATGGGGAAACTAATTCTTTCTGCCTATTCTGTTTTTTAATAAGACAATGATTAAAAAAAAAAAGAAACTTTCTTTTCCCCTAGTACCTTTGCTTTCAAAGAGCTTTCACATCTTTGAGAGAATCAAATGCTACAGATCAGAATAATTCGAATTCCTTTTTCATCTCATAATGGGGATATTGTCTCATACCATAGATGGGAGCTAGCTCAGTTGAGAAGCTCAAGCTATGGACAAGTCCCGTAACCTGTGTGAGCCCCAATTTCCTCTCTTGTAAGATGAAAGGAGTTGGGTTGTCCTTCCAGCTTTGGATTTCTGTGATTCTACCAGTCTATGAAACTGTCTTTTCTTCCAGAAAGAGGTCATACCATAGAGTCACAGAATTTCAGAGTTGGAAAGGACCACAGAGGCCAAGAATTCCCTCTAGGAAATTCCCATCAAGTGGTTATCCAGCCTTTGGTTAAAGTCTTCCAACGAGGGCAAGCCACTCACTGCCAAGACATACCTCCTAATCTGCTTTCCTTGCTAGGAAATGTTTCCTTACACTAGTCTAAATTAGCCTCTGCAATTTCCACTCAGAGGTCATAGTGCTTTCTTCTCAGACCAGATAGAAAAAGTCAAATCCCTCTTTCATATGACAGCTCTTCAAATGCTTGAAGGCAGTCCTCCTTTCCTCCTTAAGTCTTCTCTGAATATTCCCTGCTCCTTCAATAAACTATTGAATGATGAGACCTTAAAGCCCTGCTCATTATCTTGCCCCTCCCCTATGCTCCAAGGGCAATGTGGCATAGTGGGGGAAGCCATGTACCTTGAGAGTCAGGAAGTCCTGAGTTCAAATCCTGCCTCAAATGCTTAGAACCTCTGTGACTGTGGATAAGTCATTTGACCTGCTTCCTCCTCTGTAAGATGTGGGATTCAATGACCTCTAAGGTCCTTCTCAGCTCTATGACCCTGTTCCCCATAGCAGTTGTGTGACCTTGCGCATGGCTCATAACCTGTCTGTGCCTCTGTTTCCTTGTTGGTTAAATGAAAGGGTTGGACTCAGTGGCCTTTCAAGACCCTTCCAGCTTGAAAGTTATGATCCTCTGGGCCAATGACTAGACAGTAGCCCCAATGAGGAAGTGGTTTCTAGCGTCTCCTTTGACATAGGTAGTAAACTGCAGGCCATTACTATAATACCTTCCAATGCTAGAAGCCTAGACAAAGGCTCTGGCCCTTCATTTGGAAAAGATAAAATATCATCCACAGACTTTTGAAGGGAAAAGATCAACGTGTTTAGAATCTTCCTGGGGAGAGATTTGTTTTTCTCCCAAACAGACAAAAAGAAGTCTCCTCCCTTTTCTGAGCCTCAGTTTCCTCTTCTGTAAAGTGAGGTCAGGTTAGATGACCCAGCTTTGGCTGGAATGTCTGTAGATGGAGCCACTTGTTCCTATGGGGAGTGGTGCCGTCGACAAGCCCCACTGGACCTGATTCAAGAAGTGAATCACTAACAGTCAACGAGCCCCTTCAGACATTTCATTAGCAGCTCTGCCACCGATCACACTTCTTGAAACAGCAGCAGATTGAGTGAGAAGTGTGGTTAAAACAAATTAGAGGCATTTCTCACACCATCTCTCCACGGCTGGGGTAACAAAAACAGTCAAAGATACTGAGACATCCCAACAGAGAGGGGAAAAAAAAAAAGTGTCAAGCCCAACTCCCTATCAAACGGCTTCTCTCCAGGGTGCTGATGGCAGCTGGTGATGAGAGGCTGGCATCAGTGAGTCAAACCAGACGTGTCTGAGATGAGCTTCACCTCCCTGGTTCTCAGTTTCTACCTCTGTAAAGTGGGAGGCTTATTTCAGATGATTTCTTCCATTAAAGGCATGATTAGAGATTTTCTTTTTGTAGGTAGGGCAAATAGTACAAAATGGTCTTCAATCTCAGTGGTGGAAACTGTGGGGTTATCAATGAGGCACTCACTTGGGGTGGAGCCTCATGGTTTCTTATTTTAAGTAATCTTTCATTTGATAAATAATATTTTATTTTCCCAAGTTGCATATAAAGACAAAATTTAACTTTCATTTTTTAAAAAATTTGAGTTCCAAATTTTCTCTCTCCCTCCCTCCCTGAGACCACAAGCAATTTGATATAGGATATATGTGTTCAATCATGCAAAATATATTACCATATTAGTCATTTAACTAATCTTTCTAATTAAGCTCCCTCCTCAATACGCTGCTGAAAGACTGTGAGTGCTATCATCCTTCTAGATTTCGGTGCCTAGGACAAAGTCCTGGTTGTCTCTGCCCTAGTTATAACTACGGCATTCTAGGGCTATGCTTCTATGAGCTCCCTAGGGGTTCTAAAGCCAAGTAGGCTATTTGGTTTCAGCAGAAGTAAGAACCTGGGTACAAACAAGAAAAAAAAAAAAAGGCTGCCTGGAAGCTGACCTAGTCCAGAAAGAGCTGTGTGAGCAGAATTCCTATCCTGGGGAATCCCAAGCCTATTTGTAAAACAGGCAGAATTGAGATAAGGATGGGAAAATGCGCCACCAGCTGTGCTTCTTACTGAGATGTTGAGGCTATGCCCCTTCACTCACTTAATTAAATTCAATTGAATTCAACCAGAATTCAATGAGACAACTTCCTCAGCTTTCGTTCTTCCAGATCTAGTAAGGTCCTAGTACTTGACAAAAGTGCCATTCTTTCACAAATCCTTTCAAAAATCCTTTCACAAGAGTGTCCCCAAGACTTCAAAATACAAGTTAGGATCAAAAAGGATCATAGATCTAGACCTAGAAGAGACCTTAGAGTCTAACCTGTGCATTGTACAGATGAGGAAACTGAGGCCCATAGAGGGTAAGTGGCTTGCTTAGGGTCACACACCTAGTAAATGTCTGAAGCAGGATTCAACCTTCCACCTTCCTGAGTCTGAGCTTTATCCTCTATGACCCCTAGCTACCTCTTAGCTAGGATGGTTATAGCCATACCCCCAAGTATTGATTTAACCTGAAACAGTGTCATCAATCAGCATATATAATTATAATAGTATATATACTATTAATATATATACTATATATAATACTTTATATATAATATACATACTAATAATATATAATAGTGAGAATATAAATTAGAGTTATTGCTAGAAGGGATCTTCTAGACGGGACCAAGTCTAACTACTTTATTTTATGGATGAGGAAACCAAGTATGAGAGAGGTCAAGTGACTTCCCTAGAGTCTCACAGTTGGTAAGTGTCTGAGGCAGGATTTGAACTCAGGTCTTCCTGAGTTCAAGTCTAGCACTCTACCTACCTTGCCACCTGACTCTCTGAGGATCAGAAAGTTGAAATCACTCAATCATGGCTTTCTGCCTTGTATCTTGGCAAACAGCAGACCCCTGGGAGGTACCTCAGAGCCCACCTGTAGGCTCCCAAGTGTTGCAGTGGATATAGTGCGGATTTTGGAATCAAGAAGACCCAGGTTCAAATCTAGCTTCAGACACTTACTGTGTGATCCTGGGAAAATCACTCGACCTCTCTCTGACTCCATTTTCTCATCTGTAAAATGGGGATAATAACACCTACAGGGTTGTAGTGAGGATCAAATGAAATAACACGTAAAGCACTTTGTAAATCCTAGTTATTATTATTGTTGTTGGTTTATCTCATATAACCCCTCATTTTACAGATGAGTAAACTGAGGGCCAAGAAAGTTAAAGTAATTTGCCCAAGGGCATCTAGGAAGTACATGACAGAGGCAGGATTAGACTGAGCTCCTTTTACTGAGTCCAGAGCCAGGACACTGTTCACTGGACCTTATTCCATTAATAGAGGGGATTCCCACACTGGGAGTTCTCTGTACTGACATAATCACAGCTTCTTTGCATGTTTGTATATAATATGGCCAGAATTAACAGTGATATTTCTGGAGACGTTTTTCCTCCAACAAAGTGTTTCCCATTGTTTTCCCATTTATTTCACCTGTTGTTGAATTGTCTCTTTCTTGCTTCATTTAGTTGCAGAATAGTACAGAATAGGACCAAGGATGATTGTCATTCCCATTTTACAGATAGTGAAAAACGAGGCCTGCCTACACTCTTTGCCCCTTGCCAGCACACTGTATCCCCTTGCATTTCCTTTTGTTTTAGAAACAAAACGTCACCATCATGGATCACCACTCCGCAGCGGAATCCTTCATGAAATATATGCAGAATGAACACAAGTCTCGAGGCGGCTGCCCGGCAGATTGGGTCTGGCTGGTCCCACCCATCTCTGGGAGCATCACCCCTGTGTTTCATCAGGAGATGCTAAACTACATTCTTTCTCCTTTCTACTACTACCAGGTAAGCAGGCCCTTGCACTCACTTCCAGTCTCGAGAATATCATCCGGCACTGTGTTCACTTCTGGCCTCCCCTTTCGCTAAGCCTGAAAGAGGTCAGCAGAGGGTCATTTGTCCAACAAGCATATATGAATTGCCTCCTTATGGTGTGCCAGTCACTGCACTAAATGCTAGGGCTATAAAACCAGAAATGGAATGATCCCTGACCTCAAGAAGCTTACATTCTATTGGGGAGGAAACAACCTGTATATACATCAATTAATCAAGTAGCAGGCATTTATTAAGCACCTACTATGTGCCAGACATTGTGCTTGACGCTGAAGATCAAAAGACAAAAAATGAAACAGTGAATCTATGATTCTAAATTATGGAAAAGATTCCCTCTCACCCCAAACAGGAAAGGCGATTATTAGGTGGCAGAGCCAATGATCCATTCTATTCAACCAGCTCTCCTTCTATAGGGAGATTTGTTGTTTATACCGGCTGTCTTCTGCATATTGTTTAATGGCTATAAAATAACAAAATAAAGGCAGCTCATCATGGTGGATAAAGGACCAGGCTTAGAATCAGGGAGACCTAGGTTCAGCCATTCCCCAATTGACCTAGGTTCAAATATAATCTTTGACACTGTGTGACCCTGGGTAAATCACTTAACTTTTCTGAGCCTCAGGCAATTTTGCATGTTGTAGGTAGGTTGTGGGTCTGAGTTGGTAGAGAAGTTCTCATCCTTGGAGTTCCCCATATCACTGAAATCAAATTTTCCTTTGTGAATTTGTGTCAACAGCTGAACTAATATTTCTTTTTAAAAATTATTTATTTTTAGCATTCATTTTTTAAAAATTTTGAGTTCCAAAATCTTTCCCTCCCTCCTACCCATCCCCCACCTGTCTGAGAAGGCAAACAATTTGATATCAATTATACATGTATGTATATGTAAAACATATTTCCATATTAGCCATGTTGCAAAAAAAAAAAGGAAGAGAAATAAAGCGAAAAAATTATGCTTCAATCTGCACTTAGACTCCACCAGTTGTTTCTCTAGAGGTGGATAGCATTTTTCATTGTAAGTCCTTTGGAATTATCTTGGATCATTGTATTGATCAGAGTAGCTAAGTCTTTCACAGTTGATCATCATACAATATTGCTGCCACTGTGTACAATGTTCTCCTGGTTCTGTTCACTTCACTTTGCATCAGTTCATGTAAATCTTTCCAGGTTTTTCTGAAGCATCCTACTCATCATTTCTTATAGCATAGTAGTATTCTATCACAATCATATACCACAACTTGTTCAGCCATTCTCTAATTGATGAGCATTTTTCTCAATTTCCAGTTCTTTGCCATCACAAAAAGGTGCTGCTATAGATATTTTTGTCCTTTTCACTTTTCTTTGCTCTCTTTGAGATACAGACCCAGTATTGCTGGGTCAAGGTTATAAACAGTTTTATAGACCATTGGGCATAGTCCCAAATTTTTCTCTAGAATGGTTGGATCAGTTTACAACTCCACCAACAGTGCATCAGTGTCCCAATTTTTCCATATTTCTCAAGCATTTGTCATTTTCCTTTTCTGTCATGTTAGCAATCTAATAGGTGTAAGGTGGTATGTCAGTTATTTTAATTTGCATTGCTCTAATCAATAGTGATTTGAAGCAATCTTTCATGGGAATATTGATAGCTCTGATTTCTTCTGAAAACTCCCTTGACCTAATCTTTCAAACTAAGTCCATTTCTGAGTTTTCCCACCAGGCCCTTGGCCTCTCTTAGTAAATCCAGATTAATGGGCCTTTTCTCCCTTGCATCACATTTATTTTTCCCCAGGTGGAGGCCTGGAAAACCCATGTCTGGCATGATGAGAAGAAGAGGCCCAAGAAAAGAGAGATCAAATTAAAGGTCGTGATCAAGTAAGTGTGAGAGCACAGTATTTTTAAACCTCAATGGCAGTATCTCCTTCCAATCAATTCCTACCAGCCTCTTTTCTCACTTCTCTCCATCCACTCCCCAAGCCTGGAGGTGGGAGGGATCAAAGAAGAATGGCTCTCTTTTAACACTATCTAATAAATTCAACTTTCTTGGGTACAATTCACTTTTGGAGTTGCTGTCTGATCTGTCTTCCTCACTTCTCTTCCCCAAAGTGGCTAGGAAGGGAGTAAGTAAGAGGAAGGGCAGGAGAGGAGAATAATGGTCAAGGTTGGTGGGTGGACAATCATTTGAGTTACTAACTCCTATGACTTCAAGCCTTGTCTCCCTCCATCAACCTCTCCCATCCCCAAGCCCTCCCTGCTTTATGTGCGACCACTCACCCAGGAATCTGTCTGTCCATCCCCACAGAGCAGTGTTCTTTGTCTCCGTCCTGATGCGCAAGATCATGGCAGCTCGGATCCAAGCCACAGTGCTCTTTGCGACGGAGACAGGCAAATCAGAAACTCTGGCCAGGGATTTGGGAGAGTTGTTCAGCTGCGCTTTCAACGCCAAGGTAAATTGTTGGTTCCTTCCAAACCCACACAGAGCTGTTCCTTTTAACCTGAATGTCTATCCAACCTGTCAGATTATCTGTACTGAGTAAATAGAAGGAGTGTAGGGATGGGAAGATGTGATATTTTGGGGGTAATTTACACTATTCATGTTCTAGAGGCTCAGTCTGGGGTCCACATCAGTCACCTTTTGTGAAGACTCCTTGGGGTGAGGCAGATCGAACTTTATGGAATGCATATAGGAGTTAAGTCATTCTGCAATCAGAATCATAGAATTCAGAGTTGCAGGGGTCCTTAGAAATTATCTAATCCGGTAGTGTCAAACACAAGTAGAAATGAATACCTGGGGGGTGTATCTTGATTTAGAAAACCACAAATTATCATTATTTCTGTTGTATTTTATTTTAATTTATATTGTTAAGCATTTGCCAATTCCATTTTAATCTGGCTTGGGCTATACTCAGGAATTTTGCAGGCCTCTTGGCCAGCTGACCTTGAGTTGGACACCTCTGAATCCATCCTCTACCCAAATCATGAATTCAGTCTACAACATCCCCAAGTGGTCACTAGCCTCTGCTTAAAGACCTCTATTGATGGGCAACTTGCTACATCTAGAGTAAACCATTTTTGGATAGCTCTAAATGTTGAGTTTTCCCTTATATTGAACTGAAATGTGTCTTCCTCTACCCTTCATGCAACGGAGCCCAGTTCTGCTCTCTGGAGCCAGGATGAGCAATTGAATGAAGACCCAACTAGAATGAAATACACATTATAATTATCAAATAATTAATTTAAAATTATTTTAATATTTTTAAACATATACTTCACAACTTAAGCAATGGCAATGCTCCAAAGTATTTTTTCTTTTCTTTTTTCTTTTTGGCTGGGCAATGGGGTTAAGTGACTTGCCCAGGGTCACACAGCTACTAAGTGTCAAATGTCTGAGACCAGATTTGAACTCAGGTCCTCCTGACTCCAGGGCCGATGCTCTATCCGCTGCACCACCTAGCTGCCCCCAAAGTATTTTTGGAATGCCTATCTTGCAATGGCCTTCAGGGCCTCTGACACTTTCTTACGAAACATCTCAATGGCGGAAGATTTTGATACTCCGAGCTTGGATCAGAAAAGCTTCCAAAGTCATAAGTTTTGTGAGAGACATAGTCAAACCAATGGAAAAGATATTTCTTTTTAAAGTCTTAATTATGGGCTATGTCCTACAAGTGAGAAAGGAAGAGATGGATTTTTCTTATGGATGCATTGTTCTTTGGGGACCATTACTATGGATGGGAATCATTTCTTTTGGATGCATAGCAGTGGCTGGAGAGAAGTCACAGGATTTCAAGCTGCAATGGAGTTTTGAGGTTATCTAGTCCAACTCCTTCATTTTACAAGTAGGTTAACTGAGGCCAAGAAAAGCTAAATGACTTGCCCAAGGTTGCTCAGATAGCAAGTAGTAGAATCAGTGTTTGAATTCAGGACCTCCTATGCTCAAATCCAGCAATCTTTCCATGATATCTTATGCTTTCAAGTGTCTATGTTGTCTAAAGAACAGTAAGAAAGTCACTCCTCACTGGTTAGATCAAGCCTCAGCTAAGAACTTTGGGTAAATAATGCATTATTGCCTTTAGGCCAAATGTTTGAGTTTTAAAGATGCCAAATGACTCCTATTCAGGTACAGGTTACTCTAGGTGACCTCTGGGGCCACTTCTAACACAGATTCTGGGATTATGGGATCTTCATTTCTGATTGTCTTACCATGGCACCAGTATCCAGGATGTCATTCATAGATAAAATGGGGCAAACTCTACTTTTCCTTGGATACCCATATCAAGCATAGAGCTGAGATGATCTGGTATAGACGCAGATCAACAGCTCTTGGAATCCCTGCTACTCGGCCTTCCCTAGTGCCCCACTACCCTCCAGACTCTGCTTTGCTTTATCTCACCAGCTTCCACAGTAGAGCCAACTCAGAGCCCCAAACCACTTCCTGGATCCACTCCCTGCTCATCTCCCAGGCCTCGCTCCACATTGAAAAGCCCAACTCTGGTAAAGTTGTTCCCTTGAAGGCTAAATTTAATGTCATTGTTTCTTTCAGATTCTCTGCATGGACGAATACAAACTGAGTGACCTAGAAAAAGAGAAGCTACTTCTGGTGGTTACCAGCACTTTTGGAAATGGGGATTCTCCTGGGAATGGTGAGGTAAGTTTCACCAAAATTAATGAAAAACATAGAATTCCTCCATTCCACTAGGATTACAGGACACAACCAGAAAGCATTAGAGTCCTAGAGCTGCCTAGAAGGTTAAGTAACTTTCCCAGGTTTACACAGTCAGTATGTATCATAGATGGGACTTGAGCCTTGGGCTTTCTTAAATTGAGGCCAGTTCTCTCTCCTCCGGGCCACATTGGCTCTGACTTTTTAACGATTCATTTGTTTTAAAACAGTCTAATAGTGGGCAATATTTCACTGGTGAGAGAGCAGGAAACGGCTTTCTTTGTGGATAGGTCTGTCCTCTAGGAGGTCCATTACTATGCCCCTGAGGATACTAGGGGACAATTCTCAGAGTATTGACTCCTGGTTATGGCAGTGGCCAGAGGGGGTTTGAGTGCTGTCCAAATAGCATTTATTATGTGTTTACCACATGTTAGGCATTGTACCAAGTATTAGGGCTACAAAGAAAGGGCAAAAAAGTCCCTTTCCTCAAGGAGTGTATATTCAAATGGAGAATACAATAATATGTAAATAACTACGTATATGTAAGATATATTTAGATGGAAGACAATCAGAGAGGAGAAGTGACTAAGAGCTGGGAGGACTAGGAAGAGCCTCTTGTAGAAGGTAGGGCTGAGTGTTAATAGAAGCAAGAGAAACCAATAGGCTGAGGTGAAGGGTTAGAGCAGTGTGGTCAAATTCAAGTAGAAACAGGGACCACTAAACCATACTTAAGGACTATGGTCCTTACAGGCTGCCCTGTGGGGCTACTAGTTGGTGCCATAGTGCATAGAGTCTGGAGTCAGGAAGACTCATCTTCCTGAGTTCAAATCCAACCTCAGATACTTCCTAGCTGTATGACCCTGGGCAAGTCACTTCACCCTGTTTGCCTCAGTTTCCTCATCTGTAAAATGAAGAGGGTGGACAGGATGATCTCTGAGGTGCCTTCTAGCTCCAGAACTTATTTGTAAGGGTAGACTTGGCTACAGTGTGTACCCAATGGGAAAATGAAGGGCTAAGGATGACTCCAAGGTTGTAAACCTGAATACCTGAAGAAGTACCTGGAGAAATTAGGAAGAGAAGTAGATTTGGGGGTAGGGAAGAAGATGATGAGTCCAGGTTTGGACATGTTGAGTTTAAGATGTACTGGGAAGCACCAGTTCATTTGACTTCGGGGACTGAGAATTCTGTGATGTTCCCTCTTTCTAGAAACTGAAGAAGTCCCTGCTTCTCCTGAAAGAGCTAAAAAATAAATTCAGGTAGGTCTTTTCCCTGCTTCCCCTGCTGCCTGATATCAGGCTGGGTCCCTTGGTAAATCCCCCCAAAATTCTCACCTCCTGCTTACCTCCCCATATGTGTCTCTTCTGTGGGCAGATATGCTGTATTTGGTCTTGGCTCCAGCATGTACCCCCAGTTCTGTGCCTTCGCCCATGATATCGACCAGAAGTTTTTGCAGCTAGGGGCCTCTCAACTTGCACCCACCGGCGAAGGAGATGAACTCAGTGGCCAAGATGAGGCCTACCGCAGCTGGGCACTGCATACCTTCAAGGTAATTTCCTAGCTGGAGTCTGGAGAAAAGAGTAAACTGCATTTGTAGATGTCCAGGGTGGCACGTTGGCACTGCTATTGCCTGGACACATTGCCATAATACCTAGCCATGATCAGACTCAGGCAATTGGGGTCTTCTATCTCATTCCAGGACAAGTCTCTGGGCATTATCCCATGGTTTTTTTTGGAAAGTCCCGTCATGAGCAAAACTTGAGGGGCTTGGGGAACAATGATGCTCATGACAAAGTATAAGGCTCTAAAATCCATTTTTGTTTTAAAAAGGGATATAGACATGGAAAAGATATCAGGGATTTCAACTAGCATTCCCTATGGGAATAAGATCTCTCATGGCCATCCTCAGCAAATGACACTTCTACTTAAAGGCCTCCAGTAAAAGGGAATTCACTCTCTTTTGAAGTAATTCATTCTACTTTCAATAACTTGGAGGTTTTCCCCCCTTATATTGAGTCATAAATTTGCCTAAATTTAAATATAAATACTCTAGTCCTCCTAATTATGTCCTGTACTTGGACCGGAAGCCAGAATCATAGTGTCCACCAAACACCCCTCACAGTTCCCAGTTCCACACCTTTGCTGACACTATTTCCTTTGCCTGGAATAGCCTCCCTTTCTCATTCTTTAAGGCCTACCTTGAATTTGTGATAGAAGCTTATTGAAGGCAGGGGCTGTTCTTTTTTAGTCTTTGAATCCCCAGTGCTGGAGCACAGTGCCAGGTACATAGTAGGTACTTAATAAATAACTTTTTAATTGATCTGGGAAACATTCCCTGACAGTCCCAAGTAGCCGAGCTCCTTCCCTCTGAACTCCTATAGGACCACCCCGGTTCTATTCACTTAGTTCTATCCTGTCTTGACATGTAACATTCTGTCATTCCTTAATCCTTGTACTAATATTTAACTTTTCAGGTGTGTACAATACAGCTCCACCATATACTCCCCAAAGCCTGTGATCTCTATTAATCCTTCTGGTGACACTCTTATCATTCTTCTCCTCCTCTCTGGCCTTCTCTTTTCCAGACAGGATCATTCCAGGGAAGCTGACAGTGGATAGAGAGCCGGCCCTGGATTCAGGAGGACCTGAGTTCAAATCTGGCCTCAGACACATAACACTTACTAGCTGTGTGACCCTGGCCAAGTCACTTAACCCCATTGCCTAACCAAAAAAAAAAAAAACAGAAAGGATCATTCCCCCATCTCTTTACTCACCTGCATAAGTTCTATTTTCCTTCATTGTGTCTAGCTCATAGTAGGTGCTCAATGAATGTTTGTTGACCCCCTCATTAACACCACTGCACCAGAAAACTGGTCACTGAACCAGGAAAGGTTGCCAATCTTTCTCCTTCTCTTATCCCAGGTGGCCTGTGAGACCTTTGACATCCAAGCCAGGCAAACAATTCAGATCCCCAAATTGTATACTACCAATGAAACCTGGAACCCTGAAAATTACCGCCTTGTACAAGATCCCCAGCCCCTGGACCTCAACAAAGGTATCTGGCTTCTCTGTATCCAAGCAGTTTCCATCCTTCCCTGTACTGGAATTTCAGAGGGTCCATGACATACAACTGAGGGTCACAGGACCCAAGGTGTGCCAGTCAGCTTGAGGTTACTTGGCATAATGTTGGTGAGAATAGTGAAGTCAATGGTCCGGGGGACCATGAGAGGTAGTATCTCAGGGAACTTTCACTGTCTATCCCTAAGAAAGACATTTTCAAGATAAGGCTAGGTGGGGATAGGTGATGGAGTTAGCATGAAAGGAGAGAATCATACCATGCGTATACTGGTAAACATTTAACAACCAGCTCTCTGGAGGAAGAAATATTCACATGACACACTTTTAAAGTTTAACCTGCATCATTGGTATTTTCTCCATCCCTTTCTTAAGCCAAGATAATCAACAAAACAATCGAGCCCCAATTTGTGACATTTATTGATTTCTGAGGTGTAAATGCTCACACTGAAAATTTAACAATCAGCTCTTGAGCTGGGTTTGACCTAGCTCCAGCATACCCCTGGTACCCTGTAACAAATGCTAACCAGGTTTTAGTAAAAAGGTGTGAATTAGGGCACTAATCGTTGTGATAAAATCTGCAATCTCTAGATTAGATGACTTCATTCATCCTGTGCTTCTTTAACGAGCCTCCATTTCCCCTGCCTTCTTCTCCCAGGGACCACCAAGATCCCTAATTTAAGAGTAGCCTTAGAAAATAGACTCAGGCAAAGGACAATAATCCCCTGCCCCTCCCCCCATGCAACTCGTAAGCAAATCCTTATACTTCTTTCCACCACAGCCCTTAGCAGTATGCATGCCAAGAATGTGTTTTCCATGCGGCTCAAATCGAGACAGAATCTGCAGAGTCTCAAATCCAGGTACAGTGGGCAGCACTTTGCCATACAGAACAGAATTTCCAAAGGGATATTAAAGGAGTTTAACTTTTTAATGAACAAAAGCAATGAGAAATCAAGCTAATCAATCAACAGGCATTTATTGAGAGCCTACTATGTGTAAGGCACTGCGCTAGGTCCTAGGGCTACAAAGAAAATTAATGAAACAATCCCTATTCTCAGGATGCTTAGTTGCAAAGGCAACAAGTACATATGGAAATATATACAGAATAAATATAAAGAGAATAGATATGAATAAAAGGGATTAATCAGTAAGTATCTCAGGAAGAGATCTCTGCTGGGTAGAGGTGGGGTAATCTCCTCTTAGAGTTTGTGAGCCAAGGCTACTCACTTGGGGGAAATGTCCAATAAATGGACTTTGGCTCTTTCTGGGAATCCCAAAACCTGCCCAAGTAGCACCCGCCTTCTGGGAGCATCGCCCTGAACCCCTAAGACTCAGCCATTCCTCTAACCATGAGGGATTTGGAAGGAGCTCCTTGACTTTACTAGACCTGGGGGTCAGGCTGATGGGTGAAGAGATGGGCACATTTCCTGGGGAAACTGGAGCCCAAGAGGTCCACCCATCCTCAGGCCACAAAGGAAATCCTACTGATGTCACTGTGGCTTTCTCTTTCTCTCCTAGCCGGGCAACCCTCCTCGTTAAACTTTCCTGTGAAGAAAATGAGAATCTGAATTATGTACCAGGAGAGCATCTTGGGGTTTTTCCTGGCAACCAGCCCACCCTAGTTCAGGGTATTATAGACCGAGTTAAGGATGGCCCATCACCTCACCAACCCATCCGCCTAGAAACCCGCAATGAGAATGGTAAGCTCTTTCCCAAGGGGTAAATTAAGACACCAGCCCCTTCCCAACCTCCCTTCCTCACCCAAGAGTTCTAGGCTGTCACTCTGATATCTAAACCGGTTCTTCAGCCCCAAGGCTTCATTGGGTATTTGCCATAAATGAGTCAGGGAGGGACTCTTCCCCAGGCTGGGGTGGGTAGACCAGCCTTGTAAATAACCACCTAGTAAAATTTTAGCAAAATGCCCGGAAGGCCGACAAGAAAGAGTATCCCTTTTGAACAACCCTGCCAATCAGAGAGAGCCGAGGAAGAGATACCTGTCTCTCTGGGGTCTTCACTGGGTCATGGACATAGAGAGAAAAGGGACCTCATAGAGGTCATGGAGTCCAAAGCCCTTGTTTTACATAAAATGAAGCTAAGGGCTAAAGGTCATAAGGGGCCTTCAATGTAGAAAGCATCAGAGGAGGGGGTTGCGCAGGGGTCCTTTTCAGTCCAGAGTCCTCATTCTTTCCACTGCACCATGCTAAGTCCCAGTTTGGACTGAGCTAGCTACACCTACTCTGTGAGCCTGCTGACCAGTGGACTACATTTGTAACAGCAGTTCAAGGCTTAGGGGTGCAGCCTACGATGGTGGAATTAAACAAAATGGTTTCCCCATCTGGAAAATGGGAGGAATTATTCCTTCTTCTGCCTGTTGGGAGACAGATAGCATGAGATGTTAAATGGGAAAGCAGCTTATTATTTTAATAAGGTCACACAGAGCCACAATTTGAACCTAGATCCTGACCCCAAATTCAACTCTCTTTCCGTGGCACCATGTTGCTTTTAAAGCAGATTCGGGGAGAAGTAGAGGAATGGACTGATTGAATGTAAATAAGGAAAGGATCTTTGAGCATGGGGGGTTCCTGATGTACAATCTCTCTATCAGGGCAAACCCATCTAGGGCTAAGAATTCATCCAAGGTATATAGATGTTAAATGACTCCCCCACAATCATGCAGAAATGCAGTTTGAACCCAAGCATTCTTGACTCTAAATCCAACACTCTATCCACTAGACCCTTTGTCTCTTGAATTGAACCAACCACATATTTTTCCAAGTATTTCATCCAATACTTCATAGTTATAAAACCCCATATCTCGGTAGTCATTTGGGGTCCTCACAAAGATTTGGGGAGGGAGGGAATACAAAGATTAAGTCCTTTTTCTTTTCAATTGGTTGATGATATCTAATAAAGAGAGACTATCTGACTTAGTGGATAGAGAGCTGGCATTAGGAAACCCGGGGTTCATGTCCAATCTCTGATACATGCTAGCTGTGCGACCCTGGACAAGTCAAGTAACCTGTCAGGGCCCCTGACAACTTTCTAAGACCAAATTGAAGAGCCATTTCTTTCTCTCTCTTTTTTTGGATTTGTAATTTATAGTATTTCATTATATTTGGTTTTTAAATTTTATTTTAATAAATATTTATTGTATTTTTAATTTAAACTGCATGATAGGGGGACTTTCCTTACTGCAAGTTCCTTATACAATAAAATTATGGGTTTTTTTTAAATATAGTACTTGAGGTTTAAATTACTTTCCCATTATATTTTCTCATATTATCTTCATACCTTGCATATGACATTGGCAGGAGAAATGATGATTCTTCCCCTTTACAGATGGGGAAACCATTTTGTTTTTTTCAAGTCTTAGGCTTCACTCTGACCCTGACCTATTGTCCTTTAAATGTAGACCACTTGTCAAAAGGAAGGCTGAATTAGAGTGTGGCTAGTTCAGCCCAAATCAGGATACAGCATGGTGTAGGAGAAGAGAGAGAATGACCTGGGTTCAAATCTCGCTTCCAATGCCCACAACCTGCATGATCTAGGTTTCCATAACTCAACTTCTCTGGACCCCCAGATCTTCATCTATGAAATGAAAATGTTGACCAAGATGCCCTCTGTGGTGCCTCCCAGTTCCATGTTAATTGTCCTATAATTCCCCCCTAAGGGAAAAAAACCAACTTGAACACACCATTCTGTGATGGGTCAGTAGCATCCCCTTCTCATCCAAAGGACAACATTTCTTTACAGCAAAATCCTTATAAGGTACAGACTGGAAAGTTCCTTCTTTTCAAGCCAGTATTAAACAAGATTCCTAACACCATGAGGATATGTCAGAAACTTAAGACATTGGACCTGCTTCATAGTATAGTAAATAGAGCTCCAGACCTGGAGTTAGTTGCTCAACCTTGTTTGCCTCAGTTTCCTCATCTGTCAAATGAGCTGAAAAAGGAAATGGCAAACTATTCCCATATCTTTGTCAAGAAAACCCCAAATGGGGTCATGGAGAGTCAGACACTACTGAAATGACTCAACAATAATCATCTGAAAGAAGTCAGACCCCTCTGGGTGATGAGCTTAAGATCTGGCAGAAGCCAGCTTTCCTTCTCTTCCTCTTATTAAGTGCGGGGGTTAATTCCCTCCTGGCAGGATGGCCCCATCCCTCTCTTTGGGGTCTCCAACAGCTCTCTGGTGAGTCATGTATTGGCCATCTCTGAAGATTTCCTTCCTCTCCTGTCCAGGTGATTACTGGATAAGTGATAAGAAGCTTCCCCCCTGCTCGCTCAGCCAGGCCCTGACGTATTTCCTGGATGTCACTACCCCCCCAACCCAGCTGCTGCTCCGAAAGCTGGCTCAGCTGACCACCTCAGAGGAAGAGAAAAGGCAGCTGGAGGCACTGTGCCAGGTGCTGATGGGATTGGGGACAGGGATAGAAGCATAGGGGAAGGAATAACCCCCCAGGGCCAGTCTTTAACCCCTCAGTTCCACCGAGGCATAAATACCTAACCTTCTTTGGATTTTGGACCCTTTAGCAGGCTGGTGAAGCCTGGGGACCCCTTCTCAGAATAATGGTTTTAAATAATTGAAGGAAATGCTAAATTCTGGCTAGGGATTTGTGAAAATAAAGATGTAACTTTTTCCCAATCCAAGAGCAGACCACTGCAGTTGGGTACGCCATAAATGTCTTTGGAAGTGGGAAGTTTGGTAAAGAGACTGTGAGAAATTAAGTGTATTTTCTTACCCATAATTTTTGGACTCCTCAATTAGTGTCAACTTGGGTTATCCATCGGTAAATAACGTAGGTTTCCCTGTAGGGAGCGACTGGACACAGGGCAAATGTCCAGCAATGAACTACCAGGGCTACTCTCCTCTTTGGCCCTTTTGCAGGGGGACAGGAGGGAGAAGTTGTGGTCTGAGACCAAGGGGGACTCACTGCTCTGTGGTTTGGCCCTTTGAGGGTGACCAGGGGGCACTACAGTGGGTTCTGCCTGAGCATAAGGCTTTGTGTAAAGTTGCTTTATGAGGACCCAATTCCTATTTGCCAGGAGCTATCCAGTTCAAGACCACAGACAGGACAGATACAGGAAACAAAACCTGGGTGGACTATAGTCTTAATTTTTTGTGGAAAGGGCAGGAAGGAAGGAAGTTAAAACATTTCTACAGGGAATATTGATATTCTTAGGGGGAGAAAAGGAATAGAAGTTGTTTCATGCCTGGCCTGAATTTATGTAGTACTTAAGGAGGATGGGAATGGGGAGAAGGGGATTTTTGAAACAGGTTTAGAAAGAGGTTGGTAAAATATAAGTCCTTTGCCTTTGTGTCTATCTCCAGCACAATGCCTGGCACATAATAACCTCATAATAAATGCTTTTGGATTTGTAATATTAACAGGAATTACAGGAGGAAAATAGAGTATTTTAATTCAAATACTGAGAATTTGTTAAGTGCCCACTGTGGGCAGAGTTGTGTCCTAAGAGATGCAAAGTTTGGGTAAGACATAGGCCTCCTAGACTAGTGGAATCTGGGGGCTGTTAGCACCCTCTAAATTTTAACACCCTGAGGTAAAGCTTCCATTGCAGGGGCTTAGTTACAGTTCCAAATGACCCCTGACCAATGGTTGCTCAGTACCAAGGGGAATTCCAGTGAGTCTCTAACACCACCTTTGCATTTCAGACCTCTGAATACAATAAATGGAAGTTCACCAACAGTCCCACATTCCTGGAGGTGCTGGAAGAGTTTCCCTCCATCCAGATCTCAGCTACTTTCCTGCTCACGCAATTGCCCCTGCTGAAGCCCCGCTACTATTCCATAAGCTCATCTCGGGACCTCACCCCCAAGGAGATCCACCTGACCGTGGCTGTGGTCACTTACCGGACCAGAAGTAAGGGTCCCAAGGACCGAGAACAAAGGCAGCCCAACTAGAGACAAAAATAAGCACTGCCTTTAAGGTCACTGGGGGATTTCATTGGATCCAGAGACAGAAGGGACCCAGAATGCCAAATGTTAGAATGGAGAGTGCTAAAGAGAGAGGGGACCTAGAACGCAGAATGTTAGAATGGAGAGTGCCAAAGAGAGAAAGAAGGGACCTAGAACACAGAGAGGTAGAGCTAGAAATGACCTTGTGACTTAGAATGTTAGAATAGAGAATGTTAGAGCCAGAAGGAACTTGTAGAGATCATCTTGTCCAACCCCCTCATAGTACAGACAAGGAAACTGAGGCTAAAGATGAGAAATGTCTTGCCCAAGTAGCAGTGGCAGAACTTGAACCCAGTTCTCCTGACTTCTTGAGCAATCAAGGGTTCTTTGCACTTTGTAATGTGCTCTCGCTCTGGCAGCTCAGCAGCATCACTCTGGATAGGAAGCTTGCAAAGAAAAAAGCCTAAAGGGGGTGAGCAGGTGCTCTTTGGAGGGTCAGAAACAGTGTGTGAGCCAAGGCACCCTTCAGTACATTCTGGACTCCTGGATCTTGTGGGAAGGGCTAAGGGAGCCCCACTGCCTCACTGTTCATCTTCTCCCTTTTCTCCTAGATGGTCAGGGCCCCCTCCACCATGGGGTCTGTAGCACATGGCTCAGCAATCTGAACCTCCAGGAGACGGTACCCTGCTTCGTACGCAGGTGAGGACCCTGGCATGGACTGAGGGCCCAGGTGAAAGAAACCTAGAATGGTGCCAGCCCTCCAGGGCCTCCAAAGACGTCAGGCCTGGAGGAATGGACACAATGCGCTCTCTCCCCCTCCCTTCCTCCTTTTGTCTTCTCCCTCTGTCTCTCCCCCTTCCCCCCCCCCTCCCCCTCCCTCCTTCTTAGTCCCTTTTGCTAGGATTTTTATAGGACAAGCTGGGGACCCTGTCTGTTACAGAACAATGCCATTAGCTCAAGCTTCTTCGCTCTTCTCTTAGTTTAATGAGGTGGAGAACCAGGCAAGGAGGGAGGGATAGCAGGGATGGGCTGGGGACATGGACCTTGAGGAGCTTGTAATCTCAAGTTTATTTCCCCAAACTTTAGTGCCAGCGGCTTCCAACTGCCAGAGAACCCCAGCCACCCCTGCATTCTTGTGGGTCCAGGTACTGGGATTGCACCCTTCAGGAGTTTCTGGCAACAGCGACTGGTGGACAAAGAGAAGAAAGGTAAAGTTCCCAAAGGCACTTTTCCTAGTGGCAGCTGTCACTTGTTTGGGCATTCTACAGACTCCAAAGGGTTTTCCTCACAACAGCCCTGTGGGGAAGAGGGAGGATGATTATCCCCATTTTACAGAGGAGGTAACTGAGGTCCAGAGAAGTGAGCTGATTTGCCCATGGAAGCACAGCTTGTAAGAGTCACAACCAGGCCTAGAACCCAGGTTTCCTGACCCTAGGGCCAGCACTCTAATCGCTTTGTCACACTTCCTCTCTGGTTCTTTCCACTATACCATTTTGCTAAGAACCCCTGAGAGAAGCAGGGTTAGGTTACCAGGGGTGGCCACATGTGGCTTTAAGGCAGCAGGTTCCCCACCCCTGGTTATCCCATCAACCAGGGCAGCAGCAATCACTTATCATACACCTGCTGTGTTCAGGGCATTGGATCAGGCCTATGTAGAGACAAACACTCTCGAATCTGATTACTCTCAAGGGATTTATATCAACTGTACCATTCAGCTCCCATCTCCTCCTGTCCCTACCCATTCCCAGCACCCCCACCCCACACATCACTACTTTCTTCTCCATCTCCTATACTCCCTAAGAACAATGGCCTTAGAATCAAAAGAGCTGGATTCAAATCCTGCTTCTGCTACATAATACCAGTGTGACCTTGGGCAAGTCACTGAACTTCTCTGTGCCTCAGTTTCCTCACTTGTAGAATGAGGAAATGGGATTAGATGGTCTTCAAGGTCCCTTATCTATGACCAGAATGCCTCTGAGATCCCCTTCAGCTCTAAGAGTGTGTGTGCGTGTGTGTGTATACCTGTGTGTGTTTAAAACTGGATTTCAACATTGCAACCCTTCTCAGACTCCTTCCCACTCTCCCTCTGCCAAAACTTTATTATTTCACTATATCCAACCCTCTAGACCTCTAGACCTGGGGCAGCCTTTCTTAGGGCACAGCGCCCTCTTGTGCCCGCCTTGGTAATTGCAGCCTGTTGCCTCCCTTAGGTATCAAGACGGCCAGCATGACCTTGGTGTTTGGATGCCGACACCCAGACCTGGATCACCTGTATCGAGAGGAGATGAAGGAGATGACGCTGAAGGGGGTGCTCCAGGATGTCTACACAGCCTACTCCCGCCAGCCTGGCCAGTCCAAAGTAAGCCGGGTTTTCTATGAACGTCCAATGCCAAAGGTTGCCCTTATATTCCAGGGCATGATAGAATGGAAGAAATACTGTCATTGGGACCAGAAGAGCTGCTTCTGTGGCTCTGGGAAATCTACTTAATGTCCCCGAGCCTCAGTTTCCTCCTCTTTAAAATAAAGGGTTGAACTAGATGGCCTCTGGGGACCCTTCCCACTCTAGATCTCTGAGCCTATGGATCAGCAACACTCCCACCCCATCCCCTCCCCCTCCAGCCCGGCCCCATTAGACGGGCATCCCTAGCCTGGCATGAAGCTGACTTCAAAGTTCCAGCCATCCATGTGTCCGTGAGCAAAGGAGCATCGGCCGCTAACCCAAGGAGTCTTCATCTTTTTTGTGGCCTGGACTCCCTGGACAGCAGCGTGGTGAAGCCTAGGGACCCCTCCTCAAAATCATGTTTTTAAATAGATCAAATAAAACACATAGGATACAAAGGACATTAATCATATTGAAATACAGTCATCAAAATCTTTTTAAAAGCCAAGTTCACAGAGCCCAGGTTCAGAAGCCCTGCTCTGGAGAGCTGGGTAAAGGAAAATAGGAGGGAGTTCCTCCAACCCTCCCTTCTAAGGAAGGGTGGTCAGGAAACACGGTTCAAGGCTTGACTTGGACACTGATTGGTTGGGTAAAGTTGGCCAAGTCACCTCCCCTCCCCTCTTGGAGCCTGAGTTTTCCTTTACATAAAATGGATGTGGTCATTCATGCCTTATCAGCCTCTCAGGAAAGCTCTTTGAAAATGGCAGTCTGACCAGGCATGGTCAGGAGAACCAGGATACATCTGGAGGACCAGGTTCAAGTAAATATAAAAAATTAATAGCAAATTAAAGATTCATCTCAGAACTGTTTTATTTGAACTCCGTTGACACAAACGCACCTGGTACTTTCCTCGTAATAACTCTGTGAGGGAGGTAGTGTGTCAGACTCAACCAAAAAGGTGTTTAGAAGGGTAATCCATGTGGCCAACATAGGTGGTCCAAGTGGTAAAATCCAAAGTCAAATCCTGGAAGCAAACCATTCTCTATAAATTGCTATGATTCTTTCCCAGGTCTATGTTCAGGATATCCTGAGGCAGAGATTGGCAGATGAGGTGATCCGGGTACTACATGAGGACAAAGGGCACCTGTATGTCTGCGGGGATGTGAGGATGGCCCGGGATGTGGCCCGAACTCTGAAGGATCTCTTTGCCACCAGACTGAAGATGAATGAAGAGCAGACTGACAACTATTTCTTCCAACTCAAGGTAGGGCCCGTGCCAAGAATGGTGGGCAAATGATGCCATCCCCAGAAGCTTGGGGGCTTAGATTAATGATGTCACTAGCTCACTTTGTGACCTACAATGAAGCACTTTTACTTTCTCAGCTATAAGGTAGGAAGAGAAATTTCTCTCCTCCACCCTCCTGCCCCTCCCTCATTTCAGAGAGCAAACAAAATGTTTTGAGGACTCCCTCTAAGGGAGTTGCTCCAGAAATACAAGGGAATGGGAGGAAACTGGAAGGAACCTTGGAGGCCATCTCATCCAACTCCATTGTCATCAGAGAGGTCCAAAGACATAGACCTAGTAACGAGCAGAGGCTACATCTGAGCCCAGGTCCTCTGACTCTCCCCCAGCTCTCTTGCCATAATAAGCCTTGCACTTCCTCCTTCTTGGGACCATTGTTTTGTAAACTGAAATTTGTTACGTCAAAAAGGTCTCCTATCATTGGGGTTTGTGGTACTTTTGCTGTCCCTACCAATATTGCCCACTGCCCCTGTTAATGCAGCTAACCCACAGGGCTCATTTACTCTCTCTCTCTCTCTCTCTCTCTCTCTCTCTCTCTCTCTCTCTCTCTTTAAGAGCCAGAAGCGATACCATGAAGACATCTTTGGGGCTGTCTTTCCCTACGAGGTGAAAACTGACCCAGCAGCATCAAAAGCTGAGGAGGCCAAGATCCCTAAGGCACAACTCAGCTAGAGCTGCTGCAGAGGGATGCAGCCACGTCTTCATTATCTGTGGCCACAGAGGGGAGGAGAAGATTTGATCTCCTCCCCCCACTTCCCCCACCCCTGACTTCTGCCCCCACTGGGAACAAACTGAGACTGGCTCCTTCTCCATCTCCTCTTCCTGCCCCACCTGCCACCTGTGGCTGCTTCTGACCTGCCAGTAAAGGTGGGCAACGGAGAAGAGAAAGGACTATGCTGGGAACTCACAACACCATCCCCCAATCCAGGTCCACTGCTGACCACCTCCCCCAGCCCCAGATGATGAAGAGTTGGCTGTCTTCATCCCACAAGGACCCAATTGTACCTTTGGGCAAAGACTGGATTTGGATCCTTTTGGACTAAGTGACCACAACGGTCAGAAGATAAAAAAGGCAAGATTTTCTGTAATCATGGCTAGGGCCAACACATGGTCATTCTGTTTACAGTGGGTGTGTTGCACTGTAATCCTCAGGCTTGCCAAGAGCCACGCTAATGTAAGGGACCGAGAGCAGGTCAATTAGTATGTACAGTTTTTTATATTGTCTTTATTTAAAACCCCCTAACCCCACCTGGGAGAAATTCTTCTCCCAAGTGACCCTTGGGCTTACCTAGAATGGTTCCTAAAGATGATTTTTAAAAAATGAATTTTGGATACTCAAACAAATCCCATCTCTGACCCATACGGGCTGTGTGATGCCGGACAGGTAACTTAACCTCTCACTGCTCTGGTCAGTTTTCTCAGACTGAGCTGCATTGATGAAAGGAGTTTACTCACCAAAAGCTCTCTCTATCAATGAATCCTAGGTTTATTCCCTATCCCTGTCCCTTAGACATATATAGAGAAGCAAGGGACACATAGGGGACTTGAAGGCTGTAAGACCTGGGTTCAAATCCCATCTCTGACACTTCCTAGCAGTGTGACCCTGGGAAAAGTAAGTCACCTAACTTTGAGCCCCAGATAATTGTGACCTGTGTGAATATTCAGACCCCTGAGAGTGACAAACACATCTGGAGGCACTGAGTGGACTGACAGCTGTTGCTGGGTTAAGTCAGAACCGGCACCAGTTTCACTTGTGACAGAGCCCTCATTCCTGAAGCCCGTGCCCCTTGGCATCATGGGATTGTCTATTTAGACTGGGAAGTAAGCTCGAAGTTCATCCAGTACAACTCCCTCCTTTTAGAGAGGAGGATTTTGAGACTCAAGGGCCAAAGATCATACAGGCAGAATGAGCTCCTGAACACAGGTCCTCTGACTTCAGGGCCAGTACTCTATCTGCAATGCAGAAGCGACTGCTACAGTAGGGAAGCAGAAGTGAGACCGAAGACAAAGCATCTGTGTAATGGACACATGACGAGGAGGGAGGACGAAGAGGGAAGCGTGGTACGCATTTGGGTATGGTTGGGAAATGGGCTTTGTCTCTCAATGGATGGTGTCTTCTATTATTTTTGAAAAGTGTTATGATACCGACACTAAGGATGGAGGCTGGAATGAAATGAACTGGGCTCTCAGCTACGTACTTTCTTTAGGAATTGGCTTGGACCCCGTCGGATTCTACCTTTACCAATAAATGACTTTGCATTTAGGAAAAGAGCCAAAGGTCTCTGTGGTGGTTTCTTGGAGGTGGGTGGATGGGCCTTGAGCTCCCAATAATAACTGAGTTCTCTTTATATTAACACTTGTTTGAAATGAATGAAAGTTAACAGAAGTTTGAAAAGCAGTTCATGTATACTAGCCTACCTGTGAGGAAGGCGCTGTCCATCCATCTAACCATTAACAAGCATTTATTAAGCACCTACTGCATACTAGGCACTGTGCTAGGCATTGGAGATACAAAGAGAAAAGAAGCAGTCCCTGTCCTCATAGAACTTCTACTCTATTTGAATGGGAGCAACCCTCAATCAATCAACAAGCATTTATTAAGCACCTACTACATACTAGGCATTGTGCTAGGCATTGGAGATACAAAGAGAAATGAAGCTGCCCCTATCCTCATAGAACTTCCATTCCACTTGAACGGGAACAACCCTCAATCAATTGAGCATTTATTAAGCACCTACTACATACCAGGTCCTTTACTAAGCCTTTGGGGAGAAATAAAGATATGTCCCTGACCCACTTTCCCCTAGAACAATGGGTATACTTTACCAAAACTCCTTGCTGTGCATTCAGTGGGGGAGACACCAGGGCAAGAACTCCTGATCCTTAGGGTACATGGGCATGAGCCTGTGAGAGTGAAGGGTGGTGGGGAAAACAGGGGCAGATTTGGGCTGGGACAGGGGGATGGAAAACATTTTGTTAGATCTGAACGTGAGTCAGATGAATATCTCCAGCCACCTCCAGCAAGTTGATAGATGGCAGGTTCTTCACTTGGTGGTTGTAACCGAACAAGTAGTGCCCGTTGACAGTTACCTTGAAGCAGTGGGCTTCACAGGTGATCGATACCTGGAAAACAAGGAGACAGGTCTTTTAGGCCACCCTCTGCGCAGGGCTTAGAAAAAGGGAGATTAAAATTGGCATGGTTTCACTTTCAATCTCTTTGTCTGTCAAATAGGATAATACTTTTGGAAAGGGGGAGATAGAAAATGAATCACTGATAAGGGGATTTCCCTGTGCAAACTCCTTGTACCAGTGCAGTTCTGCTATAAGCAGTCAGGGAGACTTGTCCAGGAGCGTCGCCGTGATGAATAACTTCCCCAGGGCTTCCCAAGGGGACCTTTCTAACTCTGAGGCTGGCTCTCTATCTACTATGGACACACCTCCTCTCCAGATAATAATAGCTAACATGCAAACCACACTTTAAAGTGGATGAAGTACCTAGATGCATTCTCTTATCTGAGTTCCCTCAATTCCTTATGAGAGGGCTACACAGGCATTATTACCTTCTCCTTTTTATAGAGAGGGTACCTGAAGTTCAGATACATCACATGATTTACCTATGGTCATACAACTAGTAAATGTTAGAGATGGGATTTGAAGAGAGCTTTCCCTGGCTCTGAGTACAGTGTCCTTCCCACTTAGCTACACTGGCTTTCTTCAGTAATGTTTTCAAGACCTACCACCTACAGCTGTGGGCAAGAGAGCACATTCTTAACTTTAAAGCTCTCTATAAACATGAGCTCAGGATAACAACACTTTAGCACCAATTCAAGGCCACTGGTTATATGATCTGTGTCAGTGGAGGGAAATCTAAGCTGAAGAAATCCCTGAACATTGTAATATTGAAGTCATGCTAGGGTCATTCTTTGTCACTCTAGGTATAAATTTGTTCACTTCTCAGTATTGGCTCCATAAATCAGGGATAGATGCTCCCCTGTGCCTGACCTTACTTAAGAAATCATCACTTTCCCTAAAGATAAGGAGGCCTGGGAGGGATTTTTCCTCATCCTTGAAAGGGTCTCTCCAGGGAAGGACTCTAGAAAATGAAGACCCTGACTTATTGAAGGCCTTTTCATGGCTCATTGTACTCTGTAATGGTACCACTGAAGTTCAAGGTTTATCTCCCTCTCCTACACCACCCAAGCCCCCTCCCCCTCCTCATACCTTACCTTGAAGGTCTGGCCTCTGATGAAGGGCATAGCACCGAGCAGATTAAGCTCCTTGGGTCCCCATGAGCCAGCGATGTGACTGTTCCAGATTACAGCATTCTGTTCAAATCATGGGTTCAGGTGGAAGGCCATGTCATTCCCACTTCTCAGGTTGATTACAAACCTGAAGGACAGAGACAGTAAGATGTTGTCCCTCTACAAATGGAGATCAGCAGCTTCTCTGCAACTTTCTATCTTAGAGAGATGTCTGGGAAACTGAGCAGTGACTTGCCCAGGGTCACACAACGAGTATGGATCAGAAGGAATGGACCCCAGGTCTTCCTGATTCCAAGGCCAGTGCTCTGTCTACTATATTATGCTGCCCTGGACTTATTTGGCATTAATATTTGTTGAATTATTTTTTCTGAATAATTCAGGATGACTCGACAATGTCTTCCCTTTGCTATCCGGCAGGAAAACCAGCCCTGCAGTTCTCTTTTGCCTAGGATTCGTGAAGGAGTTGGGACCTTTATAACTCTGTGAACTCAGGACAATGACTCTCTCTGCCTGTGAGTTACCAGTAAGCAGAAGGCAGGACAGAGCCAGACGCAAGCATGGATTTGGCTGGAGAGAGTCCCCCACAAATCGAGGCACGGAAAGGTAAGGTCTGCAAGAAAACAAAAGGCACCAAGTATTAAGCAATGATAAAGAAACTCCTGCTGCCTTGAGAAATAAGTCTGAAAATGTGCAACCCAGGATATAGGCAGGGGGTACCTTTCAGAAAAGGATGACAAAAAGACAAACGACCTGGACAACGAAAGACCAGAGGAAAATGTTCACGTGGTGGGCTCAAGGGAGGGCTTTAGGGCCAGGAAAGTGGAAGCAAGAGTTGGAAGGTCCCCCTACTAGTCATCCCCCCACCGCCACCCTACCGTGTGAATCCACTGTATCATTTCCAAGTCTGGACCTGTCTTTGATTTTCTGAGTTTTTACAGTCCCAGGTCATCAGGGATTCTACCCTACATACACATACACCCACACACACACACGCACACACTCACACATACACACACATACTTTCTTACACATAGACAAACTTACATGTTTATGTTCTGGGAATGATTCAGGTGGGCAAGAGGATTACTGTAAAAGAGAACAGAATATGTGATATGAGTCAGAGGACCTGGGTTCAAATCCCACCTCTGACAATAACTTAAGTGAATAACTTAAGTGACCTTTGGCAAATTACTTCTCCTCCCTGAGCATCAGGGTCTTCATCTGTAAATGACTTGTCTAAGGTCACACAGGTAAGTGCCAGAGGTGGGATGTGACTCATCGACTAATGCCCCTTCTCTTCAGCTCAGTGACTTCCTTATTGTAACAGACCTATCTAACTTACTGTTCTTATGGATCAAATTGACATGGATAATGTTACTGTATCTTTGAATTGGAATAGAATCTTTTTTTTTTCAGGCAATTGGGGTTAAGTGACTTGCCCAGGGTCACACAGCTAGTACGTGTCAAGTGTTTGGTCTGAGGCCAGATTTGAACTCAGGTCCTCCTGACTTCAGGGCTGGTGCTCTATCCACTGCACCACCTAGCTGCCCCTGAATTGGAATAGAATCTTGAGCAACTAGGGGACGCAACAGTGCATAGAGTGCCTGGCCTGGACTCAGGAAGACACATCTTCCTGAGTTCAAATCCAGCCTCAGACACTATCAGTGTTTGCTATGGAGCCAATTGATGGAGCTGGAATAATACAATTTGGCAGGGAGCTCTCTCTGACCAGACGATAGCCCCAAACTCAGCACTGAAATATATAGGGCAATGAGTACCGGTAGTAAGGGCTACTACCCAGTGGGTTCTCAGCTTGGATAGGGAAAAGAGATGATGGAGGAGTCTGATGTCTCTTGTTCTGACCTGGAAGTTGACATAGGCCAGCTGCACTATGCCACCGATCATGATGGTGTCCACACATTGCAAAGGGATCCGGTGCTGATACTGGACAAAGAGGTTCCCATTCACAGTCACCTGCCAACAAGAAGAAGCTGCGTTAGCAAGAAATCCAGTGGCATGCTGGGAGCCACAATGGTAAGTCCTTGAGGTTGGGTCTGCCTCCACCCAATACCGTATTCATCATTCCTTCAGGCCCTAAGAACCGCTCTGGCTTGCAGGCCTGTTACTGAAAGGAGACGTGTGATTGAGCCTCCATCATCCAAGCCAATGGATAGCATCAATGCCATGGATGAACCCAAATGGTGAGTCACCCAAAGATCATCTCCATTTACATTGCACATACAATACACTCCTGCCATCTTCTTGACTGTCGCCCTGCTCATCTCTTCCCCATCCCCATCTCAGCATGCTTGTGGGTGATGGTAACATCTAAAGTGTGACCAGCCAGGGTGAATTGAAGTCATGGCATTTGAGGAGATTGAGCAACTGGAGAGAGAAGTGAAGAGAACTAAACATACTACTCCGGATGTGAACTGAACAGAGCAGACAGTTCTGCTGAACCATCACTTCCTCATTCCTAAAAGCCTTGCTTCTTTTAAATACAGTCTGAGATGACATTCCATTTCCTGGCTTCTGTGTCACATTGCTGAGCTTTCAAGTTGAGCTTTCAGTCCACCGAGAGCCCCGGATCTTTCTCAGACAAACTACAACTTAACCATACCTTTCCCATCTTGTACTTCCAAAATTGATTTTTTTTTTGTTGGGGAGGGGCCCAGCCACTCTGACTTGTGTCCCTAAGATCTTGCCTCACTACATGACCCTATTACTTCTCTAAGGGGAACAACTTTGAAAGGCCGTTTTACTTAATTTGAAGTCTGTACTCTCGACCCAAAAACGAATTCCAAAAGACTCCCCCTTCCGGAAAGGCATCTGCATCTTCCTCTCCTCAATCCCCCAGCAACCGTTCTTCTTTGTGTTGCACACTACATGGTCACCATCTTGAAACCGAGGGTTGAAATGAAAGGCGATGTCATTTCCACTGGTCCCGCATCGAAAATCCACATGGAACCTAGTCCAGGAGTCAAGAAAATAAGACCAGTTAGTGGATGCTGTGTGTTGCTGGGGATACTCCTTAGCCTTAGAGCCTTTCCTTCCCCTATCACTTTGTTTTTCTTACTTTCCTTCTTCCTTTTGGTCTTTGTGACACTTTCTTCCCCTCATGTTTTCTTTGCTTTAGACGCCTGCAGTTGGAAGTGTTATCTTGTTCTTTCTAAGCTAAGATTTCTTAAACCAGATCCAAACATAAAGAGAGAGAAACAGAGACACATAGAGAGAGACAAAGACAGAGAGAAAGAGAGCGAGAAAAGAGAGACACAGAAAAAGAGATTCCGTCTCCTCAGTGGTTTCTCACCTCGATGACGGCTGTGGTGGCTGTGCTGGAAGCAAGTTTGGTGTTTTGGGGCACTGCTATTCCCAAGGCTCTTGGATATAGAGCTTTGGGGTGTTTCTGTCAGGTCCTGAGGCGAAATGTTGGTCAAGGTGGTAGTAGTAGTGGTTTGACTCCCTATCTCTCCCTCAGTTATTAACTGATTGGTAGTCCTAGAAGGCAGCTAGGTAGTACAGTGGATAGAACATGGAATCTGGAAGATCTGAGTTGAAATCTGGTCTCAGACATTTACTAGCTGTGTGACCTTGGGCAAGTCACATAACCTTGGTTGCCTCAGTTTCCTTATCTGTAAAATGAGCTGGAGAAGGAAAGTAACTGTCTGAAGCCAGATTTGAACTGAGGAAGATGAGTCTTCCTGATTCCACGCCCTGTGCTCTATCCACTGTGCCACCTAGCTGCCCAAATGTACTCTTGGGATCATACATATAGAGCTAGGAGAGACATGAGAGCTCATCAACTCTCTTTTATAGAGAAAGAAACTGGAGGCTCAACAAAAGGCAATGACTTGTTCCGGTACACATAGTTAAGTAGCCAAGCTGGGATTTCAACACATGTCTTCTGACTCCCAGCACTAAAACCCAGCAGTCTTTCCTTGGCTCCCCAGTGCCTCCTTCACAGTCCCTCTAGGGGACTTTGGTCGTATGGCCAGGGTTCAGTAAATGATGAATAGGGGGGCTGATTTGATGACACAGAAATAGTTTCTTTCCCTTATGGAATGGTGGTATATTTCTGGATTCATGTCCTTAATATACATAGGTGGTTAGCCCAGGGCCAATAGCTCAGTAGATTAGGTTGCTAATTAAAGCCAAGAAATAATTTATTTACCACCAACTGTGTACAGAGCACAAAACTAGATGCTGGCAGAGATACAAAATTTAGTTCATATATGGTGCCTTTCCTCATGGATTTTACAGTAGACTAATAATGAGATTAAATTCCCAAGTTTTATCCTTCATGGGGCAGGAGTCAGTCAAAGTTTAATTAGAAGAAATACCATCTCTTTCCATTTTCATCCAGTTCAGGGCATTCACTCACAGACTAATCTCCATGCCTGGAATGGATGCTTCTTAATCACTACTTTTCAGAATCTATATCTTCTCACTTCAAGGATCAGCGGAGATGCCCCCTACACTAGACAGTCTTCCTAAACCCCTCCTCCACACCTCTTCATCAGGATTTTCTTCCTTCTCAAATATTTCTTGAGTGACCATGAAACCTGCCTCACAGCTAGAAAGACAGGTCCTGCCTCTAACGCCTGTTGGTGCTCGAGTCACTTAAACTGGAAGCAGTTCTCTAAGCCAAAGCGGGTCTCAACCTCTTTTTCTGTGTTCTGGACCCCTTTGGCAGCAGTCTGGTATGGACCCCATCTCAGAAGAGTTTTTAAATAAATTTTTTAAAATGCATAGGATTACAATTCCATTGAAACAGTCACCAAAATATTTTAAAAACCAAGTTCATGGATCCCAGGTTAAGAACTCCCTGCAAGTCTAAAACCATAAATTGCAGAGAAGTTGCTTCCCTATATTGATATGGAAATTTCCTCATCCCTAAGCCACTCTATTGTTTGTTGTTTAGTCATGTCCAACTCTTCGTGACCCCATGGACCACAGCACACCAGGCCCTTCTAATCTCCACTATCTCTCCAAGTCTGTCCAAGCTCATGCTTGCTGCTTCTGTGACACTAGCTATCCCTCTCATCCTCTGCTGTCCCCTTTTCCTTTCACCTTCAATCTTTCCGAACATCAGGGTCTTTTCCCGTGAGTTCCATCTTTCCATTAGGTGTCCAAAGTATTTAAGCTTCAGCTTCAGCGTCTATCTGGCTTTATCTGGATTTCTCCTTTGCCTTCCTTACACCCTACGCTGTATTTACTCAGCTCTGTGTGCTTATAGCTCCTTCCTCTTCTCTCCCTGCATAGAAAAGAAGTTCTTGGAGAGGAGAGACTTCTTAAAAACTCTGTATCCAAAGTTCCTAGCTTGGTGCCTTATACATAATAGGCACTTTACATAACTTTGTTAAGCTGAGATGAAAAACCGTTTCCTGGCTACAGACCACAGCCTGGTCTGTCACCTCTCAGATGAAGTCAGATCCAGAGCCTGGGCTGAGAGTGTGTTTGTGACTCAATCCCACTCTTTGGATCATAGCCCCACTCTCGTAGGGCCAGTGGCTCAGTAGACTAGATTGCTAATCTAATTGCAGAGGGCTCGGCAGGTTATCATCATTATAAATGATTCTCTGACCTTTGGACCTGTTAACACCCTGAAGTCGAGTGCAACAACTTTGGGGAACAAAAATAATTGCCAGGGATAATTCTGGACCTTTCTTAAACCACAGCCTGCTGACTGTACTGCTGATGGGTGCCCTGATCTGCGGAAAATAAGACAAATATTTCTGACTATGGCCAACAGGGGAATTTGTTTTGCTTGGCTCTGCACATTTTTTTTTTAACAAGAGCTTTGTTTTTATTTTCTTTTTTTCAGTGGGGGGCAGGGGACGAAGTAGGAGGAAGAGAAAATAAAGGCAGATTAATTTAAAAAGATAATGTTTTAAGGCAAGTCATCTGGAAGACAAACACAAACAGTACTCATTCTCAGTGGAAGAGAAGACCGTCCCACTGATAGCGATCTCAAGTCCATCCCGGAGTCCACCTGGTATTGATTCGATGAAGGGCACAAGCTGCAGAGAGAAGGAGGAGAAGTATAGCTAAGGTCTAGACCACCAAGACAAAAACAATTCCAACCCCAGCCCCCTCAGTTGTAGGTTTGCAGTCTGAAGAGAGGCAGACCTGCAGCAATGTCAAAAAGACAAAGGGGCTGTCCTGCATTTCAGCGTTACCTAATGGAATGTCAAGGAGGAGGAAATTCTGTTCTAGATTCTTGGGTCCATAGTTTTCTCCTTTGAATTTTCACTGGTACTCTGTAACCCAACCCAAACACACACATAAACACACACACAAATACACCTGCATCCATAATATCTATGTAGCACAAAAATTCAGGTGGGACATGGGATGTTCTGGAGTAGGGACTGCTTTGCTACAGTGTTACGGGGGAGCATGAGGGGTCATAATAATACAAAAAAAAGTATCAATGAAATATTTTCACAGAACAGAAGAACACAGATGACCCAAAACAGGGCAATGCTGGCACTACTTCATTAAATGTAATGTTCAACAAGTTATAGTATATGAATGTAATAGAATATTATTGTGCTATAAGAAATGACGAACAGGCAGACTTCAGAAAAACCTGGAAAGACTTGTATGGTCTGATGCTGAGTGAAGTGAGCAGGACCAGGAGAACATCGTACCCAGTAACAGCCACATTGTGCAATGACTGACTTTGATAGATTTAACCCTTCTCAGCAATACAAGTATCTAAGACATCTCCAAAAGCCTCATGATGGAAAATGCTATCCACATCCAGAGAAAGAACTATGGAGTCTGAATGCAGATCGAAGCAGACTATTTGCTATTTTTTTCTCTTCTGTTGTGTTTTGTTTCCTCTTTCTGGTGGTTCCTCCTATTGGTTCTAATTCTTCCTTACAACATCACTAATGTGAAAATATGTTTAATAGAAATGTATTTGTATAGGCTATATCAGATTGTGCACTGTCTTGGGGAGGGAGAAGGAGAAAAATTTTAAACTCAGAAGCTTATGGAAATGACTGTTGATAAATCAAAATAAATTAATTTTTTTTAAATGTAACATTCAAAAAAGAGCAGACACAGAAAGACACAAAAAGAAATCAATGAGAAGACAAATGGCATGAAGGAAAGCCAGAGAGAATGCCCAGAGTTGAGAGATGAAAGTTTTGTTCATGCAACAGCCAGGTGGCCCGTGTAACTGGATCAAAGGACACGGGTTGATCAATTCCCTCTTCTGCAAACTCCACTTCCTCTCCCCCACTGGGACAAAATTCTCATAAGCAGCTATTTCCTGCCAGAAAGCCAGCTTTTTTTTTAAGTTGCTAAGTGACTTCGGGTCAGTTAGGATGAATCCTAAATGAGACACAGATTAGTCTTTCTGAAGACGGCCAGTCAGTTCAGCAATCAGCCCCACATCATTTCGCTATTTCCCCTTCAAATTTCTCATGTTTTAACTTAAGCTCTGCCCTCCCTGTAGAAAAAAAATCTCTTCTATTTCTTCACGTAAATACCCTCCCCTAGCATCGCACATCCAGGCCTTCTGACCAGAGCCACCAAGAAAGGGTAGGTTCCATCTCATCTTATCATAGTCTCAGCATCTGCCTTTCTAAAGCCCAATGTCAGTCAGTTCACAAGCATTTATGAAGCATCTACTATGTGTCAGGCACTGTGCTAAGCACCTGGGGTACAAAAAGAGACAAAAGATAGTCCCTGCCCTCAAGAAGCTTACAATCTAATGGGGGAGACAATATGCCAATATATACAGAGCAAACTATATACTGGATAAATAGGAAATAACCAAGAGAAGAGAGGCGCTAGAATTGAGGGATTGGGAAAGATTTTCTGTAGAAGGTAGGATTTCAGCTGGAAGCCAAGAAGTTAAAGGATGGTATTACAAATACTCCTGGCATCCAGATAGGGTTACTTTTAAGGGTAGGAGGAGAATTTTTGCTACAAATGGGTTCCAGTCCTTATTCTACCATTTTTACTTAGATGGCTTTAGGCAAATCCTAATTCTTCAGATCTTCAGTTTCTATATTTGCAAATAAGTGACAAGATCTGTCTCACCCACCTCACGGGGCTGGGAGCAGATATAGCCTAAGCTGGGCTGATTTAAGGGCTCTTCCCATTCTCAAGTCCACACAGAAGGGAATGACAAGGGAGGACCAGAGTAGGGAGATAATGTGGAGAAAAACAAGCTGGAACTGGATTAAGGAAGATCTGGGGTTCAATAATAGCTCCAACCCTTACTAGCCAGGTGACCCTGAACAAGTTACTGCTCTGGGCCTCATTTTCCAGAAGTAAATGAGGGGGTTTTTCTAGGCAACCTGAAATACCCCTGTCAGCTCAGAAACTAGGGTCCTATGTTTTATGCTACCCATCTCACAGGTTGGATTTGGGGATACAAATACGGGAAAAATCCATGGGAACTCTTTCCATCTATGCCACCCATCTATGACTCAGGCCCTAAGTCTTAGGAGAAAGGTTTTGGGGAGCTTTGTGAGTGAAGGGACTTGCCCTGGGTCACACAGTCAAATGTGTGTCAGTGGTGGAACTTGAACCCCAGATCTTTCTAATCCCAAGTCCAGCGCTCTTATCACTGCATACAGACAGTGTAGTGCAACGAACAGAAGGATGGACATGGAGTTAGAGGACCTGAGTTCAGTTCCTATGGCAGTTCTGTCCCTTATTACCTGTGTGACCTTGAGCAAGTTTATTGACCTCTCTCTACCTCAAGGCTGAGATTCAAAGGCTCAAAGGATCCCTGTTGTTCCACTGTCCACTCTCAGCTTCCACCTCTGGTATCAAGCTGCCACCGTTTCAGGGATGGGGTCAGAATGTAGACCACGAAAAGCAAATATGAGACCCAGTACCCACATCCTACCTGGCTCACTGACTGCCCCTCCCTCCAAAATGTAAACAAAACAAGGCATTCTCCCCTGGCTGTTTATTCTAATAACCCTAGGTCCATGTCTCCAGAGCTGACTCCTCACAGGGTCATGGAAGTAGCCCTCCCCACCAGCCTCCACCATGGTGCCCACTCCAGGTAGGCTTACAGGGTTCAGGTAGAGTGGCTGGCCAGTGTTGAAGTTCATGCTACTGCTGCTGCTGCTGCTGCTGCTGCTGCTGCTACTACTACTACTACTACTACTACTACTACTACTACTACTACTACT
>NW_020954546.1:27389462-27432179 GCF_900497805.2 Vombatus ursinus
CTACTACTACTACTACTACTACTACTACTACTACTACTACTACTACTACCACCACCACTACTACTACTGCTGCTGCTACTGCTTCCACTGGAGGTTTTCAGTCAGAACTACCTGAGCTGTGCAAAGGGAAGCTTCAGCTGAGAGACAGAAATTTATAGTACAACCTGGCAGTGGTTCAAGGGGAAGGAAGTGTGGGGGACCCATCAGTGAGTGGGGCCAGAAGATGGAGAAAATAATACGGGACAGTGGAGGACATGACACTTTACCTTCTATTCATGCACAGGGGCCACGATATGAACATAGGTCAATAAAACTAAAAAGTGTGATAATAAATTTAGTGTTGGAAGAAACCCTAGAGATTAGTGAGCCCAACCCACTAATTTTACAGATGAGGAATTAACCTTAAAGGGGTTAAAAGATTTGCTTGGGGTCACACAGTATCTGTCAGAGAAGGCACTTGAACCTAGGTCTTCCTGGCTCCAAAATTCACATGGGTCAGTGTGACCCAGGAGTGGCCATGGTGCTGGGTTTGAAGTCAAGGACATGTGGGTTCAAGTCTGTCCTTTTCAGGTGCAGACCTTCATTGGTAGAAACAGTGTCCTAAGTGGGGGCAAGAGGAAGAAGGCGAGAAAAGGAAAATCTCTAGAGTGTGACCTCACAAGCCACAAGTACAGTACTTATCCTATATCCCAGTGGTTCTCAAAGTACAGTAAGGACCCCAGGGTCCCTGACACTTTCACAGATTCCATAAAGTTAAAAAAAAACAACTATTTTCATAACAATACTGATGGTTTAATTTCTAATACACTAAATATTGAGAGATACACCCCACATAAACAAAAGCTCGTTGGGATGGTCCTCAGTAATCTTTAAGAGTGGGTCCTAAGATCAAAAAGTTGGAGAATGGCTGCACCATACAAAGAAATTTGGAGAAGCAGGAGGTACTTATAACCAGGGCAGGATCAGGACAGGAGGAAGCCCCGAAACTGGGCTTTGAAGGAAGGCGGTCATTGAACTGAAGCTGGAAAGGTCCTTTGGTAGTAAGTGACAGAAGCAGGTTTCAAACCCAGGTCCTCTTCACTCCAAATCCAGAGCTCCGTCCATTGTATCACACTGTCTCTACCTCCACAAACAGAGTACTCGCTGTCTGTGTTCTTCATTTGGGCACTTTTCACAAAATCTAACTGGTTGAGCTGACTCTTCTATTTCCAGGTGGACTATTAATCCCCTGAGGACAAGGCCTGTGTACTCTATGTCCTTATGTCCACATAAAGTACCTGGAGTAGACACAGGAGACGTATCGGCAAAGCAGAGCCATAATGCTTGCTTTTGGTGCCGCAGGCAAGCAGCACCCAAGTGAGCCCTCAGAGCACCTTTTGAAGACAAATCCTGTTGTGGGAGTTCGGATGTTGTGGGGGGCCCTGGGATGGAAGGCCCTGTGGTGAAGAGAATCGGAAGATAACCCTGGGATGAGAAGATGGAGACCCTGAGACTCCTTGAGGCTGCTTCTAGGGAAGCTATTGCCAGGTGAGGATGAGGGTAGGTGATGGATGACACCTTCCTATTCTAACTACTTTTGGGGGCTGTTGTTGTTCTCCAGTTGCTTTGGTCTCATCCAACCCTTCCTGACCCCATAGGGGGTTTTCTTGGCAAAGATACTGAAATAGCTTGCCACCTCCTTCTCCAGCTCATCTTACAGATAAGGAAACTGAGGCAAACAGGGTGAAGTCACATGGCTAGGAAGTGTCTGAGGCTAGATTTGAATTCATGAAGATTTGTCTTCCTGATTCCAAGTCCAGTGCTCTATCCACTGTGCCACCTAGCTGCCCCAAGCTTATGAAAACTTCAACTTTCATTTATTAAATCTTACGTTGTAATAATCTTGATCCTGCAACAAGACTTTTGGAATGCCTTGTACACAAGAATAGGAAACACTCGGTCCTTAGCCCTAGAGAGCTTACCATCAAGTCCATGGTTGCCACCATGTCCTTCTGCAGCACCTCTTTGAGGATGAGTGAGCTACACTAGGGAAACAGACTCCAGCTGAAAGGGTGTCTAGAAGGGCAAAGTCCAATCCAAGTGGCACCTCTCCTGGAAGCAAATCACTCTTTCTCAATGACTGCAATTCCTTCCCACGTCTATGTTCAGGATGTCCTGAGAAAGAGATTGGCAGATGAGGTGATCCGGGTACTACGTGAGGACAAAGGGCACCTGTATGTCTGCGGGGATGTGAGGATGGCCCGGGATGTGGCCCGAACTCTGAAGGATCTCTTTGCCACCAGACTGAAGATGAACGAAGAGCAGACTGACAACTATTTCTTCCAACTCAAGGTAGGGCCCATGCCAAGAATGCTGGGCAAATGATGCCACCCCCAGCAGCTTGGGGGCTTAGATTAATGATGTCACTAGCTCACTTTGTGACCTACAACGAAGCACTTTTACTTTCTCGGCTATAAGGTAGGAAGAGAAATTTCTCTCCTCCACCCTCCTGCCCCTCCCTCATTTCAGAGAGCAAACAAAATGTTTTGAGGACTCCCTCTAAGGGAGTTGCTCCAGAAATACAAGGGAATGGGATGCATCATAGATTTCAAACTGGAAGGAACCTTGAAGGCCATCTTATCCAACTGCCTTGTCATCAGAGAGCCCTAAAGCCATAGGGCTAGTAAAGTCAGAGACTGGATCTGAATCCAGGTCCTCTGACTCTCCCCCAGCTCTCTTGCCATAATAAGTCTTGCACTTCCTCCTTCTTGGGAAATTGGTTATGTCAAAAAGCTCTCTTATCATTGGGGTTTGTGGTACTTTTGCTGTCCCTACCTTGCCCACTGCCCCCATTGATGCAGCTAAATCATAGGGCTTGTTTACTCCTGCTCTCTCTCTCTCTCTCTCTGTCTCTCTCTCTGTCTCTCTCTCTCTCTCTCTGTCTCTCTCTCTCTGTCTCTGTCTTTAAGAGCCAGAAGCAATACCAGGAAGACATCTTTGGGGCTGTCTTTCCCTCCGAGGTGAAAACTGACCCAGCAGCATCAAAAGCTGAGGAGGCCAAGATCCCTAAGGCAAAACTCAGCTAGAGCTGCTGCAGAGGGATGCAGCCACATATTCATTATCTGTGGCCACAGAGGGGAGGAGAAGATTTGATCTCCTCCCCCCACTTCCCCCACCCCTGACTCCTGCCCCCACTGGGAACAAACTGAGACTGGCTCCTTCTCCATCTCCTCTTCCTGCCCCACCTGCCACCTGTGGCTACTGCTAACTGCCAGTGAAGGTGGGCAATGGAGAAGAGACAGGACTATCCTGGGCACTCACAACATCATCCCCCAGTCCAGGTCCACTGATGACCCCCTCCCCCAGCCCCAGATGATGGAGAGTTGTCTGTCTTCATCCCACAAGGACCAATTGTACCTTTGGACAAAGATTGGGAGGGCACATTTGGATCCTTTTAGACTAAAGGACCACACAGATCAGGAAGAGACAAAAGACAGGCAATCTTTTTCTGTAATCATGGCTAGCGCCAGCACATGGTTATTTTGTTTTCCATATTTTTTGGAGTCAGAGCCCTATCCACTGTACCACACTGCTTCTCAAGCCAGAAAGTTCATTCTGAATCTCAGAGTAGTATTCAATGTCCATAACAGAAGATATTTTCAGTCCACTATGGCCTATAGGGCTTAGAACCGATCAAGAGGGTCCACAAAGCAACCCTTGAGCTCTACTCTGACCATTTGTTTTATTCTGAACCCTTCCCCTGACATGCCTGCAAGGAAATGAAATGGAATGTTAGCTAGCTCTTCACTGCTGCCTCACTTCCTGCTGGGTTGTATTATAAGACCGTAGCATCATATCATAGATGAGACCTTAGACACTGCCTAGTCTGACCCTCTTATTGTGGGGAGTAGAACGATTTTGGTTGCTGGTGGAAAGTTAGGCAAAGGTCGCCAGTTCCATCGGGGCCCTTTTCAGTCTTGTTCCCAAGTCGATTTGCATAACAGTAATAAGGGCCCATACAGTAACTGGAGATCAGCAGCAGCAGCCATGGAGATGCCCAGTAGAGAAAAGTGTGACAGAAGAAAGCAGAAAAAGTCGTCCACCCGGGCAGAGCCAGCAGCTTCCTTAGTGACATCACCAGAGACATCAATGGCTCTGGGGCGTCAGAGAAGTGAGTGTTCCTAGCCATACCAATGCCTTGGGCATATGCATTCCTTGTGTATATGGTCTTCTCTGGCCACTTGTGTTCCTTGTGTATGTCTCCTCCCCCACTGATGTAGTAACCTGTGAGAGAATGTACCTCTGGGAATATGGGGGAGTCTTCTTGTCACTACCTTGCTTTGTGGGTAAAATTATCAGTGCCAGAGCAAACCAGAACCTGAACCACGTTTAGGAATCAATGATAGTACATTGAGTTTGCCGGCAAGGGAGCCTCTCCCTACACACACAGGTAAGATTTATACAGATTTCAGTTAGGTGGGATTTAAGTTGAGTTCAGGCACCTCTTCATTGGACAGGGCTTGTTACTGGGGTGTGAGAACGTGTAACAGTAAAGGAAATTGTTTAGATTAGTTAGTTCTCTAACCTTGCCCTAATAGACAGGACTGCTCTGGAAACTTGCTATTTCAGCAGAAAGAGAGATTGTAGACAGGGGCAGAAGCTGCAGTACAAACACAGAGACGAGATAGAGAAACTGCAGACAAAACGGAATTGCTTCAGTTTTCTTGGCTACCTACACTATGCTATTTCAGGGTGCTTTCCTTTGAACTAATAATTATTGAGTTGGCTAGTAAAAGAAATACATTGATGGGGGCTCGCACTATAATTTTTTGAGTTTATGCTGATTTTAAGCACAACGTACCTCGAACCCAGGGTATCATTTGTAAAAGCCTATGTCTGAGGCAGAAGTGGGGAGAAAAGAACAGAAGGTCAGAACAACAGATGAAATAATAACATTCTTATAATAGCTAAGATTTATATATTGCTTTAAAGTTTGCAAAATCCTTTGTAAATATTATCTCATTTGATCCTCACAACAACCCTGGGAGGTAGTTGCTATTATTACCCCCATTTTGCAGATGAGGAAACTTAGGCAGACAGAGGTTAATGGTTTTTGAATTTGAATTCAGCTCTTCCCAACTCCAAGCCCATCACTCTATCCATCATCCGACTTTTCTGTTTCACTCTTGCTTCCTCACATCTCTGAACACTCTGTTCCCCCTGCCTTACTGTGTGATGTATAGAAGTGATACCTGGGGTCTGGGCCCTCACTTCCAAGAAGCCCCTTGCCCAAGAATGTGCTTACCCACACCCTTAACCTCCAAAATGTTGAACTGGCCAAAAGAGTCATAAATAACATTTGTGTACCTTAGGCTGGTTTCACAAAATGCTCTAGGGCACGTTATCTAAGACAAATTCAGTTGAGGGGTGTACTTATAGAGGTGAGGAGAAGAGGTATCGGGGAGAGTTCATCTGGGGTGCAACAACCAGGGCAAATAGCTTCCTTCCTGTCTTATTATTCTTGCTAACTAGGTACTGAGCTCAGTTGTTTCTACCTAAGTCATGAATGTTGTGAAGGTCTTTTATCTTGGGGAGCCTGGGGCAAAGGTCCAGGCACCATACCTTAGTTTCAGCTCTGCAGGTAACTACTTTTTCCAAGGCCTTTCCAGATTTGAGTCCATCCCAGAAGCTCCCATTTCATCACTCTGCCAATTGACAAAGGCATCAGGAGACTAATGCAAATCTCTCTGATTTTCTCCAGCACAGGTCTGAATTAGGGAGCTAAGACCAAAGCCAGGAAGTCCAGGGCTCAAATCAAATGCTTCCTCAGACATACACTAGCTGTGAGACCTAGGGCAAGTCATTTCACTTCGCTGAGTTTGTTTGTCCATCTGTAAAATGGAGATAAGGACAATAGTTCCTACCTCCAGCACTGTTATGAGGCTCAAAAGAAATAATGTATGTAGGGGCAGCTAGATGGCACAGTGGATAAAGCACTGACCCTGGAGTCAGGAGGACCTGAATTCAAATCTGATCAGAGACCTGACACTTACTAGCTGTCTGACCCTGAGTAAGTCACTTAACCTCAATTACCTGAAAATAATAATAATGTATGTAAAGGATTTTATCTAAAGTACTAAACAAATACCAGCCCAAATTCTTTCCCCACCTAACCCACCCCCATGTCACACTCTAAGCCAAGAATCTCACTGACCTCTAAACACAAGTTTAATGAATCACAAGTGCTCTGAGCACAATACTGCATAACAGACTTTTATTAAGCACCTGCTGTGTGTGTTGGGTTGGGCAGTGGAGAGATACAAAGTATAAGTAAGACATGGCCCCTACCCTCCGGAAGTAGAATCAAATAGAAAGAGTGGAAGTGTACAAAAAAAAAAAAAGCAGGTACTGTTTCACGTTCTTCAAATGACATCACAGAGATCACGTGGAGAGGGGCGGGAGGCTACAACTGGCTCCTGCTTATCAGAGAGTACTCCCTGGAGGAAGAGGGTTTCACAAAGAATAGGGAAAGCTCTGGGCATATAACAAGGCACCGAGGAGGTCCAAGGTCTTGGAGGCAACAGGAAGGACAAAGGGGATATTGATGGGGCCACAGCAGAGGAACAGGGGATGAGAGAGAAGCCACTGGCTCCAGGTGGAGACAGGAGGAGGGGCTCAAATCTGAAAAGACAGTTAAGGCAGGGGCTCTGTTCTGGAGAGGAGGGGTGATCTCTGAATCCCCTGTTCTGTATCAGAACATCAAAATATCACACCTGAGGCCACAGCAGCCAGGTTGGAAGGTGAACTCAGTTCTGCCATTGTTGAGAAATAAACAACCCTGCTTCAGGAAGGTTCCCATCCTACTGACTGTGTACAAGAAACCCAGGGAGAAACAAAGGTAAGTCCCTTCTCTACCTTCCCCCAAAGAGGACAGCATCTTATTCCAACTCCTCCCTGACTGGGAGTGGAGGGAAAGCTTGGTGCTTAGAGTCCAATCAGCTAGGGAGAAGTGAGGATAGGAGAGAAAAAAGAAAGATTCAGCCTGCGACAACTGGGTGAGAGAGCCTTCATTATCAGCTGAATGTCTCCAGCCACCTCCAGCCGGGACACCTGGGTGGGAGGCCCTTCAGAAGACCTGTACTTGGGTCAGCTGGATGTCTCCCGACACCTCCAGCTGGTTGATAGAGCATAGGTTTTTTATGCGGTGATTGTAGTCAAACTGGTGCAGTCCGTTGACAGACACCTTGAGGCAGTGGATTTCACACTTAATCTGCACCTGGAAGACAAGAGGACAATCAATCGACAAGCATTGATTAAGCGCCTACTGTGTTCCAAGGACCATATTAAGCACTGGGGATACAAAGTTTAAAAAAAAAAAAAGGAAACAATCCCTGCCCTCAGAGTTTACAGTGTAGCAGGGGAGACTTTGTACATTGTATAGGTCCACACAAAACACATGCGGAGGGGACGTGAGGCACCATCCCTTTACGATGCCACTGCTCATTCGTATGGAGACATTCGTTGCTTCCTCCAGCCTGCTCAGGCCATGAGGAAGAAAAGCTTCTCTGACACAGCATTCTGAGAGAGTCATTATTGGATTATGATGGTAAGAAGCTGTAATATCCTGGAGTCATACGGGATAAATATAATTGATTGCATCATAAGCAGAAGATTAGAATTTGATCACTAACCATAAACAAAGGCAGCTAAGTAGCTCAGCGGACAGAGCCCTGGCCTTGGAATCAAGAAGCCCCAAGTTCAAATCCTGCCTCAGATACTAGCCACGTGACTGTGGGAAAATAACTTAACTCCTGTCTGCCTCAGTTTCCTCATCTGTAAAATGGGAATAATAAAATAGGCCCTACTTCCCAGGGTTGTTGTGAGGATCAGATGAGATAATAATTTGTAAAGCACTTTGCAAACCTTAAAACACTATATAAATACTAGTCATGATTACTTATTATTTCACAGAAATCTACTTAGAATGGAATCCTCACAAGAGCCCACCTTTGGATCATGGGCTTACAGATTTGGAGTAGGATGGGGTGGGCCTTGGAAAAGATAAAATTCCTTTATGATTCAATGGAAAGAGTGATGGATTGAAAGAATGATAGATTTTGGGGTCAGAGGACCCGGGTTTGCCCAGCTCCAAACTCTACCACTGACTCACCGTGTGGGCTTTAGTCTTCTCATCTGCAAAAAGAGGAACTTGAACTAGATGACCCCTATGACCCAACTAGACAATTATTCTTTCATCTACCAAAGGAAGTGGCCTGAGTAATGTCCTATTTAAGCCTAAGCTTCGTTTTCTAAGCATAATTTGTTTGTGTGTGTGTGCTAAGCCTCCTGCAAGGATTCATCTCGATGAAAAACAGTATTTAAAGGCACCTTTTTGACATCTCGACATGTCCTTCACTTTGGTTCTCTTCCAAGGTCTCATGCTGGCATGGAGGAGACCCTGTGTTTGTAGAAGTCTATGATAGTAGACCACACGCCCTGGTCTTACCAAAATTGGAAATGCTTCTATGGGACCAGTGATGGAGTGAGCTCAAGCCCACCATTGGAGGGCCAGTCTAGCTAAAGAAAGAACTCATTTCAGCTTAGCTTCAGTGTTTTGCTCCCAACACCTCTTGGAGACCACTGGTCTGTGACAGTGGAGGGAGAGTCTAGGCTGATGAAATCTCTGATCATTGTAGTATTGAAGTCATGCCAGTGCCATTTTGTGTCACTGTAGACATAAATGACAACATGGAACTTGCTCCATGAACCACATTAGCCCTTGGGTTAGCCCTTTCTACTTCTCATCTTCCCATGAGTGCAGAAGCCTAGAAAGGATCTGCTCTCACCCCTGGGAAATAAATTATCTAGTGTCTTGGATCGTCAGACTCCTTCCCAATTCACTGTGTTCTGAAGGAAACTCTGGAGTTCAAGGTTTACCTACTCTCCACCCACCAAGCCCTCTCTCCCTCCCCATGCTTTACCAAGAAGGGTTGGCCTCGGGTGAAGGGCATAGATCTAGGCAGACCACGCTCCTCAGGACCCCAAGAGTAGTTAATCTGGGTGTTCCGGACCACGGCATTCTCCTTAAATCGTGGGTTCAGATGGAAGGCGATGTCATTCCCACACCTCAGGTTGATTGTGAACCTGAAGAAGAGGGACAGGAAGATGAACACGTTATTTCCTTTGACAGAATGCAAGCTTCTGGAGGACAGGCAGCGTCTCATTTTTATCTTTGTGCCCCCGCCACCCAGGACAGTGCCTGGTGCTTGTGTAGTGATCAATTCAGTCAACTCTTCTCTCTCTCCTCCACCCTACTTCTGTACCCCCACCCAACCCACGTGAAAGTGACCTCTCCTTCCTACTTCTCACTTTGCCTATAACTCTCTCCTTTGTGCTTACAGCTAGGTCTTGATTAGTTCGAATAAGGAATCATGTGACATGGTTACATTATTCAAATTCATAACATATATTTCTATCGGGCTGGAGTCAATTCCCATAGTTTATATAATTGAAACTTCAAATCTGTACATTTGAATATATGCACCCACCATTTTTCACTTTCCCTTGTAACAGTATTGTGTGCACCCAGGGCTTTCTCCCCATTAGATTTTCAGCTCCCTGAAAAAAGGTCATATCTATCTTTGTACTTCCCAATGCCAGGCACATTTTGTATAACTGGCAAATTAAGGCTTCTCTAATTGTTTCTGCTGGTGATCCTGGGTGATGAAGTCATTTCTTCTACCCTGATATCTAGCTAGAAAACCACTTCTATCATTCCCTGCTGTCCCCATTCAAACAAAATTGCTTTCTCCAAAGCTACTAATAATCTCTTTTTAAAAATACATAATATTTTATTTTTCCCCAATTATATGTAAAACAATTTTTTAAGATTTGGGGTTTTTTTTGAAGTTTTGAGTTCCAAATTCTATCCCTCCCTGCTCTCTGAGATGGTAAGCAATCAGATATAGGTTATACATGTGCAATCATATAAAACCTAACGATCCTTTAAATGCCAAATCTATCGATCTTTCCCCAATCCTTATCCTTCTTGAGCTCTCCAACACTGTCTCTTGAGCAGCCTCAAACACTGTCAATCACCCTTTTCTCCTGGGTACTCTCTTTTCTCTAGGTTTTTGTGACACTGCTATCTCCTGGTCATCCCCCTGAAATGCCCTACCTCCTCATCTTCTTGGCTTCCTTCAAGTATCAGCTAAAGTCTATAGGAAGCTTTTCCAGACCCTCCCCCTTAACATTAGAGACTTCCTTCTACTGATTATTTCCAATTTATCCTATATACCGTTTATTTGTATATAGCTGTTTGTGTATTGTCTCCTCTATTAGGCTGCAAACTCCTTGAAGGCAAGGACTGTCTTTTGCCTTTCTTTGTATACTCAGTACTTAGTACTGTGCCTGGCACATAGCAGGTGTTTAATAAATGTTTCTTGATTGACTGACAAGTAATAAAAAAGGGACGTGGCTGCCCAGAGAGGAGAGGGATGCCAGATAAAAGGAACTGCTATCCCTGTGAACTCAGTACTGATGCTCACTTGTCAGCAGCAGACAGGATGATGCCAGATACAATGATGTTCCTGGATGGGTAGAGTCCTCCAAAGATGGATGTACTAAAAGGTAAGGGCTGCAGTAAAATGAGAGACAAGGAGTTAAGCAGTGTGTAACTTGGGCAATTGACAGAGGGCTTCGGAAACAGTTTGGTGCCTTTGAGAAAGGCTAAGGATGGGGACTAAACCTGTGATTTCATTGATAGAGGGAACTCCCAGGTGAGGATACTCCCTCTACCAATACAGGTAAATATCTTTTCTATAACTAGAGTCTTAAAGAGTTTTCAAGAGTTCAGAAGGGTTGTGATTTGCCCAGGGTCACACAACCAGTATTTATCAGAGGCTGAACTTGAACCCAGGACTTCCTGACTCCAAGGTCAGCTCTCTATCCACCACATCATGCTTTTTCTCATTTTAGAGAAAAGGATGACAAAGACGACCTCCATAAAAAGAAAAGAAAAGTCAGGGGAAGCTGGTCACATGTGCCACAAGAAGAATTGAGGCAGGGCATAAGGTAGGGTTTGAGGGCTATCCCAGGGGATCAGGAACATGGCCCCAGGTAACAGCTATTGGTCATTTCCAAGTGTGGGGCTCCCTTTGGCTTTCTGAGGTTTCTCAGGGCCCCTCCAACCCACAGCACTTTCTCTTAGGCATCAGAGTCTGAAGTTCACACTGTCCTCCCCACTGCCCTCCCCCATGAGCACAAGGCAGCAACTTACATACAACTGATTGGTGACTGGTAGGGATGGGAAAACAGGTGCCTAGAAAAAAAGAAGAAACAATGGAAACACCCAGAGTCAGTAACACACAGCCATGCACGCGTGCACGAGCACACACACACACACACAGAGTCACACACAGGCATAGTGACACAGACAGAGTCACAAACACACAGAGTCACACACACACACACACACACACACACCCTCCTCCTAAAAGCTGAAGAATATCAGTTTGGTTATGGAACTTAAAACAGGAACTTGGCCTCAATGGTCATTCCGGCCCCTTTCTCTCCTTTTCCCCGGGGGGGGGGGGGGGGGGGAGCTGTGTTGTGGATAGATTTCCCTTTGTTTTCGTAATTTCTTTAAGCTGTTTTCTGAATACCCCTTGTTCCGTGCTCACAAGTACTGCCTAACTCCTGAACACATCCCCCAACCTCCCCACTTACACTGAGCCAGGAGAGAACACATCAGAACTGGGAGGCCATACAAGGAGCACCCACTCCATGGCTGGAGAACCTGGGTTCAAATGCCCTCTCTTTGACCCATGTGATCTTAAGTAAGTCACTTCTCTGGGCCTCAGTCTCCTCATCTGTAAAATCAGGAACTTGGACTCAATGGTCATTCAGGCCCCTTTCTGCTCTATTCCTCAACCCAAGTGATTCCCTGGGATCCTATGATCCTAGGACTTCTATACCCAGAACACAAGAAGTGTGGGACTTAGGCAGACACTCCAGGTGCTGCTACTCCTCCGGCACCCTTCAAAAGGTGGACAAGTTCCTCCCCCCTTACCCCCACCCCTAGCCCCTCAGGCACATATCCCATTCCTTCCTGGTGAAGAGTAAAGAGCACTGACTCTGGAATCAGTGAATGAACTCAGATCCCACCATGGACACTTACTACCTGTATGACCTTAGCTCAGTCATTTCAACTAAGATCATATAGTTAGAGCTGGAAGGAATCTTAGAGGCCAGAGAGTCCAATGCCCTTATTCTACAGAGGAGGAAACTGAAGTATAAGAGGGGTTAAGTGATTCACCTAGGGTCATACAGCTAGTAAGAGTCTGAGGCAGGATTTGAACCCAAGACTTCCTGACTTTGAGGTCAGCTCTCCCCATGGTTCCTCTCCATAGATTTAGAGCTGGCAGGGACCTTAGAGATCAATGAATCCAACCATTCTGGACCTCACTTTCTCCTCTGTAAAATCCCTAGCACTTAAGCACAGTGCCCAGCACACAGTAGGTGCTCAATAAATGTTTATTGACTTAGAGGGTTGGATTAGAGAGTTTTAGAGAACCCTTCCAGTTCTAGAGCTATGATCTTGTGTCTAGCATTCCCAGGGCCCAGGCTAAGAGGCCTTTATCACAACACATAACTCAAAGAGCTCAGTCTATTTCAACAGACGAAGGGTAAGAGATGGATGGATGGAGCACAGAATGGTCAGCAATTCAAGTCTTACACCGTGCATCTGTGGAGCAGAGTGGATGCCGGGGAAAAGCATTTGAGTCTGAAAGGAGAAACAAGAGAGGAAAAACTCAGTTAATGCACCAACCATGAAAACCCTCAAGGGTACCAGCTTCACATGTTAATCTTGAATACTCTCTAGCTAGAAAAGGCTGTTTCCATTTCCACTGGGGTTTTCACCTTGGTAGAAGGGTCCTAAGAAATATATCATGCCCTCTTCCCTGTCATCTGAGACATCTTTGGGAAATTCACTCTCAATCACTCAAATATGCCAGGATTTTCAATACCTTCCCTCCCCCATCTCTTGAAAAAAAAGTAAAAATCTTAAAAAAAAAAAATAGGGGCAGTTAGGTGGTGCAGTGGATAGAGCTCTGCTCTTGGAGTCAGGAGGACCTGAGTTCAAGGTTAGGGACTATGGGTATGGAACATTGATCATATGTTTTGTTAAACTCAGCTCGCTCATGTATTATTGAATTTGCTGAACTGATTTTTTCTCTCTTTTTTATTATTTGTCATATGAGATAGCTGTCTAGGTAGGGGATGGAGGTGGGATATATTTTAAAATGAAGATAATATGAAAACAATTATATACATTAATTTTGAGGTAAATACTAGGGCAGCTAGGTGGCATTATGAATAGAGCACTGAGCTTGGAATCAGGAAGATTCGTCTTCTGGCCTCAGACACTTACTAGCAGTGTGACCTTGGCCAAGTCACTTAACTATATTTGCCTCAGTTTCCTCATCTGTAAAATGAGCTGGAGAAGAAAATGGCAAATTACTCCAGTATCTCTACCAAGAAAACCCCAAATGGGGTCACGAACTATCAGACATGACAGAAAAATGACTTAACAAAAAAGTGATATAAATACTGGAGGGAGAGTGGGATGGAGAACCTCTGACTTCTATGACTCCCAATGCAAATGGAGTAAGAGTTGAAGGTGGAGGCTTGACAAACCTGAGAATTTGGGATGGCGAAAATAGTCAGCAAGTCTTGTGCCCAAGAAGGACGCTAGATTCTAAGAAAGAGCTCTGGATTTGGAGTTAAAAGAGATTTGGGTACAAATTCCAGTATTTAACCTCTAAAGCTCATCTGCAAAATGGGTATAAATAATACCTGTACTGGCTGGGATTCTTATAATCTAGCCATTGCTCAGATTTTTACAATCTAGCCAATAGCTCACAGGTGCTCAGATTCCTTAAGAGTCTGGCCAATTTGGCAGATCTTTAATAAACCTTGTCTCTGGCTGAAAAAAAAAATAATACCTGTACCACCTGCCTCAGTGGGTTGTGGTGGGGTTCAAAGAAGACAACGTGTAGGGGCAGCTAGGTGACTCAGTGGATAGAGTACTGGCCCTGAAGTCAGGAGGACCTGAGTTCAAATCCGGCCTCAAAAAATACACTTGACACTTACTAGCTGTGTGACCCTGGGGAAGTCACTTAACCCCAACTGCCTTAACAAAAAAAAAAAAAAAAAGACAATGTGTGTGAATCATGACACCAATTTGAAAGTGCTATATGAATGATACCATTTGTCCTTCAGGGACTACCACAAGAGACCAGGCTGCAGGGGAAAGGGTCCCATTCAAGGATAAGAAAGGTTGCCCCAAGGTGATTCCCTCCTAGGTAATCTCTGGACCAGCTCTCTGAGGACACTCCCACTCTGGTCCTAACCTGACCAAAACCAGAAACAGGAAATAAAATAATCCAAAAAGATTCAGGAAATCTAAGACTTACGATAGGTGAGGCAGTAGTTGGCCAGACAGGTTGGGGAGGCTGAAAGGGATGAAAAACAAAACAGCGTCATTGCTGGAGCATCAGTAGGGGATGAACCCTGAAGCCTGGCTGGTAAAAAATGAAAGATTTTGTAGGGTTGAAGGTACTACTCTGTGTCTCTCAAGGGTTCTTAACCTTAGGTCCATTAATGGGTGTATTTTTTTAAAAAATATTTTGATAATGATCTTTCACATTATTGGTTTCCTTAGTAATCCTACACATTTTATTTTATATATTCAACAATATTCTTTTGAGAAGAGGTTCATAGGTTTCCCGAGCCCTACTACCCAAGGGCTCTGTCACCCTGATCTAGGGACTGGCCTAGATTAGGGTTCTTAACCTAGGGGGTCTAGGGACCTGAAGGGGTCTTCAGAAAATTACATCTTTATTTCAATATATTTAGTTTTCTTCATAGTCCTTATCTTACATTATGCATTTTTAAAAACTATTATTTTGAGAAGGGGTCCATAGGTTTCACCAGACTGCTCAAGGCATCCAGGACACACACGAAAAGATTAAAAGCCTCTGCTCTAGGAAGGGCTGCAATGTGGGTCTGCTAATCTCCTTTCTGCTTGCCCAAACCCACCTCTCCCAGAAGGACCCTGTGCATGAATTCCCCCAACCCTCCCCTGCCCCCATCCTAGGCATATCGAGGACTTGAAGACACCTCTTCTCCCAGGGGATAATCTCAGATGCTTCTCTAAGCAGTCAGAAGCCAAAGTTGTGATTTCTGATGCAGGTGTCTCTTCCCCCTCCCACCTGGGAAAGTGGCAGCAATTCTCAAATCGCTCTTTCATTCAAAGCAATCTCTGTTTGCTTTAAGAAGCAGAGAGGGGGTTTTCTCCTAATGAGGATTCAAAGGAAGCAAAATACTGTCTGACGCTGTTTGGAGTGAGGTGACCCTGGGGACCCATGCACCTCTTATGTTGACAGCTGAGCCTTGCAATTCTGGAGTCCCAAGTGGGAGCAGGCTTCTGCCTGTCCCCAGGGTGGCTTCCTAGTGTGCTAAGTAAACAGTTGCTGACTAAATATTCTTTCACCCATTGTTCTAACAGCCCTGAGAGACAATGACCCACTCCCTATTCTAACTGACCTTACAGATATTTAACTGATGTAATTGACCTGTTTAACTGTTCTGACTGTTGCTCTGGATGCTCAAACTGTCCTGATTGGCTGTTCTGATGGTTGATCTCACTGCTCAAACTGTGCTGATTGTCTGACTGTTCTGTCTGACTACCTGTTTTAAGTGATCTGACAGTCTCCTGACTATGACTTACCTGAATGATTTCTTCTTGATGACCCAATTGTCTAATTATTCCAAGTGTCCTGAGAGCTGGACTGCCTATTTTCACTGTGCAGACTGCATTTCCCACTGTTCTCATTGCCCTGATCAACTGACTCCCTGTTCTAACTAACCTGACCCACTATGCTAGCTGACGTGCTCTATGTCCTAGGCAAAGTGACTGACTCATTATTCTAACTGAGGGGACAGTCCCTGTTCTAACTCACCTCAGTCCTACCTATGCTGAGCTGCCTGACATCAGACCCAAGCACTGTTCTAACTGGGCCAGCTGATAGTTCTGACTGGCTGGCAAACACCTGGTCCAGACTGAACAGAGAGAAGTGTCAGTCTGCTCACTCACTCATTCACTCACTTTGGGTTTGCCTCCCTTGGGCCTACGAGGAGGTTTTGCTGTCATTGTATGAGGCAGGACATAGCAGGGAGGCTGAATAAGAGCAAGTCTGCTGTTCTGTTAAAAAAAAAGAAAAAAAAGAGCAGCATTCAGGTTAATTAGCAGGTTTAGCAAGGCAAGGAAGAGAACAGGGTAAAGGGAAGGTAGGGAGCAAGTTGGAGGTGAGGCAGGGAGCAGGGTAGAGCTGAGGGAAACTAAGAGAGAAGGGACCTCCTTGGGAAAAATGAAGCTTGTGCAAGCACAGAGAGGAAGCAGGCAAAGAGAGGCGAGCAGGCAAGTTTGAGTGAGTGACAGTTGGGTTAGTTCAAGAAGAGCCTCCCTCTCTTTAATGGAGTCTTCCCTATGGCTGGGATGCCAAGCCTAGCCTATGAGCTGCATCACAAGGCTCTTGTAACAGTACCTGAAAATTCCCACTCTCCCCATTGCCCAAGCCCAAGAATTAACTAACAACCTTCACTCCTGAAACCATCTTTCTGTTCTATTTATTTTTAAATTTTTATTTTATTTTTTTTATCCATTCAGTCCCCATCTTGTCTGATGAAGACAGAGAGGATGCCTTCCTGGCCCCCCTGGTTGTTGCTGAGAATCTTCTCCTGATGTTTGTGACGAGAGACGACTGGACGAAACATTATGTACTTTCTGGCCTCAACTGTTAAGAACCTGGAATGGGTGAAGGAGAGTAGGGGAATCTCCTTGCTTGAGGGTGTCAAGATATTATTAGGAGACACCCTGTTTTCCAGAGCTATGGTCCAGCAAGCAAGCTGTGCCCTGAGCTTGGCATAACAACAATCCTTTGTACTCACCCTCTGAATGATCTCACCCTCTGGCAAAATCATACAATTAATGTATTGCTTTGACCAGCACCAGGTGTTCTCTGAGCTTGGAAGAGCATTGTCCAAGCTCAGACAAGTTCTGGTCATAAAACCCTGCTGTGAATCAAACTTATCTCATTGTTGCTGTTAGCCCTCATTATCAGGGCTGCAGGAAACTGCAGGCAGAGATAATATAACTTGCTTAAGATTACACATGTAAGTTGTGTAACCCTACTTCTGACACCAATTAATGTCAACTGGACTGAACGGGCCTCTCACTTGTGGTTCACCAGAGCTGAATAGAGCAGGCTAGAGACAGGAAACAGGCTGAGGACTGACCGTAGCCCTCCCTGCTCACCAGCCTTCAGTAACTTCCTATAATAGGACCATACATCTACAGCTGAAAGGGAACTCAGAGGTCAAATACTCCTCAGAAGTCAACTATCCAACTGTCTCATTTTACAGCTAAGGAAGCTCAGACCCATCCAGGTTAAGAGGCCCAAAGTCACACAAGTAATAAAAGACAGAGCTAGGATTTGAACTCAGGTCAAATTGGACTCTAAGGTCAGTGCTGCAACATTAGCACTCTTGATTATATAATGCTGCCTCGAGGACCTCCTAACACCACTAGAATAAGACACAAATTCCTCAAGCTGGCACTAAAAGACCTCCCCAGCCTTCCAACCTTATTTCTTATCAGTCTCCTTCCAAACTGGTCTACTTGCTGCTCCCCAAACTCAGCATTGAATTTCCCACCTCCAGGCCCTCACTTTTGCCTCTTAGAATCCTTAGCTTCCCTCACATTTCAATTCAGACGGAACTTCCTGTGGAAAACCTTCCTGGCTTGTACCCAGTCATTAGTTCTCTCTCTCTCTCTCTCTCTCTCTCTCTCTCTCTCTCTCTCTCTCTCTGTCATCTTAAATCATTTTGTATTTATTTCTCTGTATCCTACAGTAGAATATAAGTTTCTGGAGGTCAGGAATTACTCTGACATTTGACTTTGTATAGGAAGTGCTTAATAAATGCTTGGTGAATGAATTGAATCAGTAATAAACTAGATTTGGTGAGGAAAGGATAAACCTCGCCATGACCTCCAGCTCCGTTAATGATTTCCTATGTTTGGGTAGGGATGTTTATGAAAGAGAAGGAAACAGAAGGAAGGGAAAGGGCAGATGTAGGGAGAAGAGACAGATGAACAGGATAAAAACATGGACAGAAAAGAGGAGAGGTAAAGACAGGGGGAGATAGAGTCAGGAAAAATGCCAACCAGGGCCACAAATATTAAAAGAGAGGAAAGAAATGGGGACAAACCAAGTTGAAAGCATTTAGAACTAGGAGTAACCTTAAAAAGTCATCTTACTCAAGCCCCTCGTTTTACATCAAAAGAGGTGACAAGGACCTGAAATAAAGTCCTCAGACATTCAGTGGCAAGGAAGAGACTGTAAGGTCGGAGACATTACATGACTTGCCTCAGAGTAGCAGAATCAGGATTTGAACTCAGGTTCTTTCACTCTATCACTTTGCCTCCCAATCAGACAGTGAAGGAGGAGTGGAAATAACAGAGTGGACTTAGAGGGACAGAGACATGGGGGAGAGAGTGGGAGTTGGGGGGGATAGAGCCCAGCAAAGGGGCAGAAATGCAGTTCAGCTCAGTCTGGTTCAATTCAATTTAACAAATCTTGATTAAATGTCTACTATGTGTCAGGCACTGTGCGAGGTGCCAAAAATGCAGGAGGGAAAATGACAAAGCCAAGTGGAAGGTAAAGAAGACACACTCCTGGGGGAGAGTAACAGGAGCTTTTCCCTTCCAAGTTCAGGAGAGGGAGCAAGTGAAGTGGGAGCAAGAGGGTTCGGGGAGGAGGAGAAGGGGCTTCCTCCTGGCCAGTCTGTAGCCCTGAATGTGTCTGCTGGTAGTGGTAGCTGCCGCTCAGTGGGATCTCCTCCCCTCCTTTGGGATAGGAGATAGGACAGTGGAGGAAGCCCGTGCCATCCATTCTGACCTGGAAGTTGATGTAGGACACCTGCACTATGCCCTCGATCGCGATGGTGTCCACTTGATGGAAAGGGATCCGGTGCTGGTACTGGATGAAGTAATTACCATTCACTATCACCTGCCAACGTGAAGAAGGTGCATGAGCAAGAAAGCCACAAACGTGAGTCCTGGAGACTGGATCTTCCCCCATCTGCCATCATGACCATCAGGTCTCCAGTCGCTGAGAATGGCCGACATCGAGCTCCCACCCAGGGCTCATGGTTCTGACCTCTGATACCAATAGAATAAATCAAATCTTTCCTTAGCATGATGGTCCTTTAAATATTTGAAGGCATCAATCCTATCTCTCCTGAGCTTTCCCTTCTAAGGCTAAACACCCCATTCCCAATGGCTTCATCTGCTTTTGACGTGGACCCAAGATGCTTCACCATCCTTGTTGGCCTCCTATGGACACGTTCCAGTTCATCAGGGCCCTTTTTGAATGTTGATGCCTAAGACCAAACGCAGTATTTTGGATACAGTCAGAGCAGAGCAGACTATAGCGATGAGACTATTGTCTGCCTCTCAGTGCAGCCCAAGGTTACATTTAGCTACTTTTGTGACTGTGTTGTACTATTGATTCACATTGAGCACGTGGGCCACTAAAACCCTCTGATCTTTTTTAACCAAACTGCTGTCGCTAAGCCATGCTTCCTCCATATTGTACACCTGAAGTTGACTTTTTTGAAGCCATGCCCTCTGACTCATAAACCACCGTGCTCTCTAAAAGGAAGGTGACTTAGCGGGGACGATGCTGTCCTTACCTTGAAGTCTGTACTCTGGACCTGAAAGCGAATTTCAAAAGGCGCCCCCTTCTGGAAAGGCATCTTCATCCTCCTCTCCTCCTGCCCCCAGGAACCATTCTGCTTTGTGTTACACACAACAACACCGCCACTTTCAAACCGAGGGTTGAAATGAAAGGCGATGTTGTTTCCATCAAACCCATGCTGAAAATTCACAGAAAACCTAGTCCAGGGGCCAAAAAAAAATAATAATAGAAGGGCAGTTAGTGGATGCAGTGTGCTGCTGGTGATCAGTAAGATGATGGCCCAGAAGCTACTCCTTAGCTTTAGAAACTTCCTTTTCCTGGTCACTCTTCTTTTCTCTCTTTCCTTCTTCCTTTTAGTCTTTGTGACACTTTTCCCCTTGGTACTCTGTTTTAAATACCTGCACTTAGAGATCTTAGTTCTATTGTGTCTAAGTGTGTGACTCCTCAGATGGTAAATGAGAGGGATGTCCACTTATTCTTAGTCCCCCCCTACTCATCACTCAAGCCCCACCTCCTCCATGCATCCCCCTTTTGTCTGCCCCAGTCCACAGGAAAGTTCTGTGTACTAGACGAAGGAGGCTGGGAAGGGAGAGTGATGCACAGTTTAGACCTCATACAGTCCCTGCCCTCATGGCATGTCTCCTCCAGTAGCAGATGAAACCAGAACAACTAAGATTTGCACCTGGGTTCCCTAACTCATGATTCAGTGCTCTCTAACTTAGACATCCCCTGGTATTGGAGTTCTTAAGCTTTTATGTATCTTGGATTCTTCTGGCATTCTAGTGATGCCCATGGACCTCTTTCTCAGAATCATGTTTTTAAATGCATTTCATTACAATGAAATGAAGATCTATTTTTTTGCCATCCAGTTTCATAGACTCCCTGAAATCCTGGTTAAGAAACCCTGCTGCTGTCCAACTCCCTCATTTTCCAGAGGAGACAACTGAGGACCAGTGAATAGAAATTACTTTCTTGGGGTCTCACAGGTAGCGGTGGAAAAGCTAGGATTTGAACCCAAGTCTTCTGATTCCAAACCTGGCACCCTTTGCTCTGTACCCACACTATCACCTTCAAAGTCCTTTTATTAAGGACTTTTTTATTAAGGGGATCTGTTCTGTGAAGTTTGGATTCAAAGAGCCGCACTTGAAGCCCTAGAGGGCCACCTGTGGCCTCGAGGCTGCAGGTTCCCCACCTCTGCTCTAATTCCACATGGGAACTTTGTCAGGTTCAATCAATATTGCTTGATTGATTTAATGATGTTTTATTTCTCCTGGTAATGTTCTGAATTCATATTCCTGGTTTAGCTCGGGCCAGTAATAGCTGAGTAGGTTAAGGTAGCCCTCAAGTTCAATTCATTAATATTTATTAAGCTAGATTGTGGAGAAGTTACAAAATTTAGATCACATATGGTACCTGCCTTCCTTGATTTTTACAGACTAGTTAGACAAGTAATGAGACTAAGGAGTAGCAGTACACAGACTAGTAGACAAATAATGAGGCTAAGGGGTAGCAGTGCACAGACCAGTAGACAAGTAATGAGGTTAAAGGGGTAACAGTGCACAGACTAGTAGACAAGTAATGAGGCTAAAGGGGTAGCAGTGCACAGACTAGTAGACAAGTAATGAAGCTAAGGGGTAGCAGTACACAGACTAGTAGACAAGTAATGAAGCTAAGGGGTAGCAATGCACAGAGGCCTGGAGCTGGGAAGACTCATGTCCCTGAGTTCATATCTGGCCTCAGACACTTAATAGCCATGTAACCCTGGGCAAGTCACTTAACCCTGTTGCCTCAGTTTCCTCATCTGTCACATGAACTGAAGAAGGAAATGGCAAACCACTCCAAGTATCTTTGCCAAGAAAACCCCAAATGGGGTCACAGAGAGTCAGACACAGCTAAAAAAACAAAACAAAACAAAACAAAACCTTGCTAAACAATGAGGCTAAAGTACTAACTTCCATTCCTACGTGGTCAAGGGTCAAAATTTGACAAAATGAAATGCCATTCCTTGCTATTTCCCGTTTCTGAGCATTCACTCTAAGATTGGCCACTATGCCTAGAATGAGTGCTTGCTTTTTCATCTCTACTTTTCAGATTTCTTGTCTTTTTACCTCAAGGTTCAGCAGAATGATCTCTTCCCCCAGTTCATGACCCCCTCCTCCACACTACCTCTTCCAGTATTAGCTTTTTTTCTGGATTTTTCCTCTGACTTCATTGCACCCTGTGTTGTATTTACCCAGCTATGAGTGCATGTAATTCCTGTATCCCTCACCCCTTATCATGTAAACTCCCTAAGGGGAGAGGATTCATAGGGGGGAAAAAATCTTGCTATCCCTAGCTCCTAGCTTGGTGCCTTGTACATAGTAGGCACTTCAGATGAGTTGATGAAGTTGAGGTGAAAAACTGTTTCCTGGCTAGATTCCACACCCTTAATGCTGACCAGTCACCTCTCAGATGAGGTCATGTTCAGAGGCTGGGCTAAGAAAGGGTTTGAGACACATTAGTCTTTTTAGTCTATTTAGATCAAGGCTGTAAACCCATGTCTTGCAGAGGGCCAGCCAGGGTATCATTGTCATCTGATTTTTGTCATTGTCATGTGGCTCTCTGACCCATGGGCTTATTCAGCCTCTGAAGTCAGGTGGAATAACTTGAGACATCAGGGCAATTTCCAGGGACAATTGCTGCTTGTGCCTTCACCTGCTGGTGAATGCCCTGGTCTACTCAGAGACAGGACATGTAAGAGGAAAAGAGAAGAAACAAGTACCTAGTCCCACTGGTCTGAAGGACCAACCCGTTGACAACGACCTCATGTCCATCCTGGAGTCCACCATGGATGGGCCCAGAGAACGGAATGACCTGCAGAGAGGAGGAAGGATATAGATGTCAGTTCTGGGTCTCCAAACAAAAAATCCAGGAAGGTCCTATCGTCCAAGATCAGGGCTTAGAGTCAAAGATGAGGCAGATCAAGGCTGTACCCTGACAACATAGCTTCCCAGAATTTTAATGCTTTCTACCACCAACAAACGGAAAGGCAGGGAGGGGGTGTTTCTCCCTCCCATCCTCGGGACTATGGCTATATCCTCTGAATTTTTTTCTACAACCATTTAAAGATTATTTTTCTTTTTTATTATGAACTTAGCAACCATTAGCAAACATGCATTTTGACATACAACAAAAGAGAAAATTGAATATGAAACTATGAATTTCTCTTACTTGGAATTTGTTTTTCAAAAAGTCTATATTCAATGTAACACGATAAGAACAAAATTCTCCTATTTGTGTTCCTTCTACAACTTTTTGCTTCTGCCTTGTCAATTTTATTTTTTATTCTTCCTATTTTATTGTTTTTATGACCTTAATAAACATCATCAAATAAGAATATCTCAATATACAAAGAACAGCATAAAGGGGGGATCACATAAGAAGCTATTTTAATAGGGGTGGGGCTCATGTGGACCATCCTAGAAAACTGATGGGGTCCACACATGCCTCAGATGCCCATCACACTATGAACATCTATTATAAGCCCTTTTTTTTAAAAGGGGGTATATTAAATTTCACATGGTAGTTCCAACACATCCCTGCTTCTCTGTGTCCCCTTTCTGAACTTCTGCTCTCTTCTGTGCATTTTTAAATGTTTAAATATTCCATTACTTTTCTTCTTATTGTTTTTTGCAATACTATCACTACATTCCCCAGCAATCCCCCTCCAAAAAAAAATAAAAGCCCTTAGTTCTTGTCCCATGACTTTTAACTGGCAACCCTCTCTTGCCCAATCTTTTTTTCCATCACATTTTTGGCGAACAAATATTTACAGCTGTTTTTAGACCAGCATTCTCAAAATGCGGTTTGGGAACCCCTAGCAGTCCCTTTCAGGGAGTACGTGAGGACAAAATTATTTTTACCATAATACTAAGATGTTTCAATTTCTATAATGATAATTTCTAATAATTTCTCATTTCTAATAATAAACATTGATTGTCATAACCCACATGAACAAAAACTGTTCAGGGAGTCCTCAATAATTTTTAAGAGTATAAAGGGATGGGACAGCTAGGTGGCGCAGTGGATAGAGCTCAAATCTGGCCTCAGACACACGACACTTACTAGCTGTGGGACCCTGGGCAAGTCACTTAAGCCCAATTGCCTCACTAAAAGAAAAAAAAAATAAGAGTATAAAGGGATCCTACGACCAAAAAGTTTGAGAACTGCTCTTCCAGAATAAGCGTTGCTTTGCTAGAGTGGTAGGAAACTTACTCGAATCACAGACCTCTTCTTAAGATTCTTACTAAACACAGATTTCCAACTGATTTACAACATGACAAAAACTGATTCCACCTGATGTCCAGACCCCTGTACATGCTCTTATTTGTGTTATGTACACTCCACCTGAGTAGCTCCCTTGTGCCCCTGTCACCCTATAATTGTACCTCATCAGCCACGTAATCTTGTGATTGAAATGTTCCTAACTTCTGCATTCTTGCAACACAGATATCAGACTGCCTGAAACCCATGAGCTCTGGGCCTGCACATTTCTAAGTCATCTTAAACTCACCACAGACCATCGCAAACATTCTACAGAAACAAACTCATTGCAGTATTAAGACTGTTTTCCAATTTAAACTTATCCTCTGCACAGGTAACAATTCTTCTATCTGGTAGATTTTCAAATGAACTGGTTGGTAAAAATGTCATTCAGTGGAGTTTCTGTGAGAGAGTAGCTAGTGGTAGAAGAATATCACATCTGGAAGGATTCTTTCCTTATGAAGGCTAGTTTATATAATATATACATGTGTATATACATATATGCATATATTATGTAAACTAATTATTATATAAATATATTATAACTAATATATAAATTAAGTATATATAATTATATAAACCAAGTATATAAACTTATCTAGTTTGTTAAAAATGAAGCAACTAGGAGGCAGTTAGGTGGTGCAGTAGATAGGGCACCAGCTCTGGAGTCAGGAGGACCTGAGCTCAAATCCAATCTCAGACCAGACATTTGACACTTTCTAGCTGTGTGACCCTGAGCAAGTCACTTAACCCCAATTGCCTTGCAAATAAAGAAAGAAGGAAAGGCAGACAAAAATGAAACAGAAAAAAATGAAGCAATATATCCAACTGAACTTCAAGTACTTTTATCATTTAAGTTCATGCTTGTCACTAGTCAGTAGAAAGGTAAATATTTCATATCATAACTAGCTCTTCTTTTTCATTAGGTTAGGACAGGTGACTAAAAATTTAAAAATGAATTTCCATCTCTCAACAAGAGAACTTATAAAATTCTCTTACCATTTTCTACTGTATGTTTGTATGAGTGAATAGTTTCATTTTACTCCTGTTTTAAATCAAAATAATTAAATAAATAATGCAAAAAAAGAAATTTACTAGAGTCAGAAGAGATATCAATCATTTTTCAGTCATCTTTGACTCTCTGTGACCCCGCTCGGGAAACTGAGGAAAACAAGGTTAGGTGACTTGTCCGGGGTCACATAGCTAGTAAATGTCAGAGGCCAGATTTGAACCCAGGTCTTCCTGACTTCAGGCCTGCCATTCGTTCCTCATCTAGAGAAGATTATTCTCAAATCCGTATATATATGGGAGAGGGGAGTGTTTGCCACACCTTGTTCTACCTAATCCTTATTCTACCACTTGGGGGCCATCTCCAGTTGTCCTGATCTATATCTTACCACTGGATCCATATGGCTCTGGAGGAGAAAGTGAGGCTGGTGACTTTGCATAGCCCTGCCTCACTTAAATCCATTTCACTTGCAAGTCATGGCATGATATCAGGGGCTCTGGAAAGACCCACCCATCCCTCCAAATATTTCCTCCACCTGTTTTCTGAGCCCTGAGATTCCACTAACAGGCAGGAAAGCCTTTCACTCTGTGACTGGAGACCATGTTTAGACTACAAGTACTCTTGAGAGTGGTTAGTTAGAGCTTAACCTGAACGACATCAGCTGGTTTCCTGGGTGGAGGTGGCACAGGAGAAACAAAAGTATCTTGTTTGTATCTCCTGAGCTTGTTTTCCTTGCCTTCTGCCCACAAAGGGCTGGATGGGGCAGGTGGAGGCTCTCAGACACCTCAGATGCCCCCAGTTCTTGCAGGCTCTGGAAATGGGAGGCATTTTGGAGATTATCTTATATTACCTAGCATAGATTTTTTTTTTACTTACTCCTTCATACAGGGGCTCTTGGAGCAGCTAGGTAGCACCATAGTGCACACAGCACTGTGCCTGGAGTCTGGAACACTTATCTTTCTGAGTTCAAATCTAGCCTCTGACATTTACCAACTGAGTGACCCTGATCATCCCTGACTCCGTTTCAGAATTGTATTTTGATCCTAGCATCTCTCGTCTGTCCTAAAATTTTTGGGTTTTGCAATACCACACGATCCCCATCTCATCAGGGGCCAAGGCCAAACCTTCCCAGATGTGCTTATTCCATTTTCTCCATGAGAAAGTCTGGCCTTGTGGTCTTGTGGGAACTTGTTTATGTTTGAAGCTTTCCAACTGTGACTTTGATGTAACAGCTACAAAGTAAGCGAGTGTCTCAGGAGGGACAGCAGCCACAGTCTTGGGGATGGGGTCAGAGCACAGTCCACATAAAGAAAATTCAGACCCAATATGCAAATCCTTCCTGGTCCAGTGACTGCTTTTCAGGCCTTAGATCACCACTGGGTGCTGCCAACATCCCTTCTTATTTTTTTCTTCCCTTATCTCCTTAATGTGAGATGCTCTCACCACATGGCCTGGTAGTATCCCAACTGGAACTGGAAGGGCAGAAAAGCAGTGTGTGTTTAGCATACAAAGCTGGGGCGGCATCTAGGGTGTATGAAAGCATCAACCCTTCTTGGCAATTTGCCTGTGTTCCAGCCCTGTAGGACTAGATTCCCTTACGTGAACTTAAGCTAACATTTCCTGGAAGGAAATAGAGAATTTCTTTAACTGAGAATCAGTCCAGTACAAAACAACACTGAAACCAGGCTGAGACAGAGATGCGACTGACCTACCCAGACTGTGGGAGGAGCTGAGATACAGAGAATCACAATTCTTAGGGCTGGAAGGGCCTTAATTTAGCATCTAGTCTAATCCCTGAATAGATGAGGAAACTGAGGCCTGGAGAGGGTTAATAACTTGAAGACTGTGGGACTGGGGAAAAGGGATAGAAGAGGGAAGGGGAAAGACAAACACATTATTAAACACAAGGAACTTATATTATTTATATTATATTATATTATTGTAACAGAATTATATATTATATACAATATTGTATGATATATTATGTTAAATTTATATTACTTATACAAATATTCTCCCAGTTGACCCTCACAGCAATCCTGGTAGGTAGGTGCTATTATTATCCCCATTTTATTGTTGAGGAAAGTGAGGCTTGACAGGTTAAGTGACTGGTCCAGAGTCACACAGCTAGTAAGTATCTGAGGCAGAATTTGAACGCAGGTCTCCCTCACTTTAGGCCCAGTACTCTCTTCATTGTACTACCTACCTGCCTCACTCTCCAGGTTTCCTGTCTAGCCAGTTTTCTCAGAGTATAGTTTCCAAGCCCTCTGGTGACAGATGCACATTTGCCTCAAAGGTACGGATTTTGGAATGGATCAAAAAGAGCAATAGTGGGACAGCTAGGTAGCACAGTGGATAGAGCACCAGCCCTGGAGTCAGGAGACCTGAGTTCAAATCTGACTCAAATGAGACATGTAACACTTACTAGTGACCCTGGGCAAGTCACTTAACCCCATTGCCTAGCCCCCCCCCCAAAAAAAACACACTAGTTTTGTAGTCAGAGGACCTGGGTTCAAATCTTGCTTTTGTCACTTACTACCTGTGTGACTTGGAGTAAATTCCATAACCTTTGTGCCACTCGGTTTCTATATCTGGAAAATGAGAGAATTGGATTAGGCAGCTTCTAAGGATCCTTCCAGTTCTAAATCTATGATCTCCTACCTTTTTCCTATCTCCTCTCCATACCCTCAGCTACATCTGGATGTGACCTTGGACTATGCTATTAGCTCCTCTGGGCCTTGGTTTCCTCATTTGTAAAAATGAGAGAACTTAGCCTAGACCATAGATTTATAACTAGGAGAGACCTTAGAGTTTATCTAATCAAATGGTTCTCTATTCTTTTTTTTTTTTTTTTGGTGAGGCAATTGGGGTTAAGTGACTTGCCCAGGGTCACAAAGCTAGTAAGTGTTAAGTGTCTGAAGCTGGATTTGAACTCAGGTCCTCCTGACTCCAAGGTCAGAGCTCTATCCACTGCCCCACCTAGCTGCCCCAAATGCATCTTCTTCTATTCTTTTTTTTTTTTAATCAAATGGTTCTCAAAACATGGTATGAGGACCCTTGGGTAGGGAAAAGGGGGAAGCAGTTCCTAAGATCCTTCAGGGGGGCTGTGAGGTCAAAATTATTTTCATAATAATACTAAGATGTTATCACCCTATTAAAGTGTTCCTCCCTTTTCTAACTTCATATCTGTGTGAGGCTGGATTTTCTTCATATACTTCAACCAAAACAATACATCATAACAGATTGATTGTAGAAGCAAATGTAAGAATCCAACTGGCTTCTACTAAGCCAGACATTAAAGAGACTTTCAAAAATATGTAAAAACAGTTTCACTTCTCATTTTTCTTGTTTTGGAAAAGATAGTTATTTTTCATTAAAATATATTATGTTAGCAGGTAATGGGTTTTTATTGTCTTCTTAAAAGGAATTACTGGGGCAGCTAGGTGGCGCAGTGGATAGAGCACCAGCCCTGGAGTCAGGAGGACCTGAGTTCAAATCCAGTGTCAGACATACATCACTTACTACCTGTGTGACCCTGGGCAAGTCACTTAACCCCATTGCCTAGCCAAAAAAAGAAAAAGAAAAGGATTTGAAAAAAAAAGGAATTACTAAATTAATGCATTAATTTGAATTAATGATTTAAATTAAATATTTTAAAATTTGATCAGTTTTAATTTCTAATACAGTAAATATTGAGATCAATAACCCACATGAACAGAAGCTCTTTGGGATCCTCAATAATTTTTAGAGTGTAAAGGGATTCTGAGACCAAAGAGTTAGCAAACCACTGGTCTAGTCCAAGCCCATTTCTATACAGATCACCTGTAAGGTCCTTTAGGTCTCTAAATTGTAAGGCCTAATTTATGATTCTTGTAGGTTTCATAGGGAGATACAGTCATCCACATCAGAGACTGCCTTGTGGAAAAGCGGAAGGAAAGGAACCTGAAGATGGTTCTGGGCTAGAAGAGGAAAGCTGAGGTACATAACTGGATCCTTCATACACCCCCAATCACTTCCCCTGGATTCCTCATCCCCCAGGCTGCAGCACATTTAATCATTACCATGTGTCTCAGGGTCAGACTGCTATCAAGGAGAGATCTCTGGACCAAATGGACCATTGGATTGGATCATCTAAAGCTTCTGACCTTTTGACATTCTCTGTGGAGTAGGGTTGCTGCTCCCCTCCACCCCACTGTCCTCTCTAAAATAAACCATCCTCCCCTGACTATTTCCTCCAGTACCCCCAGGTGCACGTCCCCAGAACAGGTTCCTTACAGATGCATGGAGGTAGCTTGCTCCACTCCAGCACAGCCCACTTCCTCTATATGGTACCCACCACAAGTTTACTCACCGGATTCTGGTAGGCAGGCTGGCTACCACCGAAAGACATGCTGCTGCTACCGCTGCTGCTGCCGCTGCCGCTGCCGCTGCTGCTATTGCTGTTGCTGCTGCTTTCACTAAACCAAGAGCTTGAAAGGGGGAGGATTTTCTAGAGAAATAGAAACTGAAGCAAAACTGAGCTGGCAGCAGTTCAAGGGGAGGGAGCTGTTAAGAAGAAGGAAGTGACTGGGGACAGTCAGATGAGAATGGGTGGAGTACTATGCTGTTCGTTCTACCCCCAATAGATCAATATAACACGTACTCAAGTCCATAAATACAAAGTCATTTCCAGAGTGAGAGACCGATAGCCTCAGGGAGCCATCTGAGCTATGCTTGAAGGAAGCTATTCATAGACAAAGATGTGGAAGGAACCTTCTTTTAAGTGTGCTAGTCAGACTCCCTCATTTGACAGTAAGAGAAACTGAGGCCGAGAGAATCTGTGGCAGAGCTTGAATTCACATCCAAGCCCCCTTACTCCAAATCCAGCAACTCTTCCCATTGGGCTAGGCAGAGCTCCTAGGACATGTGGGATCCCTTTTACTCTTAGGCATTTGATGTGAATTGTCTCCTAGTCAGATGTGACTGGATGAAACCAGCTGGTTTGTAAGTTCCTTGAGGGCAGGGGCTTCATGTCAGAGGATTCCAGATTGAGAAGGGACCTCAGAGGGTGTCCAGTGACACCTTCATTTTATAGATGAGAAAACTGAGGCCCAGGGAAATTTAACCACTTGCCCAATGCCATACCAACTGAAAATATCATACCTTCTTATGTACCCTTATGTCACCTGCAAAGATTAGGGAGCAGAGTCAGTGTTAGAAGTGCAGAGCCTTAACTAGCAGTTTGGGGGATGGGGCAAGCAGCACCCAAATATGCCGTCAAATCAGTTTTTAGGACAGATTCAGTTGAGGAAGTGGGTACTAAAGGGAAGGTTTTGGAACAATGGGATCTGTGGGAACGGTAGCACTGACTGTTCTGTGATGGGGAGACTAAGACCCTAGAATGTCAGTCTTCCAGGGCAAAGACCCCAGAGCTTAATGAGACTGCTAACTTATTGAGGCTGCTAGCAGGGAATCTGCTCTCTGGTTGAGGTGGGGATAGGTGTGATGCAAGCTGGTCATCTGGCACCTTTCCTCTCTAATTGAGGCAGAGGTTAGCTAGGTGCTACTCCCATTGCTTCTGTACTTCTACAAATAGGCTCAATCCCCTCTAAATTTCACCCTGGGGCATAACGCTGGCTTCAGTGGGGGGTGGCGAGGGGAAAGGATGCAGGAGCATGTGAGACTTGTACCAGGCAGAAAGGGGAGCAGGTAGATAGAAAGCAGCAGGGAGGCAGAGGGGGCAGGGAGAAGGGAGTGGCGTTTGTGTCCTCATTGCCCTCAAGCAACCTGCAATTTAGATGGGGAAGGAAAACTAGTGCATACATACATAAAACAATTTGGATATGAGGAAGTGTTTTTATACAGACACACACAAACTGAAAGTACAGGAGAATTCAATAGGAGACAGATGAGTTGGAAGAGTCTAGATTTAGACCTGGAAGGCACCCACAGCCCGTCAAGTCTAACCCCTTCATTAGAAGCTGAAGGTGAAGAAACTGAGGCTCAGAAAGTTTTGCTCAAGATCACCCAGGTAATAGAGGCAGGATCCTCGGACCGAGAGCTTCTGACTCCAGAACCAGTGCTCTGCCCGCTGTGCCTACAAGGAACTCCTGAAAGGCTTCATGGAAGAGATGGGGCTTGACATATTAAAATGTCAGTCCATCTGTGGAGTCATACAACCACTCCGGAAAGCAGAAAACCGAAAATGGGGTCATGAATAGTCAGATATGACTGAATACAAAGGAACAACAACAAAAACCCCCTCAAAGAGGAAATTACTAGCAGCTGAGGAGTGTGAGAAAGCCTTGGTCAAAAGAAGGGACCTGAGCCTTCTTGAAGGAAGTTGGGGAAAGGGATGAGGAGGGAGAACATTCCAGGCACAGAATTAGGAGTGTCATATGTGTGGGATAGGAAGGGGGGAGAGAGAGATGTGTGGGACAGCGATGACCCTTACCCAAATTAATTCAGAGGCTTCTCTAGGTAGAAAGTAGAAAGGATTTTTATTTTGATCTCGAGAAAGAGTGACTCACACCAAAAGGCAGTTCGATGCAACACCGCAGGTGGTGTCAGCCAAGCAAGCATTTTTAGAGGTTCTAACTGCAACCCCCTACCTCTTACGCTTATTCAGAGGGCACAGTCTAAACACGAAAAAGCTACCTCAGCAACAGCAGTGGAAATTACAGAATCATTACATAGTTTTCACCTGCCTTTCCCTCCTTCAAGTATCCTCTTAGTACATCCTGTTTCATTTTAGATCCTGGAACAATTTGTAGTTATACTTATTTTTGCAACAATTTGAACATATTTATCCGGGCGACTTACAAGCTTCCTGACCTGGGTACACATATATTATTATTAGGGGTCTTTACCTTATTTTACTTATTTGAGTTTAGATTTTATGAGGGGTCTTCACCAATCTCACTCAATCCGTCCTCTTATTTGTTTATTGAAGACCTCTCACACCAGTTTTGGTGTCTTCCCTCCACTATTTCATCTCTTAGTTCTGATCCTTCTGGCCCAGTCCTGTCTACCTGCTATACTGGGGTCCATCCCTGCTTCCTTAAGATCATCAGTTGAACTGACCCTTCGGCTTTCTTTTCTAATCTAATCGTCTTAGACAATGCATCCTGTGCTAATTTAGTGATTAACTGCATCATCCATGGGAGACATATGGGAAGAAGAACAACTCCACTGATAGCCATCAGGAGAAACCATAAGATTTGTTTCTTCCAAACCAAGACCACCAGGAGGTATTAAAGGGAGAGGACCAAGTCTGAACTGGAACATGAGCCAATTTCCTAATGTCTTTAGTAATTCCTTTCACCACTGCCCCATTATCACCAATTTTTACACAACATGTGGGTAGATACTCCACCTTCCTCAGCCAATAGGTAATCTAAAACTGATCTGTGTTGGAGGACCACTTCTCTGGTTTGGGTAGCCTGATCTGCTAACAGATCCAGAGCTTTCAAAGTCTGGTTAGTAATGATCTCTACCACTGCCTGGAGCCTAACTCATCTGTTAAGGATATAGATTGGGGTCCTATATCCCCAACTCCCATCTTGAGCCCAAGTAGCTGGTCCATAAGTTTGGATGATTCTCTCTGGGAGCCACACATTGCCCCACCCATTTGCTGACAATAGAGGCGTCTAGGGACCTTCTTAGCCAATCTTGACTGAGGCTATCATATAATCTTATTCCAAGATGGCCTCCCTCTCTTCCTGGAAGGAAAAAGAATTTGGGGCGGACTAATCCAATATAACAAACTCCAGCCCAATCAAAAGGGAGGTGAGTGTAGGCAGTGGGGCCGCAAATCCAATAGTGCCCTTTCGAAGCTGGTAGTTTAGATGCCGACTCCTCACACCATCCCCAGTGTATTTTGGAATGATTCCCTGCTGCTGGGTAGTAGTACATATTATAGGGTCCTAGAGGTCCACCTCCTAAGTTATTATCCTTATACTGACATTTCCACAGGGCTACATTCTCCTCCCATTCATAGTTTGTTGTGATGAGATCTCCTGTCCAGTTCACTTTATCCCAATAATATGAGAGGTAGTCCCTTTCCCCAGTTTCGTTGGTCCATCCCCAATTTATATAGGGGACCTGTAGAATTCCTTTCACCCCCTGGCATCAAGTTGCTTTTTCCCAAAGTTCAGCCTTTTTATGATCTTTTAGGAGGACTGCTACGTCCTTTGTGCCCTTGCTATTCCATTCTTGTTGGACCTTAGTACAATTATATATTTCTGCTCCCTTAATTCCTGTAAGGGTCCAATCGCAATGACTTTCCCCTAATACAATTTTCCCTTCTGTTTGGTTCAGGCAGAATACTCCTTTCCTTTCCTCAGTAAGCCGACAGGAATGTTCCTCCCAATCCTCCCCAAAACCTGTCTCACTATTTACTACAGATTTATTGCTAAGGAGCCATTCTGGTTTCAGAGGAACAAGGACGCATGGCCATTGGGATAGTCTCTGGGGTCCACCACAAATCCAACAGTTAGTCAAAAGTTAAAATTCTGAGCTACAGTTTCCATCAATTGTTCAAACATATTTTTCTCTGCTGACCAGGATACAGGAGCAAATTGTGCGGAGGTTAAAGAACAGATCAGAAATAGCATCAAGGAAATCCCCATGGTATCACACTCTGATTACAAGTAAAATGATTATGTAAAGAAGTAGAAACACAAGCAAAAATTCCAATCAACAATATGGTTACAAGTAGAACAGGAATTAACACACTTAAGAGGATAAGAATTCTAATTGATAAGGGTAGGGGTTTAGGGCTCATGAATCCAACCAGTGTGCGGCTGTTGTGGAGGCATAACTTCAATTCCCCTGGGTCTGTGGAATCGACTGTCCATTCAGCAGGGGGAGTTACCGGTCCCTTCACTCGTGTGTGGTGCGTCCAGCCGCGTTCTTTGGTCCGAACCACTGTTTATGAGGTCAGCAGGACTTAGAAGGGTCCTTCCCAAGATGGAGTGAGCTTTTCTTCCTTCCAAGTCCAGATCAGCACCCAATCACTAGGCTGGAATTTGTGAACTGGGAACCCCAAAGGTGGCATCTGGGCAATCAGCCCTTTATGCTGTAACACATTTAAATGCTTCACCAGACAGTGCACATAATTCCTTAAAAATTTATCCTTATAATTGAACATAGGGTCCCAATTTTCTCCTTTTCCACTTCCCCCAGGATATGGATGTCCACAAAGAAGCTCATATGGGGATAATCCAATATCCCTCCAGGGTTTTGTTCTGATTCTAAGGAGTGCCAGGGGTAAACATCGGGTCCAAGGTAATTGAGTCTCTAAGGTTAGTTTAGTGAGCTGTCTTTTAATTTCTTGGTTCATTCTTTCTACTTTGCCAGAGAAAGGAGGGTGCCAGGGAGTATGAAAATCCCAGTTAATATCCAAGGCTTGTACCAAAAATTGAAGAACCTTGAAAATGAAATGAGTTCCCCGATCTGAGTCTATCCACTCCACTAACCCGTATCTAGGAAGAATTTGTTCTACAAGAATCTTGCCGACAGCTGAAGCCTTTGCTTGGGTTGTGGGGAATGCCTCTACCCACGAGGTCAGATGGTCAACTATGACCAGAAAGTACTTGAGGTGGCCAACCGGGGGCAGCTTGTTAAAGTCTGCCTGGATGCTTTGGAAAGGTCTAATTTCCAGGGGTCTTCCTCCTGCAGGAAGTCAGCGTTGGGCTGACTTATTTGTCCTCCAACACACAAGGCATCCCTCCACTATTTGCCTCACCAGGGTATAAAGACCGGGAGATACATACCAGGTGAGAACTGCATCACACAGATTCTGTACATCCCAATGACTGCCTTGGTGGAGGTGTTGTAACACCTGCCTCATACTTGCCTTGTTTAATACCTCCCGACCATCAGGGAGGAACCAGTTCCCTTGGCTTCCATTCTGGGCCCCCAACTCTAGGGCCTTGTCTTCTTCCTCCTTAGAAAAGGAGGGAGGGGGTAGACTAGGAGTGAAAGAAGGGATTAGGACTAACACTGGATCACCTTGGTCATACGTCTTATCACCAACTCTCCTTGCCTCCTCATCTGCCAATCTATTTCCTTTAGCTTCAAAAGTGTGGCCATGTTGATGCCCATTAACATGTATGACAGCAATTGCCTCTGGTAACAAAGTAGAATGAACCAATCCCTTGCCTTTACTGTCCACCATTCCCCTTTCTTCCCAAATTTTCCCGAATACATGTACCACCTCCCAGGCATACTTAGAATCTGTAAAAATGTTTCCACTTTTTCCTTCTAGTAATTTTAAAGTCTGATTTAAAGTGCAAAATTCATGAGTTTGAGCAGACCAATCTTCTGGCAATCCCCCTGCCTCTTCTAAGGCAAGCCGATCCCCATTAATAATAGCATATCCATTTTTCCTTTTTCCTTCTACCACTCAGGAGGACCCGTCTATAAAAAGGTTTCTGGCTCCAGATATGGGAGACTCCTGAAGGTCCTCCCGAGTCTTTGTCTGAAAATCCACTGTTTCCAAACAACAGTGTTCCTAATCTATTTCCCTTGATCCTGTGCTAGTAAGAAAAGAGGCCGGATTCAGATTTGAGTCTTGGGTCAACACTAAGTCATCCTTTTCCAGTAATTTGGCCTCATACTTCAGGATCCAGCAATCTGTTAACCACCTCCTGGCCCTTTGATCTAAGATAGATCTAACTTGGTATGGTACACGAACTATCAGGCTTCCCCCAAAGGTAAGTTTTCTACTTTCTTCTACTAAGATAGCCGTCGCAGCTACAGCTTGTATACATACAGGCCATCCTCGGGCTACCAGATCTACGACTTTAGAGAGGAAGGCTACAGGTCTTTTCTACCCTCCTCTTATTTCTGCTAAAACTCCTAAAGCTATTCCTTTTTCTGTATTTACATAAAGATGAAAAGGTTTTTCTAAAGAGGGTAAGGGGGGCAGCTAAGTGGCACAGTAGATAAAGTACCAGCCCTGGATTCAGGAGGACCTGAGTTCAAATTCGGCCTCAGACACATAACACTTATGAGCTGTGTGACCCTGGGCAAGTCACTTAACCCCACTGCCTAACCAAAATAAATAAATAAATAAATAGATAAAGAGGGTAAGGCTAGAACTGGTGGAGGTACCAGGGCCTCTTTTAACTGACAAAAACTCTGTTGGCTCTCCGGTGTCCACTGGACAGAATTGGGTTCTTCTTCCAATAAGTGCTGATACAGGGGTTTTGTTAATATTGCATATGAGTCTATCCAAGTCCTACAATAGCCCACTAGCCCCAAGAACTTCCGTAACTCTTTTTAAGTCTTTGGGGGCTCAATTTGGAGGATTCCTGCCACTCCCTCAGGATCCAATCTTTTACTTCCCTCACTAATGAAATGTCCCAAATATTTAACCTCTCTTTCCACAAATTGTAGTTTCCCCTTTGAGACCCAGAGCCCTTCTTTCCCTAGGTAATTTAGTAATTCAATAGAGGCTCGACTGACTTCCTCTCTCTTCTTCCCTGCTACCAACAGGTCATCCACATACTGTAGCACTTGGGCTCTGGGAGGTGTTATAAACTTTTCTAATACGGCTTCTAATACTTGTCCAAACAAATTTGGTGACTCAGTATATCCCTGGGACAAAACACACCATCTATATTGCTGCTTTCTTCCTGATTCTGGGTCTTCCCAGAATGAATTTCCCAGGTGAAAATATCCCTACTTTCAGGGTCTGATGGGCAAGCCCAGAATGCATCCTTCAAATCTATAACACTGAACCACCAGCTATCTTCAGGAATTCTTCCCATAATGGTGTAAGGGTCGGGTACTACCAGATGGGAGGAGAGGACCACCTTGTTAATCTCCCTTAAGTCTTGTACTAGTCTATAGGTCCATCCCCCTTTTTGACTGGTAGAATTGGGGCATTAAAAGGGGAGATACAAGGTTCCAACAGCCCATCCTTTATAAGTTCCTGAATAACAGGCTGGAGACCCCTCCTTCCTTCCAGAGGAATGGGATACTGCTGGACCCTGACTGTCACTGTGGGGTCTCTCAATGTGATTCTAATTGGGGTGATCTTTACCTGCCCCCGATTATGGGATTGTGCCGAGACCTTGGGGTTTATTTCTTCTTCCTCCCCTTCTCTTAACACTAACATCCTTTTTGTAGGGATAATTCGGGTCCCTTGAGGTATTAACTGAATTGAGAGTTTGGTAATCAGATCCCTGCCTAGCAAATTGATCCCTGCCCCCGGTATCAAAAGAAGCCTCCCAAGGGCTGCTATTCCTTCACATTCTAATTCAATAATTTCAGTAAGGGGAACAGTAAAGGTGTCTCCCTTCACCCCAGAAATACGTAGAGTATCTTTGGATAATTTAGTCCCTTAGGGCAACTGTATCACTGAAGATCTGTGGCTCCGGCATCAATCGAGAACACTAATTCTTCCTTTTTGGTCCCACCCTTAAATTTATCAAGGGCTCTGGGTGGGTCGTTTAGATAAACCCCTGACACCCCTAATCTTCCAGTTCTGTAAGGGAGAAAACCCTCTGTTCAGACTTCCATGAAGGGCACTCCCTTCTCATATGACCCTCTTGCTCACATTCAAAACAGGTTAAGGGCCCCCCTCCCTCCATTCTCTCCCCAGGGGGTCTAAACCCCCTTCCTCTTCCTCTGCCATAAGAATTTGATAATTTTGCCTGTGGTTTCATCACTGACCTAGCTACCATCTGTATGGTCTGAAGCATCACTTTAGTTTCTTCCCCTTGTTGTTTTAGAGACTGTAACATGATTTTGGTGTTCTTATCCCTCTCTCTTTTCTCTTTTGATGCCCTGGCCACATATACCTTCTGTGCCATCTCTAGTAACTCATCCAGAGGCTTTGTCTGCCACCCGTCCTGTTTCTGTAACTTCTTATTAATGTCTGACCAAGAATTGGTAACGAAGTATACCCTCAATAAGTTCTGGGCAGTGGGGTCATGCTCCCCCAGCCCAGAAAACTTCCTCGTACACTCCTTAAGTCTAGTCAGAAAAGTGGAGAGGGTCTCATCCTTTTCTTGCTTGACCTACGCCACTTTATTCATATTCTGACTCCGGGGGACTGCATTTCCAATCCCCTGGACAATCATTGTTCTCAAATCTTTCATATTTTCCCTATGGGCTGTGTTGTTATGATCCCACCCTGGGTCCTGAAGGGGGAATTTCTGCTCTCCCCTAGGTCCTCCTTGTAATATCGGTTGAGGATCATCCCAAGCCCTCACAGCAGCCCATCTTACTTGACCTTGTTCTTCCCCTGTGAAAAGGATCCCTATGATTGACATTAACTCTGGCCAGATGTAAGCATTGGGGCTGAGAAACTGATCCATTTGTTCTGCCAAACCCACAGGGTCTTCTAACAATGATTTCATCTCCTTCTTAAACCCTCTCACCTCGGAGGTGCTCAAAGGGGCGCTCACAAACCCCAACCCTCCCTGTGCTAGCGGGACCTCTCTTAGGGGAAAGGATTCAACCTTGGTCTTGCAGGGGAGGGGAAAATTCTCCTGATCCCTAACTGATTGCTTAAGCTCTCTCCCGAGAGGGCCATGAGGAGTGGATGGGTTGAAATCAATCAGTTACTGTCGGTTCCCTCCTCTGCAAGCGAGAGTGGGGCAGAAGGAGATTCCAGGCCCCCTGCAACCGCGGGCAGAGCTGGTGGTGGAGGGACATATGGTGGGGGTAACGAGAGGAGGGGGTCCCAAGGATGGGGCTTCTATTCCTCTAATTCCTTTTTCGGCTTCTCCTCCTCCTGTTTTGTTAGTACAAATTGTCCCGCCACCGGCAGCCATAAAGCCGTATATTCACTTTCTTCTGAATTAAATAGAGTTTTAGAATTTACATGTAAATTTAATTGTTGGCATACCCAGTCCTCAGAGGATCTGTATTTTGGCCAACAATATTTAATCATCTTCTTTTTATCTTTTCCCTTATATTTGGATGATTTGTCCCAATCTTTAAGTCTGCTCCCTAGAAGCCTGTGCTCCGGGATATTGGGAAGATTTTTTGTGCTAGCTACCTTAGACTGTTCCTTTCCCATGGTTCACGAGTTCTTGCTCCCCATCTGAGGACTCACTTGGTCTCACCACAATTTCCGGGGAGTGAGAATCTTACGGACTTGAACCACTTAGACTTCCCCTCTCCCCTAACAGGTCACCCGGGGGCTCACCAGATCTTGCCCAGAGGGATCTTGGTTGCCTGGGTTGTATGCACAACTTCCTCGTGACCCAAAATTCAGCTTCGTTTATTCAGTGGTCTTCGCTAGCACAGTTGGAGCTCCTTTCACTTTCGTTTCTACTTTCTCCCGAGTTCCTCTCTTTGGGATCCTTTACCCAGCCAGAGTAAGATTCCCCCCCCCCACTGAGATCCAAGGACCCACCGTCTCCCGTGGGTCCCTGCCTAAGGATCTTAGTGAGAACGACCCCCTCCAGGCGGGAAATTAATCCTGGACCAGCCCCCAGAAAGCTGTGTGGGACGATGACCCTTACCCAATTAATTCAGAGGCTTCTCCAGGTAGAAAGTAGAAAGGATTTTTATTTTGATCTCGAGAAAGGGCGACTCACACCAAAAGGCAGTTCGATGCAACACCGCAGATGGTGTTGGCCAAGCAAGCATTTTTAGAGGTTCTAACCGCAACCCCCTACCTCTTATGCCATTGGCTGAGCTTCAGAGGGCACAATCTAAACACAAAAAAACTATCCCAGCCACAGCAGTGAAAATTACAGAATCATTACATAGTTTTCACCTGCCTTCCCCTCCTTCAAGTATCCTCTTAGTATGTCTTGTTTTGTTCATTTTAGATGCTGGAATAATTTGTGGTTATACTTATTTTTGCAACAATTTGAACATATTTATCCTGGCTATTTACAAGCTTCCTGACCTGGGCACACATATATTATTATTAGGGGTCTTTACCTTATTTTACTTATTTAAGTTTAAATTTTATGAGGGGTCTTCACCAATCTCACTCAGAGAGAAGGGGCATGTTCTAGCAACAAGCAAACAAAACTGCCTCCTGTGTCTGTACAGAACACCTTCTATGAGAAACTTCCACCAAGTGAACATTTTTAAAAACACTTCCCATACAGATGAGGAAATTCCCTCCACCAAGGCAGGTTGATACCTTTTCTGCAATTTATAATCTTAGAGAGATTGCTGAGGATATTGAAAGTTTTGTGACCTATCCAGAGTCACAAAGTCAGGTTGTATGAGCCTTGAAGGGGCAGCTAGGTGGCACAGTGGATATAGATTTCCAGGCTTGGAGTCAGGAAGACCTGAGTTCAAATCTGACCTCAGACACTTCAGACCCTGGGCAAATCACTTAACCCTGTTTGTTTCAGTTTCCTTATCTGTAACATGAGCTGAAGAGGGAAATAGAAAAAAAAAAAACCCAAAAACAAAACAAAACGAAACAAAAAAAACCTCTCCAGTATTTTTGCCAAAAAAACCCCAAATGCGGTCATGAAGAGTCAGACACAACTGAACAATAACAAATCAGTCTTGAACCCAGGTGTTCTTGGTTTACTAGCTGTATGTCCCTGGGCAAGTCATTTAAACCTGTTTGTCTCAATTTCCTTATCTGTAAAATGAGTTGGAAAAAGAAATGGTAAACCACTCCCCTAACTTTGCCAAGAAAATCCCATCATCTACAGAGAAATAAATATTTTATTTACTTGGGGACAGTGGAAAGACCATTAAGGTCCTGGGAGCTGGAGAAGGGCTCCATATAGGAAATATTAACTCAGCTGTTTACTTCTCTTCCTTTCCAAACACCACGTGTTTCTCCCAACAGTGTTATGCAATCTAGCTTCCAGCAACCAACAAAAGATAGAAACTCTGCCTCCTCCCCATTTCAGTGTCCAGGCTGGTACACTGGGTCCCTTCTCCAGCCCTTCCTCACCCCTCAGGGCCCGTGCTGCCTAGGTGGTAGTTAGCCTGACCCTGTTTTCAAGGTACAAGTCCATGATAAGAAGCAAAGTCATGAGCCATCATTTCTACAAGAGCTGCTAATGCAATGTGGTGGCCTCACTTGTGGTCGTGGCCTCACTTGTGGTCGTAGCCTCACTGGGCTAAGAGTAGCTGGGCCCAAGTGTCAAGGGGATTAGGTCAGAAGCAGGAAACCCATTTCCTTTGGTAGATGCAGATACAAGGTTAAAACTGGTTACAGACTTTCTCTAAGTTTCTAACTCACTCTGAACTCCTTGACTATTCTTACTTCAGATTTCTAACCTTTGTAATCGATATTGAATCTATAATAGAGAAGTAGGTGAGACTCTCCATCCAAAGGAAAGGTGACCATCTATCATGTTTTGCATATAACCTCTGTGAAACTGGCCCCTCCCCTGCCCTTCTCCCTCCCCTACCTGAGTACCAATGATTTCCTCCTTCTCAGTAGCCATTGTGGGGGTAGCTCTCTCTTTCATCGAGAAATTTGAACTGTGGGGAGAATATGGCAATTTTTATTAGATATCTTCTCTGTACAAGGAACTGTGATACCACTCTGGGAATGTTGTCGTGTAGTTGTTTCCAACTCTTTTGTGATCCCATAAACCATCCTGTCCATGGGGTTTTCTTGGCAAAGACACTGGAGTGCTGTGCCATCTCCTTCTCCAGTGGGTTAAGGTAAATAGAGTTTAAGTGACTTGCCCAGGGTCACATAGCTAGTAAATGTCTGAGGCTAGATTTGAACTCAGGTCTTCCTGACCCTAAGTCTAGCAAACTATCCAATGAGCCACCTAGCTGTCTGTGGTTGGGGGCAAGAAGAGGGGGCAGGGGGCAGGGGGCAGGGGGTTTGCTACAAGTGTGGAATGCTGCACGGACTTTCAAATGAGGGCATTATATCCCTGTTGTTCAGTTGCTCAGTTATGGGTTTACCATTTCCTTCTGTAAAATGTGTTCCCATTTTACAGATGAGGAAATGAGGCAAATAGGGGTTAAGTGACTTGCCCAGGGTCACACGGCCAGTAAGTGTCGGAGGCCAGATTTGAACTCAGAACTTCTTCCTGACTCCAGTTTGGGTGTCCCGTCCACTGTCTCACCTAGCTGCCCCCTCTGGGAATACAAAGGCAAAAAACGAAAACCAGACCCTGCCTCAATGTAATAGATTTCCTTCGTAATCCTATGCATTTTATTTTGTACATTTAATACCATTATCCTGAGAAGGGGTTCATAGTCCAAAGGGTCTATAACACAAAGTAAAGAACCTCTAATTTTAAAATTACCCCCTCTTGATTTGCACAAAATTATAGACATGTATTATCATTCAATTGATGATATGAAATATAAGCGCATCTCTGTTTAAAACTAAAAGAAACCAATTAAACAAATGACTTTGAATTGAAGTGAGATGATGTCTATTCTTATGGCTCAAATGTGAAATTGGCACCTGTCATTTCAATCTTTTAAATCTATTCTGCTCCTCCAATCAATTTCAATTTTGATTCACTTATTTTGTGCCTGCTCAGCCTAAGGCATTGTGCTAAGTGCCAGGAATATCAAGGTAAATGGGACCTAGTTCTTGTCCTCAAGATACTTATTTATATTAAAGCTATTTAATATATAGTTAGGGCTCTGAGCTCCTTTTCTTTCTTTCTTTCTTTCTTTCTTTCTTTCTTTCTTTCTTTCTTT
>NW_020954546.1:27432189-27494284 GCF_900497805.2 Vombatus ursinus
TTTCTTTCTTTCTTTCTTTCTTTCTTTCTTTCTTTCTTTCTTTCTTTCTTTCTTTCTTTCTTTCTTTCTTTCTTTCTTTCTTTCTTTTTCAGTATGTGTGCTGCCAAAGCAAGCATCCCTTAAAAAAAAACCTCAAGAACATAGAACTAGTTGTGATCTAATTACACATTAAATTTGCATTGTGTGTACGATAGGTGGAAGGAAAGCTAATTCCTCATCATATCTCTGATTTCCAGCCCACCTCCCTCTCAGCTCAGGAATTTCCCCATGGGTGAGGTCAGGATGTCTCTTTCCTTGGGACCGATGTATTTCTCTCTCGATCAACCACTCACAACAGGTCCTCTGTAGGGTGGCATTCAGCAATCTCTCTACCAATTAGAAGTCACCTCCTTTAGCATAGACAGCCTTACTCAGGCTTGGCTGAAAGCCAGGTTCCACGAGGTCATTTTTGATATTCCTAAAGAAATCTGTGGAAGCGTCATGACTCTTGTCCTTGGCACTTTTTTTTTGGAAGCTTGGCCTAAGCCTAGCCAATGTCAGTTACTGCACTGTCAGTACAAAGTGGGGTCCTGGGGGGCAGACACACCTCCAAACCTACTTAGACACAAGCAGCCCAAGCCAGGCTGTAGAGCCTGACTGTGACATTTACTACCTGTGTGATCTGGGGACAGTCACCTGTCATTTGTAAATCGAGGACATGAGTCTCCGTGGCCCATGAGGCTGTGGCCTGAGGATAACCCAAAAGACCTTCCCTTCTGAGGCTCAGAATTGTCTTCTTAGTGACTCATTCCCTTGTGGTGACTATTTCCCTCTCTACCTTACTTCCTGTCAATAGCCTAGAAGGTTACATTTACAGAAGTTAATTTGTACTCACTGTCTTTTCTGAGGTTTAGAACAACCTAGATGGGCATTGGTAAATATCACTATGTTTATACTTCAAAGGACCTGCAATTTCAATTGTGATTGTATTTCTAACTTTTTATTTAATAAAAGCTTCCAAAAGCAGCAGAGGAAGGAGCCTAGTAGACCTAAGGGACCATTATATTGCCCCTAGACTTTTAAATGAAGCTAATTATTGTAAAAGAGAATGGTTGTTTTTCACTCATGTCCAACTGTTTGTGACCCCATTTGGGGTTTTCTTGGCAAAAATCCTGGAGTGGTTTGCCATTTGCTTCTCCAACTCATTTTATATATGAGGAAACTGAGGCAAACAGGGTGAAATGACTCACCCAGGGTCACACAGATAGTAAGTGTCTGAGGTAGAATTTTAACTCACGTCTTCCTGACTGCAGGACCAGCGCTCTTCCTTCGCTTTTGAAGAGGACCAGTGACATTATGGGGTGATGTCTTGATGCATTCATGAATTGAATTTAAGTGAGGCAGAGTTGCACAAAGTCATCAGCCTCACTCTCTTTTCCAGAGTCATCAAAGTCCAGTGGCAAGACCAAAGTCCCGACGACTCGCAATGGCCTGGGATGACCTTGGCATCTTCGATGTCTGATAAGTTCTGAGGGCTTCACGGCACCTGCTTCAGCTGCCTCCATGGCCTGTGGAACCAACTGTTCTCATCTGCCCATTCTGCCAGGGGAAGTCTTCACATATTTGGGGTAGACATCCCCCATAATTCACTGAGGGTTTGAGGCCTGTTGGTTACCATCCACCTGGTTTAGTCAGTCTGCCAAGATGGTTACCTTTGCGTGGCTGCTACGTATGTTCCAGCTTCTTGGAGCCGTGGGTGAGAGTTGAGTGAAAGTGGACACCAAAGATGGGTGAGAAGCCCTCACACCAGAGGAGCTGGTCCTCCCTGGACACCCCATAGACCTCCTTGAGCATGGTAAAGAGGTGCTCAGTATTGACTGAGAATGTTCTGACTCTCAGGCCCAGTTGCAGGAAGGTGGGAAGTGGTGACCCTCCAGTCAGTTTTGCTGCCCTTGGAGTAAATGTTCCCCATTGATGCCCAAGGGATCAAGAGTATTTGTTCCCAATCTCTTGCCCTCCTCACTCCTGCATCTTTTCTATTTTAACCTCAATCAATGGAATATGGGTCCAGGTGCAAAAGTCCAGGGCCTCCCGAGATAAATCACAAGTTGCCAGTCCTACATTGACATACAAATTCAGCTCTTCCTGTAACTTGGCCTCACTTTCCCATTCAGATCCGAGTTCCTTCACATAAACCTTCTCACCACTTAGAAAGTAAGATCCCATCATCCTCATGCCCAAGTGCACCACCTTGATCCTGAGGGGAAAAGACTTTCTCGGAGTCACTCAAAGCCAGACTCAGAAGCTCCCTCTTAACATGTCTCCCAGCTCAGGAAATTTTCACTGGCTGTCTCTTCTACCTGAAATCCTCTCCTTCCTCATCTCCTGCCTCCTGGCTTCCTTCAAGTCTAAGGTCAATCCCATCTCCCATAGGAAGCCTTTCCTGATCCCCCTTTAGGCTAATGCCTTTCCTTTATGCATCATCTCCAGTTTATCCTGTATGCATCTTGTTTTTACATGTTCATTTTCAAGTTGTCTCCTCTATTTGACCATGAGCTCTTTGAGAGCAGAGACTGTCTTTTGCCTTTCTGTGTATTCTCAGCAGGTAGCACAGCACCAGGAATATAATTGGCACTTAATATTTTTTTTTCTTTTTTGAAGCAATTGGGGTTGTGACTTGCCTAGGGTCACATAGCTAGTGTCTGAGGCTGAGTTTGAACTTAGGTCCTCCTGACTTCACTGTGCTACCTAGCTGCCCCTTAATAAATGCTTTTTGACTTGACTAGATTAGACCTATGTCTTCATTCATGTATAGGAGATTTCCCAGTAAGGAAATTCCCTCTACAATGGAGATGGGCCCCTGCTCTGTGATTTAGGGGTTTACACCCAATACTCATCAGATTAGCAAAGATAATAAGAAAGAAAAATGACAAAATTTCCAGTGTTGGAGGGGCTGTGAGAAAATAGGCCTATTAATGAATGTACTATTGGGAGAGGTGTGAATTGGTCCAGCCATCCTGGAAAGGCCAGTCTGTGGACTGCTTTATTGTTCCACTCACCATTCCTGTGACTTCCCAGAGTACATCACCCTTACCTTGGGGCAGCTAGGTGGCACAGTGCATAGAGCTCCAGCCCTGAAGTCAGGAGAACCTGAGTTCAAATTCGGCCTCAGACACTTGATACTCACTAGCTGTGTGACCCTGGGCAAGTCACTTAACCCCAATTGCCTCACCAAAAACAAACAAACACCCTTACCTGCTCACCGGTGGGGTTGGTGGCATAGTGGATAGAGCATTAGACTTGGACTTTAGTCAAGAGGTTCTGGCCTCTGAAATTTACTAGCTGTATGACCCCGGGCGAGTCACTTAACCTCAGTTTGCTTTAATCCACTAGAGATGAAAATGGTAAACTACTCCAGTATCTTTGCCAAGAAAACCCCAGATGGGGTCATGAAGTACCAGACACAGCTAAACAACAAGAGAGAGGTTAAGTGACTTGCCCAGGGTCCACACAACAAGTGATTTGAACTCAAGTCTTTCTGACTCCAGGCTCAGCACACTAACCACTGAGCAACCTAGCTACCTAACCTCTCTCTGCTTCAGTTTATTGTTGCGGTTCAGCCATTTTTTCAGTAATGTTCAGCTCTTCATGACCCTATTTGGGATTTTCTTGGCAAAGATACTAAAGTGGTTTGCCATTTCTTTTTCCAACTCACTTTACAGATGAGGAAACTAAGGCAAACAGGGTTAAATGACTTGCCCAGGGTCACACAGCTAGTAAGTATCTGCGGCCAGATTTGAACTCAGGAAATGAGTCCTCCTGACTCCAGGCTTGGCACTCTAGACTCTGCTTACTCATCTGTAAAATGGGGAAAATAATACTACCTATCTGTTGTTTACTATGAGGGGTTGTGAGGATAAAATGAGATAATATTTGTAAATCTCATTATAAACCTTAAAATGTTCATTACTTCTACTACTACTACTACTGCCACTACTATTACTACTACTACTACTACTACTTATAATAATTATAATAGTAATGATAATTAGGGTCTCACCTATCAGAATGCAGTTTTTTTGAGGACATGAACTGTCTCACTTTTGTATTTCTGTCCCCAGCACCTAGAATAGTGCCTAACCCATAGTGAGCATGTGTTAAATGCATTTTGATCCACCCATTCATTCATTAATTCATGTACACAAACATATAGCAGCACTTCCTATAGTAGCAGCAAAGAATTACAATCAAGGGGCAGGTAGATGGCACAGTGGATAGAGCACCTGCCCTGAAGTCAGGAGGACCTGAGTTCAAATCTGGCCTCAGACCAAACACTTGACACTTACTAGCTGTGTGACCCTGGGCAAATCACTTAATCCCAATTGCCTAAAAAAAAATTAAAAAAAAAAAAGAATTACAATCAAAGTAGACGCCCATTGATTGGGGAACAGTTAAACAACTTACAGCATATGAATGAAATAGACTACGACTGTGGTGTAAAAAACATTAAACATAAAGAATTCAAAGAAATCAGAAATGTACAGGAAAACTTACATGACCTGAGGCAAGGTTAAGCAAGGGTAAGAGGAGTCTGGTTCATAAACTCCATCAGTTAATGTGGAGAACACTAGGGAGCTGCTTTCTAGGAGAATTGTGGTAGCATGTGGGGAAAGTGCATGTGTGGACATTGTATAACCATTTCCAGCTGACCTATTGTGGCTGCCGGGAGTCTTTCCTCATTGGCTACATAGCCACAACAGCAGGAATCTTCTAAAGGACCCACCCAAGTCAGTTCTGGACATCTCTTTGCTACATTCTCTTCTTTAGGATGCAGGTGACTCCTTTGATCCCAGTGATGATGGAGACAGTGCTGAAAGAAGGAGAGATTCGGGGCCTCCTTCCTTCCCACCACCTGCTACGCTACCCACCCTCCTGATCATACAGAGAATGGTGGTTTTCCAATCCTTCGGGACCTACGGTAGAGGAAGGACCATTGCTGGTCTGGTATATTATACTGGGTACTCCTTTCATGTATGGACTGGAGTACTGACTGAGGTCCCTTCTAATTCTCACAACTGTTGATTCTGTGTGGGATATGTCTCCAATTCTCTTTAATCAATATTTCTCTTAGGTGACTAGCTTGACCCCACCGTCCGGGTGATCACACATTGTTGGCCAAGGGAGATTACATTTCTGATCTGCAAAAAAGGTCATAAAGCAATACTAGTTTCACAGAAACTGATATGACTTGTAAATCAGTAATCACATTGATTCCTAGATAGAGCTACAAAGGACTTAAAGACCAACTATACACATAGCATGTATACAGATAAGTAAATACAAGGTTGTTTGAAGAGGGAAAGAGCTCTGGCAACTAGAGTGATCAGGGGAGGCTTCAGGGAAGAGATGACATTAGAGCTGAGCCTTGAAGGAAGCTAAGGATTCTAAGAAACAGAAATGAAGAGGGAATGCATTCCAGGCTGGCGATACCTGCACTATAATAGCCCTGCTAACTGGTCTGGTTGCTTCTAGTTTCCTTTCTCCTAAAGCTCAGCATTGATAATGTCATAGATCCTCCAATAGCTCTCTATTGATTTTTCTTTTTTTGGGCCAGGCAACGGGTTTAAGTGACTTGCCCAGGGTCACATAGCTAGTAAGTGTCAAGTGTCTGAGGTCACATTTGAACTCAGGTCCTCCTGACTCCAAGGCCAGAGCTTTATCCACTGCACCACCTAGATGTCCCTAGCTCTCTATTGATGCTGGAACAAAATATAAACTCCTCATCTTGGCATATGCAGCCCTACCCAATCTGGTACCACCCTTATTTCACATTCCTCCTTATCACTTGCTCCCCTTCATATAAGATATATTTTAACCAAATTGACAGACCTATTAGCAGTTTCCCCCTAACTCCACACTCCACCTTCATCTTCTTCATTAGATTGGGTGCTCCTTGAGGGCAGGGTCTGCCCTTTGCTTCTTTTTGAATCCCCAGCACTTAGCGCAGTGCCTGGCATATAGTAGGTGCTTAATAAATATTTATTGAATGAATGAATGAACTTGCATCGGTGCAAGCCATCCCCCAGTCTGGAATGCATTCACTCTTCATCTCTGCTTAGAATCCTTAGCTTCTTTCAAGGCTCAGCTCTAATGTCACCTCTTTCCTGAAGCCTCCCGTAAGCACTCTAAATGCCAGGGTTCTCTCCTTCTTCAAATGACCTTGTATTTACTTATCTGTGTGCATGTTGTATGTAAGTAGACTACAAACTCTTCTGAGGGCAGGTCCTATTTCATTGTTGTCTTTGTATGCCTAGTGCCTTGCCCGCAATAGAATTTTGATTTTGTTGTTGCAATATTCCATTACGTTAATGAACCAAAGGTTGCCTAGCCGTTCTCCAGTCAATAGATACCTACTTTGTTTCCAGCTCTTTGCTACCCCAAAAAGGCTGTGTGATCCTGACCAAACTACTTAACCTCTCTCAGTCTCAGTTTCCTTATCTGTAAAATGGGAATAATCATGGCACCTACCTCATAGCATTGTTGTGAGAATCAAATGAGATAATACTTTTAAAGTGTTATAGAAATATTAGTTATTATTATTTTGTTGTAATAAAGGACCTTGTTGTTTTTCACTTCTTTGGGTAAAAGGGATCCTTGGGTTCAAAGACACTTTTTTTTTCGTAATTCCAAATTGATTTCTAGAATGGCTGGATCAATTTATAACACCATCAATAGTGTATTATTGTGTCTCCCTTTTTTTAGCCCCTTCAACATTGACCATTCCTATCTTTTTTTTTTTTAAGTCTTTTCAATTTTCTGGATGTGAGGTGAAATTTCAGAGTTGTTTTGATTTGCTTTTGCTTTACTTTGATTTGATTTCTCTTACTTGTAATTTGGGACAACCTTTCCCATGGTGATTAATAGCTTATAAAATTCTTCTTCTAAGAAGTTTGCTTATATCCCTTGACCACTTATCCATTGGTGGATGGTTCTTGGTCTTATGGATTTGTGGTCATTACCTATATTTCTTGGATATCAGACCCCTATCAGGAACAAAAGATGCAAATATGCAAACATTTTTCTCCCATTGAAAGTTTCCTTTCATATCCTGGTTGCACTGATTTTGTTTTTGCAAAAGTTTTTCAGTTTCATGTAATCTAAGTAATCTCTTTTATCTTTTGTGATAACCTCTATCCCTTATTTAATGCAGAACTCTCCATACATATCTTTTTAAAAATCTAAGTCAATCAATGAATTCTTGTATACCAAAATCAGGCTCATTAGCATTTTTCCCTTCTCACTGGAATTGTTTCTTTTTGTCTTTTTAGAATTTTATTCTTGAGTTTCCTATCCATTCTGGGTTAACTTCTCCCATAGATTTTTAGGCTATGGGATCCTAGTTTTTCTTTGCCTGAACACCTTTCAATCTATTCTCCAAAAATCTGGGTTACATTTGTAACTATTCCTAATTTTCCTCTTATTAAGTATCACAAACTCTTCATTGAAATGGACACTTCAACCCAAGGTTCCCATCATTTCCATCTCACTAAAACAGTTCCTTTGTCAAAGAGAATCCAGTTCAGAAGAGAATTCTTACTTGTTGATTCTTCTGCCTTTTAAAGGATGGAATTATAACTAAAGCAATTCAAGAAATTATTGACTGCTCTGCTTTTTCCAGAGAGACCTCCAGCAGATGTCCAGGTAGTTGAAGTCGCTCTTCACTACCAACCGATACCCATTTGTAACTGTCTACTGTTTCTCAGCCATTGTCCTAAGTGGATACAAAGATATTCTTTAAAGTATTTACTAAGGGATACAAGGACAAACAAAGTGAAACAATCCACTACTGTATCGTGCCTCAGTGGCATGCTTGTGATCTGTTTCCTAAACTCATTAATAAATAATTTCTTTTTCTGTACAGTGATCTGTAGCATACTCAGACGATAATGTTACTTCTGTTTCTGCTTCCATTGACTTTTACTCAAATGTTCTCTACCATGTTCCCTTTCCTCTGTCTCATATATTTTATCACATGAGTACAATTTCTTAATATACAATGCTATTTTTTTTCAGTAGCAAAGAACTAGGAACAAAATTGATGTCCATTATTTGGGGAATGGCTAAACAATATGTGCCAAATGAATGTAGTAGCATATATTGTAATATAAGAAACAACAAATATGATGACTACAGAGAAACATGGAAAGACCTAGAGGAACTGAGGAAAAGGGAAGTAAACAGAACCAGGAAAACAATATTCATAACAAGTAAACAACATATATAGAAAGAACAGCAACAAAACAATTGAAATTCAATACTGTGAAATTATATGACCAAAGATGGTCCCAGAAAAGAGATATGAGAAGGCATCTTCCTGCTATCTTTCGCTGCAGTAGGGAACCATGAGTATGAAGTACTGCTTTGGGAGGGAGAAGGAGATGTGTAGGTTTGTTGTTGTTCAGGCATTTCAGTCATGTCGCTGTTTGTGATCCCATTTGGGGTTTTCTTGGTAGAGAATACTGGGGTGGTTTGCCATTTCGTTCTCCAGCTCATTTTACAGATGAGGAACTGAGACAAACAGAGTTAAGTGACTTGTCCAGGGTCACACAACTAGTATCTGAAGCCAGATTTGAACTGACTTCAGGCCCAGCATTCTAGTCCCTGTGCCCCAGAAAGGACCTTAGAAGTAATCTAATTCAAGCCTAAAATCAATAAAACTTATTTTAAGATAAAAATACAATCATGTATTTATACGTGTTATGTGTGAATATGTATGAAGCACCTCCCCTTGGCTACTCTACCCAATTTGCATTCACACTTTTGGTCCCATGAGGGTAAATGATACTTTAAGTTCTAGGGTCCCTACAGGACCATCCTTCTAAAACTATAGTTCATGAGCCCCCACTGATATGCTTCCACTAAAAGTCAGCCAGCAGACACCATCAGCTCTTAACCAAGGCGTTTACTAAGATGGCATAACTGTAAAACATTTCCTCTATATGCTTGAGCCATACTCTTCAACAAACACAGTATTAGGAAATAACAGGAGGAATGGGCCAAAACTTAGAGTATAATCATAGTGACACATACATGTAGGAAACATATGTGGCTGAGGCAGATCATGATTCTGGTACTCCAGAGCCTCAATGTCCTTTTTCTCTTTATGGGGTCCTCATGGAGTTTCTCTCTGAGCTCTGTGTCTCTGTTGGACAGGTTACTCAGTTGGGTTCCTAGGATTAGCTCCTCCCTGTAGAACAGTTTTTGGTCTCCTGAGCTCTTTCTCAAGTCCGTGGCTAATTCTTTTTCTTGTTCCAGAGTTCCCACTCCTTAAAAACAGCTTCCAGGTTTGAGTGACTGCCTGATCATGTTTCCATCTGGAGGGTGTGTGTCCCTACTTTCTCAGTTTAGCCTTAAACTCTCTCAGAGGGACTCTTGAACTGATCCTCCAATAGCTAGATAGTGTATGTCCTACTGGATGAGTTTCTATCCTCACACACTGCTGGTAGTCCTAGCTATGGAAAGTTTATAAGGGTGTGGACAATTTCAGCCCAACCTATGGAATTACCCCCTTCAAATTCAATCATGAGAGATTCACACTTTGTAAAAGGGATAATAGTATTTATTCACAACTTAGTCACACATTAACACATCATCATCTCTGATTACATATGGTGATTGTATCAAATAAGCTAGGGAGTAGGGGAGAAGAGAATTAAACCCCTAGTCCATTGTTTATGTATGTGTGTATATTATTTATATATATAATTTATATATGACTTTGTGCAACTCTGCCTCACTTAATCCAATCCATTTGTAAGTCAAGACATCACTCATGACACCACTGGTCCTCTTTGAAAACAAAGACAAACAACAATATGTATTATTTATACATTATGTACATGTGGGGGGGGGGTAGGGACTAGCCAATAAATCCTTAGAGCATGTACGGTATACTCCCCTTAGAATTAATCCATGTGGAGACAGATTGGTTCTAGAAATAGGTATTGATGGGTAATGGAGGCGCCCAGCTCCCAATTTGAAGAATGTGCAGGCATTCTATGACAGTTTCCTTTTTAGCTTAATGTATGGTGATTAAAAAAAAAAAGCCATTTAGTTGCCTGCTGAGCTGGTATTGATACACAGAAAAGGCAAGAACAATTGAAAGCTCTCCCTTCCAAGTGAGGACAAACTACCATAAGCCTCTTGAGGGGTCCAGAGGTAAAGGCAATAGCAGGGAGTCCCTAGAAGAGTCTGCCTGGGATCCAAAAGAGAGATTCTCCGCCCAGAACTCATGCTGCTGGACCTCTCTTTGGTGGCTATTCTGACTTTTTTGGAGTGTGCAAGGTTGCTACGTGGTTCATTTGGTCTCCAATACCCATTCGTCCAAGATCAACAAAGAATTTATACAAGACAGAAAGAAAGAGAAGTGGTCAGAGGCATATGTGACATGAGGGCCCAGACGAGGAGATAAGGTATCTGTAGCATCCCCTTCAATGGCCATTACCTCTTTCTCTCCCCACCCAGAGGCATTGTTGTTGTTGACAATTGAGTCATTTACTTGTTTCTGACTCTACATGACCCCATAAACCATACTGTCCATGGGGTTTTCTTGGCAAAGTTACTGGAATGGTTTGCCATTTGCTTCTCCAGTGGATTACAGCAAACCTGGTTAAGTGACTTGTCCAGGGTCACAGAGCTAATAAGTATCTGAGGCAGGATTTGAAATTTAGAGGCTTACAATTCTTTTTCCTCCTCACTTGAAAAAGAGAGATCTTGTGACTTTTGTCACACACTGAATTTGCATACTCAGTTCTAGCTTAGCAGTCAATCAAAAGGGTTTTTTTTTTTCCCATCACCATACAGCAAACCAAGAGCAGTGAGAAAAAAATCTGCCCAAAAGAAGTATGCAATTTTTATTGGCTTCTTTGCCAATTTGATGAATAAAGTGGGACCTCAGAGTTGTTTTTAATTGGGACTTTTCTTATTATTAATGATTCAGAGCATTTTTTTTATTTGGTTGTTGATACCTTGTTTTTCTTTTTTGAGAACTTTCTGTTCATTTCATTTGACCATTTATTTATTGGGGAAGGGCTCTTGCTCTTACTTATTTCTATCAGTTTACTATATCTTTTTTTGTTTCACCGTAGCTAGGTGGGGCCATAGTACATAGAAGTGTTAAACCTGGAGTCAGAAAGACTCACCTTCCCAAATTCAAATAGTCTCAGACACTTCTAGCTGCGTGACCCTAAGCGAGCCACTTAACCCTGTTTGCCTCAGTTTCCTCATCTGTAAAATGAGCTGAAGGAAATGGAAAATCAGTCCAGTATCTTTGCTAAGAAAACCCCAAATGGGGCAACAGAGAGTTGGACACAGCTGAAACAAATTGCATATCAGATCTTTATTAGAGAAATTTACCATAAAGAGCTTCTTCCCATTTAATTGTTTTTCCTCCTAAGTCTCATTGCATTGCTGTTTGTGCAAATACTTTTCAATTTCTATGGAAATTTTTCCATTTTTCTTCTGTGATATTCTCTACTCCTTGTTAGGTCAAGAACTCTTCTCCTTTACAGCCACGAGAGGTATTTCCCTCCCTTCTCCTTTAGCCTATTTATGATATGACTTTTAAAATCTAGGTTATGAATTGATTTGGAACTTATCGCGGTATATGGTGTGAGATGCTGGCCTGTTAATTTCCGCCAGATTGCTTTCCAGTTTTTCCAGCAGTATTTGTTGATTAGTGAGTCCTTACCCCAGTTGTGGATTTACTGAACATGTTATTATGATGTTTCTTATACACTTTCTTATAATGTTTGATTGCTTCAGGGTTTTGTGTACTTAATCATCCACTGATCAACTTCTCTATTTTTCAACTAGTACCTAACAGATTAGGCAATCACTTTTTTGTAATATAGTTTTTCTCCTTTGTGTCTCCCCTTGGCCCCAAAGTGTTCATGCTACTACTGACAGAAAACCTACTTGTATGCCAGTGAGCATCAGACTCTGGGACACATAGGTGATATTCATCGGTCCTGGCTGCAATGAAGCAAAAACTGACACAGACTCTGGAAGTCACGGTTTGGTGGAGCACATCATTTTATTCACTGAAGAGCTCTCCAAATAATCAGAATTCCATTGGCTCCGAGGGTACTCCTGCCAGTAACATATGACTAATACAACACATTGTTAATAACACTAACCATTTTAATTAAATTAATAGCATCTGTGGAAGACAAACTCAGTTGATAGAAAATATAAAAATTTTTGCTGTACAAATTTTACATTACATTCAAAAAGAAAAAAAGTCCATTTTTTTTTAACCCTATGAGACTCTGTATACACACACAGGTGAAATCTCAGAGGATGTAGCAGTATTATACCAGCCCCGCCTCCCTCTTCCACACCAGTTTCACATTTATGTGCCCAAAAACATAGCAAGGACCCAAAACAAAGATACAGGCCGACAGTGCTAAGCACATCTTTAAATATCATCAGAAACATCATAAATGCCGCAGAATGATTCCATCGCCTCATGCATATTTAAGGAATGGCCATTCAGAAATCCAGTCTATTACTGCCATTCTTAATGGAATTAGAACCTACTAGAATTCAAAACACCAGTTGGACATCCAGGTTGGCAAGTTGGATGTCCAAATAGAGAGAACACCAGCCAGCATCAGGAGGGACCGTGAAGGAGTTGCCTGGGGCTGGGAGGTTTTGCCTAGAATTAAGAGGTGACTTCTAAGGCTTTAAGGTCTGCGCCTTATCTCAAGCAAAGTTTGGATTAGGGCCTTACTTTAAAATAAAAAAAGTAGGTAAGGACCAGTTCCCAAACAGGGTTCTAATTAGGGGTCTTTTCAGCCCGTGAAGGACTCCGGGGTTTTCTCCTCAGACGTTGGCCAATAATTCACATTATTCATTATCTTTCTAATATATTTCACAGACAAAACTGAGGGAAACAGACACATGCAAGCAATTCAGCTATGTTTCATTTCACAGTCACCTCGAAAGACAAACAAAAAAGCCAACTGGAGGTCAAATGTTTCAGGTGACTTCCTCACCTTTAAAAGCAGAACCCTCTCCTCTATCTCCACCTCCCCACCCCCCACAGGCAGAAAGTTTAGATGCTTGCTAGCTCCTTCCTTTACTAAATAAAAAGGAAATTAATTGGAAAAGGAGGTTAACTCTTCTGATGAAAAAAAAAAAAAAAAAAGGAGTCACTCAGTACCTAAGGGCTCCTCTTGCCTGCCAAAGCAATACTGTCTTTATATTCACACTGGGAAATCCATCTCACCCACCTGTGAGGGAATCCTGAGGGTGTCTGCTCTATTTCCCTGAGCCCAGTGACGAGGCCCTGATCTTGACTCAGGCTCCTACCTCTCCCGTCACATTATTAAATGTACACTTTGTCCCATTTTTTCTTTTAGATGGACTTAATTCACTTGGGTGGGGAGCTCCTAGGGAGGAAATTCCATCTACCATGCAGAACAACATCTGCTTTTAGAGAATTATTGGTAGGAAAGGAAGCGGTGATTTGCTCAGGGTCACATAGACAGTATGGGCTGCAATATTGTTCTTTGTACCTCCAGCACTTAGCACAGTACCTGACCCATAGTAGGTGCCTGATAAATGCTAGTTGACTATAATACCTTTAAAGAGTGACTTGAAACAAAGGGTTTGAACCCAGATGTAGGCCTGGCTCTCTAGCCACTCCATCACACTGTCTCTAATCTGCCCCTTTCAGTCTACTATAGTGCCTTTCTTTGCTCTATCTTGTCAATGGGAGGCACAAAACCTCCCCTCTGGGGAGGGAGAATGCTTGAAAAGTAGAAAACCAGGAAGTGGCATGTGAACGTTATCAGGCCAGAGAGAGAAAACAGCACCCTAAAGGTCTGGGGACGGGTGGGGGCTCAGCCCGGGAAATTCCAATGGAATCAGACACATGTGAACACACCCATGCACACACAAGGACACATCTATCTAAATGCAACAGAAATCAGCAGCTTTGCCTTCCGCCTCTAGTGAGCACTGAACTGGGGGCCTGGAGACCCACTTGTGGTCCCCATTAACTCGTCAGCAATCCTTTCCCCTCCCTGGACTTTGGCTCCATCCACTTTAAATAACGACTCAGTGGCATCAAACGTTTCTTTTTGGCTCTGACATTGTATGATACAGATACGAAGATCTGGGGTAAATGATGCCAGGTGGTCAGAAAGAAATCTCCTCTCTGCCAAGATGGGTGGACACGGGGCCGGGGGGAGAGGAGAGGATCAGCAGGGCCTAAGAGTTCCGTGGTCTTCCCTCAGGAGCACCCCCAAGCTCTGTGACCTGTTTCCAAAGGAAACATCTCCTCCCCCATTTCCAGAGGGGCCTCCGGCCTTAGCAGGTAAGTGGGGGGCTCTTGGAACCCTCACACACTGGAACAGTGTGTGAATCCCCTGCTTGGCAGGGGTACTGATGGTTGATGCCATGACACTGATGAGAATGTGTATGAAGAATGGTTTCAAAGAGCTTGTACCTTCTTTAGAGTAGGGGGGCCTTCAGGCCTGACTGAGAAAATTCAGGTTAAAGGCAGAGGGAGTGCCTGGCCTTATGGGCGGGTGGTGAAGACCAAGAATAAGGGAGGAGGAATGGGGGTGAGGAGTAATGACTTCCCTCTTCCCCATCCTTTGGCAAGACCACAAGTTTAACTGCCACGGGGATGAGATGGGGGCGGGGGGAATGAGGATGGGGTGAGCTTCACCTAGACTTCACAACACTCCCAAGGCTCTTTCAGTAGCAATAAAGAAAGGTACTGTTTGGGAAGCCAGCCCTAGTCCAGCTCTGGGCTGGGTTGAAAGGTTGGGCCTCTTAAGGTCTTTCAAGCCAGGCCTTTTCTAACCCAACTTTTCTTCTTTCTCCAGGCTTAATTACCTCTACTGGATCAGCCTTCGTTTTCCAAGTCCCATTTTGGGGGGGATGGGGGCAAATTGCAAGTGTTGGCTGTGTCTATACTATGAACCCACTGATTGAGTCCAAATCCACATAGACTCAGATCTGGGATTCAAAGCCCACCTGAGATACTACTCGTGTGACCTTGGGCAAGGCATTTTCCGCTCTAAGACTGCCTCATCAGAATAGTGTGTTGGATTAGGTTGGGGGTTCTTGAATCCTGAAGGAGTTGGTGGGTAGATTTCAGAGGCCTCTCTTCCCCTTTCCTCCGAGATACTTCTCTATGTAGGGCAGATTCACCTGTCTACACTTGAGGGCTTCTCATACTGTGTGAAAGGACTCTCTATCTTTAGCCATTCTTAGTAAAAAGGCACCCATGGCAATGACCATCTTAGAACTGTGGGATAGACAGCGTTCATCCAAGCCTTTCCCAAATAGGATACAGCTGAAATATAGTAGAGGGTAAGCTCCTTGAGGGCAGGGAGTTGTTTGGGTTTTTGTATCTCCAGGGTCTAACACAAGAGTGTCAGGGACATAGTAGGTGCTTTATATATGCTTGTTGAATGATTAAAAAAACGACTGCCAAGAGTCTCCCCATTAGAACATACACTCCTTGTGAGTTGGGATTGTTTCATTCTTTGTACTGTGCATGTCCCTACGGCCCGGGACATAGTAGTGCTTAATAAATACTAGCAATTGATTGGAGAGGGGCATCAGACAACCCAGAAGGGCTGACAGTGGCTACTGAGGCAGCATCAATGGGGCTCTGCTCCCCAGGGACGGGGAGAAGGGATGCATGGAAGTTCACTGCTCCTGGCGTCTCTCTCTCCCGCCTCATCCCTCATCTCAACCCCTTCCCTCTGCCCTCACCAGGGCCAGGGGCCTCTGACACTCGCTTTGACTGTCCCTCATTTCCAACTCACTCTACGCCTCCCTGAAAGCTCCCTCGAGACCACTGTAGACACCCACTGTCTACAGCAGCAGACAGAGCTCCATACCCTGCTTCCCCACAGCTCCTGCACTCCAGGGTGACCTTCCTGGAAGAGGCGGGGGAAAACCCAGCTTGGCATTCTCTTCCAATGTGGTGCCCTGAATGGGAAACCACCTCTTACATCTTAGTCAGCAGAATGAAGGATCACAGGATCTCAGCTTTGAGCTGGAAGGGACCTCAGAGGGCTACATTTAGTGAAACCTCCATGTTTTACCGATAGGGATACTGAGTCCGAGGGGATATGATGTGCCCACATTTCACATGTCTAATGTCAAAGCCAGGATTGAGGCCATCTAGCCCAACCTCCTCATTCTATAGGAAATTAAGGCTTAGAAAAAAATTACTTGCCCAAGGCCAAACAGCTAGGAAACATCAAAGGTTGGATTTGAACCCAGGTTCTCTAGTATCAGACATATTTTCCACCACATTATGCTGCCTCATATGTCTCAAGGATTGCCCCCGCTAAGGACCATTTTTCACTGGTTCATGGAAGGCAGCAAGTGGTGAGTTTTGGGGTCAGAGCAATAGGAGCCAAAGGGAGTCCCAGAATGTCTGAGCCAGAAAGGACCGCAGAGGTCATGAAGTTCCTTCCCTCTACAACGTACCTGCAAGTGGTCATCTAGCAAACTCTGCTTGAAGACCTCCAAGGTGGGGGGAGCAGGGAAAAGCAGAGGGCAAGATATCCCCTCCATCCCCCAAGAAATCCAATCTTGGTTAGCTGGCTCTCGCTCTTGGCTACTCTCAACAGAGCCCCCCGACATCTGTCCCAGCTTGGGGAGTCTGATGGATTTCCAGGATTCACTTTCCTAAGGGAAGGATCCTTTCACCCCAACATCACCATTCAGGCCAACCAAACATCCATGCTGTAGACGCTTGGGGTCACCTTTATTATTAACTAGCAAAAAAACCCAAGTTCATTCAACAGAAAAGTTACATGTAAACTTATTGTCTGTCTGGATTTGATACATACACACACACATATACATATAGAATCCATATATGTGCATGTATATATGTATATGTATGTACGCACGTGTCTATATTACACGTTATGTGTGTATATACATATATCTGTATGTGTGTTTGTGTATCTATACACACACACTATGTGCAGTTCTACATTCAGGAGACAAATGTACGTGTGTGCAAACAGTCTGATTCAGTGGCAGTTCGGTGGGCTCCTGGCTGGCTGTGCCGGGATGATTCTAAGAAGGTGGCTGATGTTTTGCAGAGTTGAGTTCTTTTTTTTTTTTTTTTAGAGGGGGATACAGAGAATAAGGGGAAAGAACAGCAAACCCACAAAACAAAAAATAAAATAAAATAAAAATCAACAGCAGTGAGAAATATTGCACACCAGGCTAAATCTTTGGATTACTGGACTCCGGGATGGCCATGCCAAACCTTTCAAAGCGGGATACAACTTTGCTACTGTTAATGCTGAAAAAAGGAAGAGAAACACACGTTTTAGCCCCTTGTGGTTTTCCGCCAGAGTTCCTAAACGTTCAAAACGGGTGGGAGGAGGGGGTATGTCAACAGTCCAGCAATGAGCCCAGGCACCGACCAAAAAGGATTACGCCAGTAACAAGGCCAGGGCACCCTTTCACCACTTCCCCTTGAAAGAGAAGGAAGGCAAGCTACCATTTTGTTTTCATGGGCATGGGTTGTGGCAGACCAGAAGACGTCTCTCAGGTTTGGGGGAGGGGTGAGAAGGAGGTGGAGTGAAGGACTGAGTCTCATAATAAAAAGAATCCTAAGGCAGGCTTCTCCAGGTGTGAGGCTCCCAACTGATAAGCAAAGAAAGTCCAGGAGTCAGGAAAACAAGCTCCAACTTGGTGATTTACTGTACACAGCCCTGGGTGAATCATTTAAACCTCTCTTAGCCTCAGGACCTTCAGATATAAAAGGAGGTGACTAATAACACAGGTTCAGGTGAGAAGACATCTGCACAGTGCTTTATAAATCTTAAAGGAGCCCTGACTGTTTGAGTGGAGACCCAAAGCAAGGGTCAGTTTTGAAGTCATGAAATTAATGCTTTACCACCTCCATCTGGTTGGAGAGGTGGGGGGCTATGGGCACAGAATGTCGCATACACAGTCACTGGGAGTTGGCTTTGCTTAATGGTCTTTTTTTCTGTTATAACAGAAGGCTGACTCTGCAGGGTAAGAAGGAAGTGAGGCAAATCTGGAAAAGATTCAGATGTAAAAACAAAAGGCACCAAAGACAACTTTTTAGAAAAAATACTGTTTTTTTTTTAACTGACTTTCCAAGATTAACAAGTAAATTGAATCTCATGAGCAAGATGGCTGCAGAAGTCCTGCCTCCCATCAGGGAATTCTTGTGGTCCTAATTCGCGGCACTTGGCAATCCTGAGCCCGTGCCGGAGTCATACATGATAAATTTGGGGTCAGAAGGGATCTCTGACATCATCTCTCCTATCCCTTTCATTTTTACAGATGAGGTAACTGAGGCTCAGAGAAGCAGGTGACTTCCTCAAGATCACACAGGGAGTCAGGAATCTGATATTTTTTACCACTGCAAAACACACCCTCTAGTTTTACTGTATTAAAAACGGGTGCTGGGAAAAGCCCCTGGGGATGTGAGATGACCCCAGGCTTGCAAGGCAAACTCAAGGGTAGCCCCCGTGACATCAGCCCTTCCATCCTCTCTGTGATAGTGGGAACAGAAGCAGCAGCTACAGGAAATTTTCTTCCATGGACATTCCAGGCTGGGGTCCTCCTGATCATAGGACCATGGATTTAAGGCTGTGAACTTGTTCTTTTAAAAATTCTGATCTCTGTATTTCAATAGAACTGATTTCCTTTGTATCCTATGTATTTTATTTTAAGCATTTAAAAACATGACTGTGAGAAGGACTCCACGGGCTTCACCAGACCGCTGCCCAAGGGATCCAGGGCACAACTACACTTAAGAGCTTAAGAGCCCCTGATTGAAAGAAACCTTAGAGGCCCAGCTGGGTTATGTGCTTTGCCCAAGGTCACTCCAGTAGTCAGCAGCAGAGATGGAATTTGAACGCTCTGCCTCCAAATCATGCACTGTTTCCATTACATCACCTGGGTGAAAGGGCTGGCAACCTTTCTCCGATTTCTTTATAGGCTCTTGCTATAGTTTCAGGCTTATGGTGCCGCTAGTAGGGTGAGTCACTGGGATAGATGGCCAGCATCCCTCACCCCATCTACATGGGCTCCAGCCCTCTGCCTTACTAAGATGGGAATAGGGAGAAAGAACTGTCCCAAACACAGAAGTGACATCCAGGAGAGAGTGTTGAAAGCTGATCAAAGGGCTTTGGCGGGGAACAAACACAGGCAGCCATATCCAGCAGTTAGTGAAGGACTTATTTCCCAAAAAGTTGTGTGTTATACAAGAAAAAAAAACCCAACAAAACAACAACAAAAAACAGTAACAAAACAGGAAGAATTTTTTTTTATATAAAAAAATGCTTTCAGAGAAAGGATTCGGCGAGGCGGAGGTTACATCCCCCTGGTTAATGCAAAGAATCCAGGTTTGCATTTTAGTCAGTAGAGGCAACTGTTTGGAGTTGAGAAGTCGATTAGAAGAGAAGGAAAAAAGCCGAGCAGACATGCAAGGCAGCGCCAGGAGCTACAACCTAGAAAAGGAAACAGACAGACAAAAACAGCAAATATACACAGAAACACACACATACACATACCGTTGGAGAGTTAGCGATCAGTGAAAAACAGTGGAAGCGAGCATTAGAGAAATGTTAGCTTGGGATCTGCCTGAGTCCCTAGGAAGGACTCACCCTGGACCTGGGGAAGTGGTGTGACCCATTCATGGCCACCAGTGACCTGCCTACTGTATAAATTCTTTCCCCCAATGGAATATAACAGGACAGAGAGGTGTCTCTGTATTCTTAGCACCTTGCATATAGTAAGCACTTAATAAATGCTTGTTGAATTAAGCTGAAAGTGTATATTATTGTTTCTACACAATCAGCAAACAGCAAAAAAAAGAAAGAAAGAAAGAAAGAAAAACCCAAATATTCTCTGAACAGAGGGAAGACAAGTAAATATCAACTGATCTAGGGAAACTCAACCAGGCTATTCACCAAACCCTCAAACAAAACTTTTGAATGTTGACCTATATTTAAAGTAGATTTGAAAAAGCCATCACCCTCCTTTCAACTCTTTCTTATCCGGTTTTGGAGAGTAAACAGGCTAAATAGTGCCCACTGAGATCATGCCTGACCTAACTCGATTAGCTTACAAGGCATGTTAGCCCTGCCTCTGGAGACTCAAACCATCATTAGATCTAGGCCTGGAAGGGACCTCCAAGCCTGGCTGGTCCAGTGGTTCTCAAAAGCTGTGGTCAACACTCTAGTAGGCCCTAAGTACCCCTGAAAGTTTGTTCGCTACAAAGTCTGGAATATTATGTTATTGTAGATAAAAAGAAATTTAGAAATAATTTTGTTCACTATAGATCTAGCATACATGCTGGGGTAAGATTGGTATTTGCTTAAATAAGTAAGATGTGCTAACCCTTGACCTTGTAAAGAATTTGACCAAAAACTGGGCTTGGACTGTGCCCAACCCTCATGACAAAGAATGAAGGGCTATAAACAAGTCAGAGGCCTTGGGTTCAAATCCTGCCTCTGACAAGGACAAGTCGCTGAAGCTCTCTTACTCTCAATCTGCTCACCTACAAAACAAGGGGGCTGGACATGATCCCTGCCACATCTCTGCTGCTTGATGACCCTATGGACATTGGAGATGCCTTGCACATACATAGTTAACAACTATATTGTTTCCCTCATTAGATAGTGAGCTCCTGGAGGGCAGGGACCCTGTTTTTGCCTTTAGTGTTTCTCCAGCACTCGGCACTATGCCTGGCATACAGTAGGTACTTAATAAATGCTTATTGGCTGACTATGAATAACCAGTCCTATTCCTATGGAATTCTCTTAAATTAAAAACTGGCCCAGATACTTGTATTAAAAAAAAACAAAAAGCAAAACCCAATCCATCTTAAATAACAACAATAAATACCAACTTATCTTTGTCCCCTCTCATGACAGGAGCATGAAGGCAGGAAAAGAGGCAGAATTGGCTTGTTTCCAATTTTTTTGGGATGGGAAGAATTAGTCTTTGATAGTTAGTATCCCAACATAATAGAAAGGCAGATGTTGGGAGTCAAACAAAGAGAGGACAAATGTTTTGGTAAACCGAGCCATCCTTAAGGGAAATGACGTGAGGCAGTGGGCAATGTGTGTGTTTAGTGGCCTTCTAAAATCGGGGTCTACAGCGGTACTTGGGCTGGCTGGAACTCCAAAGCACTTTGGTGAGTGAGTGAGTGAGCTTCTGAATGCTTGGGCCCTTCCAGTTCTAAGATTCTGTAAGTCATACTAGGCACAGCAGTGAACTCCATCACCAGTTCATTTGGGCTTCCCAGGGTACAGTGGGATTGTGGATGTTACGTCTGCCCCGATTCAAGTCTAGGCCCTTACTCCTTGACTTACATGACAAAGAAGGATCAGAAATGCTGAATTTCCCAGTCTTACTTCCAAATCAATTACGTCACTATCATTAAAACTCAAAGCAAAGGCAGAGGTGTAACTAGGGTTTTGTAACCTGGGCTTTGTCCTAGAACACTGAAAAAAAGAGGGTGCTGACAGCGCTTGTGCTTTCCTTCCACAGGTGAAACAGACGAACTTTGCATCTTCAGTGGGCTTCCTGTCTGGACCCCAGCCTGGTTTCTCCCTAGCAACAGCTTCATGGTGTTCTAGGCGTTTTCTTCCTATGGGACTTTGTGTGGCCCGAGGTCAGAGGGTTCTCTCTAAAGTTCTCCCCCACAACTGAATTCATCTCAAAGAGTTGATTTGAGGGCATCTTTTGTGTTGCTGGACCTGGGACATGTTTATTTTCCTACCTACTCAATTCACTGGGACTGGCCACAGTTTACCAGATGCTCACATCTACAGGACGTCTTTCCCACCTGCTCTTAATTTTAGTGCCTTCCCTTTCTTAATTAGCTTGTTTGTACAAAGCTATTTGCTTGTTATCTCATCTCGCTCCATGAGGGCAGGGACTGTCTTTTGCCTCTTTCTGTGTCCCTAGACTTAACACAGTGCCTGGCACATAGCAGGCTTTTAATAAATGTTTATTGACTGATATCAAAAAGTGAAAGGCATCTAACGTCACTGATGTAGCGAGGTGGAGTAGTGGATAGAGGACTGGCCTTTGAATCAAGTAAGCCCTGAGTTCAAATCCTGCCTCCTATGCTTAATAGCTTTGTGACCCTTGGTAAGTCACTTTACCTTTATGAGTCTCAGTTTACCCATCTGTAAAAGGGGGATAATTACAGCACCTACCTCCCAAGTTTGTTTGGAGGAGCAAATGAGAAATCTTATACAAGGTGCTTCGAAAACCTTGAAGTGTTACCAAAATGGGTTGTATCCACAGTTAACCTGGGATCATAGATTTAGGGGAGTGACAGGGCACAGACAGGAAGGAGTCCACTTTATATTCTTTTTTTTTTTTTTTTTGGTGGGGCAATTGGGGTTAAGTGACTTGCCCAGGGTCACACTGCTAGTGAGTGTTATGTGTCTGGAGCCAGATTTGAACTCGGGTCCTCCCAACTCCAGGGCTGGTGCTCTATCCACTATGCCATCTAGCTGCCCCAGGAGCCCACTTTAGTTGCTAAACTCAAGCATTTCACCTAGAGAAGTACTACAAATGCTATTAGCACCCTCTAAATTTTGGCTCTCTGGGTCAGAACTCCAGGTGCCCCACCCCAGTTAAGGCTTTTGTACTTAGTGACATAAAGTACTTTAGGGTAAGAGTTGGGGATTCAGACAAAGTTTTCTGGTTCAATCCTGGGACTGACTATGAAATGCTCTGGGATGATTACAGGTCAAATCCTATTCAAAACAAAAATATCATTATGGTAAAATTCTCTGTTATAGTCAAGATGTCCAAGCCCCAGCCAGGCTCTGGCTCATACATTTCAAGCAAAGCTCTTTGAACTTGTATCTCCAATGTCTGGCACATGCGTAGATTGTAAGATCCTTGAGCACAGGGACTATATTTTTGGTTTTTGTATTTTTAAGCACAGTGTCTGGCACACAATAGGTGATTAATACATACTTGTTGAGGCTGCTGCTGTTTATTAATACTTATTGATTGATAATGAAAGAACATGGTGTTTGCGCTTTTAGGATTTGCCCTTCATTTTGCAGAAGGGATGTAACTAGGTAAGATTTCCAAAATCCAAAAGAATCAGATTAAGCAATCATCCCCAAAAGAAATCTGTCATTGTCAACACCTCCCCTGCTCCACCCAAATACACTGGACTTTGTCTCTCCTCTTGGCTTTGACCTCATCCATTAAGCTTTTTGGGGGCTGGGGATTATAGACAAAGGAATTCGGAGGTGAAAGGTAAGCCAGTATAGACAGAGAGGTGCAGGGCTCCCACAAAGGCAGAAAGAAAACCCAGGGCCCAGAGAAAAGGGCCATCTTTAAACCAGAGGGGAACTTTAATGATGAACCAGTGACGGGGATGCTTCCAACCACAGCCAAAGCTGAAGGGGAAAGGCGCCTGAGGGTGAGGGGAGTCCTTTTAGGTGTGAAGCACAAAAATACAACCAGTGCCCTTTAAGGAGTGGTCTTGCGCTACACAGAAGTGGCTGTGTCTTTCAGTGGTCACCCATGCCTAAGATGTGGAGTCTCAGGCCAGACTAGGCAAAGGGACCGTACCAATAAACCGCCCTGAGGGGACCTAAAGGAATGAACATTTTCTGTTGGCCAGCCACTGCCATCTTTCCTTTGGTCTCCTAAGGGTCCTCTATCCAAAATGGAAAGATAGCAGAGAAAACTGGGTAGCAGGAAACACATCCTGCGAAGGGCAATGATTTCAGTGCCTTGGGAAACTTCCATTGTGGAAAGTCCCTTCCCTCATACAAAGCAGCCACTACTTAGTAACTTAATTCACCTGGAGTCCTGAGAGTTTAAGTGACTTGTTTAAGAGAGTACTGAGACTTTAAGTCACAAAACCAAAATCATAATCAGAATTACTAGCATTTAAATGGCTCTTTCAGGTTTGCAAAGGACTTTACACATGTTAACTCAGCGATCCAGTCAGGATGTGCCAGACTCAGGACTTGTACCCAGGTCTTCCCGATTCCAAGGCTGGCCCACTGTCAATTATTCAACAGTGCCCTTCCCCCTTAGTCAATGAAATGATAATTAACTTCTGTATTGGGGGGAGGGCGGATACTCTAAGGATCTCCGCTTCGGGGGTCTCAGTCAATGAGAAAACCAGGAAGACATGGAGGTGGCTTAGGCCAAACTGGTTTTCTGTGTGAGGAACTAGATCATTCATCGAGAAATAAGAAAGCATAAATCCCTCAACGTGTCAGTTCAACTTTTAAAAAACCCACTTTGTTGCATGGGAGTAAAAAATAAAAACATGAGTCAGGAGCTAGAGGAGAAGGGTGGGAGGATGCAGGACATATGAAGGGCACGGGGAGAACCAGGCACCAACAGGACACACACTATTCCTCCAAGAGGGGGCGGAAGGTCCCCTTAAATTCTGGGTGGTAGTAGCGCCCTTTGGAGTAGCGATTCCGCCAGCGCCTGGGGCCGAGCCGCGCCGCCATATTGACGTTTGGAGAGGTGTGGAATGCCATCCAGGACAGTCAGAAGCCAACAGCACGGAGGGTGAAGATGAGAACAAGGTGAAGAAAGACACGACAGGAAATGGAGTGGTAGAGGAAGAGGAGATGTGACAGGCCAGGTTTGAAGAGAAATGCACCCCAGGACAGACACCGTTGGAAAAGAGAAGAGAAAAACGCAAATTAGACGCTGAGCCTGGGAAAGCAGGAATCACGACCAGAAAGGGGCTGGGGTTCAACCAGAAGCAGATATATTGGCATTGGGGGCCCCTTTTAGGGTCTCTCCATTTAAAAAAAATGACATAACCATTTAAAATTATTTTTAAATATTTCATTAAATATTTCCCAATTCCATTTAAAAGAATTTTTACCAATCATTTTTTAAAATTTTGAGTTTCGGGTCTCTTCTTGATGGAACCGCATTGCTACATCCCAGAATCCCAGAATATTAGAAGTGAAAGGGACCTCAGGGGTCACAGGATCTTAGATCCAGAGCTGAAAGGGGGCCATCTGGTGCAATCCCCTCATTTTACAGAAAAGGAAACTGAGGCCCAAGAGGCCAAATCAAATGCTCAAGATCTCAGAGTTATCTTTGGTCTGCAAGTCACTTATAACCCATCGGTGTCTCAGACAAGAGGAGGTACCAACCTATATTAGTGGATGGAGGTTCCACACTGGGAATTCCCTACACCAACAGGAGAGAGAATCGCTGCTGTACTGAAACTGCTTTGGGGGGCATCTTACTACTTTCAAGTAGAAGAGTTAAAAGTGCTTTTAAAAATATGATAACAAGGGGCAGCTAGGTGGCGCAGTGGATGGAACACTGGTCCTGAAGTCAGGAGGACCTGAGTTCAAATCCGGCCGCAAACCAAACACTTGCCACTAGTTGTGTGACCCTGGGCAAGTCACTTAACCCCAATTATCCAAAAAAAGAAAAAAAATCTACTTATACTAGTGATGTTAAACCCAAATGGACTTAGAAAAACACAAACTGACATTATCTATGCTGTGTTTTAGTTTTTAGATATTTTGTTCAATACTTCTCAATTACATTTCTGGGCTGACTTGAGTTTAATGTCTCTGGCCTACAGGTTAAGTGACTTGCCTAGGGTCACACAGCCAGGAGATATCAGGGGCAGGGCTGAAGACTAGGTCCGGGTTGGCTATCCATTCTTATCATGTTGCCTCTCTCATATGTAATATGAGGGCGTTGGACTAGATGACCCCCTCCCTGCCCAAGTTCCCTTCCCACTCTAAAGCTAAAGTCTTAAAGTTAAGACTTCATGAAGCCAGACTGGTCTTCCCTCCAACTAGGCCCAAAGTTGGAGGTTTGACTTGCTCCCTTTCCAAAGCTGAATGTGGACAGACCCCATGGGGGCACTGCAGAAATGCAGCTTGAAGTTTGGCTATGGCCATACTCCTTGGCACCAACGGTTCACTAGGGACCGCCATTTTATCCATGAGTGCTCCCTTCCCAGGAATGCCAATATATCTTTGACAAATGGAAATGTCCCAAAACACAAGTCTACATTTGAAACAATCATACCAGACAGCTTTTTGAGATGGATGCATTTGGAAACAGTATATTCTAAGCACATGGCCTGAAATTCATGAAATTGAGGAGGAAGTAAGTGCTTATGCTTTTGGTCAAAACATATGGATCTAATCTAGGGGATTTAGTATTTTATTTGAATACGTGTGGGTGTATGTGTGTGTGTATGGACTATGGTTACATAGAGGTAGGGTGATGTAGACATAAGAACATATACATTTAGAACTGGAAGGGAGCTAACATCATCAAATCTAATTTCATCTATTTTACAGGTGAGGAAGTTGAGGCCCAGCTGGGTCAAGTGATTCACCCAATGTCACACAGGAGCTTAAGGTGCTGAGCTGAGATTCAAACTCAGGTCTTCAGACTGCGAATCCAGTTTTCTTTCTACGTTACAAATAGCACTGGACGTGAAGTATAAAGAAGCTGATGTGAATTCTGGCTCAGCTAGTCACTGCCATGAACAGGGAAAGGGACATCCTCTTTCCTGGCCTATGTGTCCCCATCTGTAGAGTCAGTCCATATCTACAACCCTGCTTCTGTGTCCCAAGCGGTGTGGGGTGGTAGAGGGTGCTAGCCTCAGAGGCAGCAACTCAGGAAATCTCAGGTTCTAGTCTCATCTCTGACACCTTTTGGGGGTGTGACCCTGGGTGAGTGACTTGGTCTCTCAAAGCTCTATGCTAGGTGGTGGGGACCCAAAGAACAGGAAAAAAAAAAAAGCCAGCCCCCGGGCCCTCAGAGAGTCTCCACTCTACTAAGACAAGGGCAGAAGGAAATGGATGCTAGCCGTGTGACCCTGGGCAAGTCACTTAACCCCAACTGCCTGGCTTAAAAAAAAAGAAAAGAAAAGAAAAAAGCAAACAGATGACCACAAGGGTCCTTTTCCAGCTCTAAAATCAAGATCCTTTGACTTCTGTTGGCCTCAGTTTCCCCATCTCTAAAAGGATGGGTCGGACTAATTGATCTTTAAAAATTGATTCCAGCTTTAAACCCTGTGACCCAATGGGTGTCCGAAGGATATGGGTTGTCCCAAAAGTCTTAGAACAGGATTGAACTTTTATCGTTTTTTTGGCTTTTATAAGCTTCAAATTGCCCTAAGATTTTTAGGACAACCTTGTATATATGTGATATGTACATGTATATGTGTATATATGTATACACATGTGTATATGCATGTATATATGTATGTGTGTATATGTACGTGCATATATGTGTACACATACCCACATTATACACTCTCCCATATATATGTAGTTAGAAAAACCTCCTCTATCTCCTTGTGTGTGTGTGTGTGTGTGTGTGTGTGTGTGTACATACATGTGAGAAAGTTCTCCAGCTGTCAGATGGAAAGGTCAGCACCTGCCCTATACCTCTCACAGGACCGTCCTGAGGGGAAGGTGGAAAAAATGTGAATGGGCTCTAAATGAACCCAGAGGCCTGGGTGTGCCTCAACATAGACAGTCCTGGTGCAGGCAGGCCCAAGTATGACAAAACCTATTTGTGTATAAAGATCATTTTTTGGGTGGGGGGAGTAGAGGGGGATGGAAATGATACCTCCTTGCTTCTCACTGACCTTTAAAATTTGCAGAAGCCAATGCCTTTGGGAAAGGAAGTGTTTCAGCCCCAGTGGCCCTGCCCTGGTCCCAACCTGACCCCTTGTGTCCCCTCCCCTTCCCCTCCTATAGGTGAGGATTGGAAGCTGCCACTGGAGAGCACTGAGGGAAGGAGGTTCACCATGCCCGATCTCCTTCCCCAAAGCCCCGCCCCTGCCACAGAAGTGACCCCCCCCCCTCCCTCCAGCAGGGGGTCAGGGCAGCCTGGACAGACTCGTTCGGGCCTTTGGAACCTGACAGCAGAGGGTGCAGGAGAAGGGTGGGCAGAGGCCCTCTGGGGCATACTTACTCAGCCGATTTCCAGAAGTGGCCTGGGTGAGAGAGGCGCCGGTTCAGTTTGGGCAGTTTTTCCATCATTTCCATCAGGAGGGGAAAGCTGGGTCTCTCCTGCAGGTCGAAGGCCCAGCAAGCGGACAGGATCTCCTGCAGGGTGACAGGTCACTGGTTCATTCCCCAAGCATCTGTCAGGCGCTTACCATGTGAGAACTCTTGTGCTAGGCACCGGTGGGGGGAAGGGAGGCGGGGGGCGGGCGCGCGGGAAGGGGAGAAACTATCCCTATCCAAGCTGTCAAGGAGCTTAGGGGGATGGGGATGTACATGGTACAGTGGATAGAGCACCGGCCCTGGAGTCAGGAGGACCTGAGTTCAAATCCGGCCTCAAACACCTGACACTTACTAGCTGTGTGACCCTGGGCAAGTCACTTACCTTCAACTGCCTCACCAAAAAGAAAAAAAAAAGAGAGCTTACGGGAAGGGGTGGGGGAACTCATAGGCAGATAAAGAAATACAGAGTAATTTAGGCAGTAAGGAAGCACTAACAACTAGGGGGATTGGAAAAGGCTTCCTGTAGGAGGGGGCATGGAGCAAGTGAGGGATTCTAAGTGGCAGTACTGTGGAGGGACTGCATGGGAGACTGGGCAAAGGTGCGAAGGCTGGAGATGAACAGTCATGTTTGGAGAACGACAAGTAGGATGGTTTGGCAGGAAGGTGGAGAAGGTAAATGGGAAATGTTTCTGGAGAGGGGTCCTTTAAAGATCAAACAGAAACAAAAATCCCCATGGGCCACAAATTAACATTAGCTATGGGCCCATTTCCAAAATCATGTTTTTTTAAATGCATAAAGCACATGACGAGAATTGCAAAGGAAACCAATTCTACTGAAACGCCATCATTCAGAGTTTTTAAAAAAGCTGACGCGGACGCCAGGGTGAGAACCCCGCTCGCCAGCTCCCGCCCTGCCCGGCTCCTGCGTGAGCTGTCCCAGGGAGGCGGCCACCATGGCTGCCGGCAGCCACTTACAGTGACTTCCTTCCCCAAGCTGATCCCCGCCAGCACGTGCTTGACGCCTTCCCCGCTTCCAATCTGCCAGATGAGGGCTTCAGCAGCTTGGGTCTGGAAAGGCCAGTCTCTTGCTTGGAGTTCATACCACACCGTCCTGGAAAGACCACCCAGACTGAATTGGGACAGTAGGGAAAGCAGAGCGGGACAGTGGGGATGAGGCTGGATTCTGGGCTGGCCCGGGGGAGTCTCTGGGCTCCTTCTCGCTTCTCTGTGATTCTATGACCCCGAGCCTTCCGTCAGCTCCCTCCCCCATCCAAGATCACCAGAGACTTTGAGGGCAGAGAATAACAGCCCAGGAAAGATGCCAGAGCTCTAAGGATTTGCTCCCAAATCTTGGCCTGTCCTATGAGAAGGTGCCAGGATGTGACAGTGGTTTAGGAGTGAGGTGGTCTGTAGAGTCTGATTGTGTGAGGAAAGGAAAGGAGGGAGGGAAGGGGAAGAAAGAAGAAGGGGGGAGAGAGCAGGGAAGGAGAGAAAGAAGGAGGGAGGGAGGGAGAAGAGAAGGAGGGAGAAAGGAGAAAGAAAGAGAAGGAGGGAGGAAGGAGAGAAGGAAGGGGGGGGGGAAGGAAAGAAGGGGGGGGGGGGGGGGGAAAGGGAGGGAGGGAGGAGAAAAGGAGGAAGGGAGGGAGGAAAGAAGGAGGGAGGGGAAAGAAAGAGAAGGAGGGAGGAAGGAGAGAAGGAAGGGCCCTAGAATTAGAATCCCACAATTTCAGAGTCAAAAGGGACCTCAGCAGCTATCCAGGCCAACCCATCTACTCCCCCCCAAAAAGAACCTGACAAATGACCATCCCAGTCTCCAAGGAAAACAAGCCCGAGGCAATGCCTTCCACTTCTAGACAGCTCCTAATGTATGGAAGTTGTCCCTTAACGTCAAGCCTAGATTTGCCTCTTGGCCTTCTCGGCCCTCACTCACCGCCTCCTCAGGGCCTCCCAGCCCTGCTTTCTGAATGAATGTCTTCTCCCTCCCCCGAGTGACCATCTTGATACTTGAAGACAGCCGTCAGGGCCTGCCAGAGGCCTCCCCTCTTCAGGTTTTTCTTTAGTTTCCTCAGCTACATCTAATAGAGTTGGTCAAGAGGCTATCTGACTGGAGGACTCCAACCTGCAGCACCCTAGCTACTGGACATTTACGTTAATAATAATAACGATAGCCTGCGTTTATATAGCACTCCAGAGGCTTGCAAAGGGCTCTACAAATATCATCTCCTTTAATCCTCACAATGACCCTGGGAAGGAGGTGCCATTATGAGCCTCATTTTACAGACAGGGAAAACGAGGCATTTTGTTGTTCAGTTTTGTCCAACTTTCCATCACCTCATTTGGGGTTTTTTTTGGCAAAGATACTAGAGCAGTTTGCCATTTCCTTCTTCAGCTCATTTGATAGATGAGGAAACTGAGGCAAACAGAGTGAAGTGACTTACCCAGGGTCACACAGCTAGTAAGTGTATGAGGCTAGATTTGAACTCAGGTCCTCCTGACTCCAAGGATGGTGCTCTAGCCATTGTAGCACTTAGCTGCCCACCGCCTCACCCCTATCCCCATCCCAATGAGGTATACCGAGGTAAAATGACTTTCTGCATAGTAGATGTTTGAGGTAAGATTTGAATTCAAGTCTTCCTGAACTCAAGGTCCTGGGCTCTACCCACTGCACCACCCATCTAACTGCCTTTGGTGAATGGTACCCACTGGGCTGGTAAAGCAACAGACTATGAAGTAGTAGATACAGAGCTGGACTTAAGAGCCAGACAGACCTGGGTTCAAATCCTGCCTCTCCCACTTACCAGCTATCTAACCACTAGCAAGCCAAGCAACAAGCCTTTATTTACCATGCCTGGGCCCGTGGGAAGCAGTGAGGATACAAGGAAAGGCAAAAACAAGTCACTTTCCTGAGCCTCAGTTTCCTTATCTATAAAATGGGGTTGATAACACTTGTCATTCCCCCACCCCACTCCTTTGCAGAGAGGTGCAAACAGTGTATAGATATTCAGACTTCTGAAGCATTGATTGGTTTTCCTGATTTCTAGTTTTCTTTTTTTTTCCTCTAAAATATTATTTGTCACATGTGATGGCTGACTGGGAGGGACAAGGGGAAGGGATATTCCTGGCAGAAATACAGGTGATATAAAAACAAAAGATATCAATGAAAATGTATTTCAATAAATAAGACCTATCATAAGAGGTAGGGTGGTATAGTGGGGTGGGGTGAGGGTGCTACAGTCAGTAAACCATGTTGGGGTTCAAGTCCTGATTTTGACACATATTGTCTATAAATCCGGCCTCAGATACTTACTAGCTGAGTGACCCTGGGCAAGTCACTTAACCCTGTTTGCCTCAATTTCTTCATCTGTAAAATAATCTGGAGAAGGAAACGGCAAACTACCCCAGTATCTTTGCCCAGAAATACCCCAAATGAGGTCACAGTCTGCTACAACTGGAAAACAACTGAGTAACAAACAACAATTACAGAGCAGCTAGATGGCGCCATAGCGCACAGAGCACCAGGCCTGGAGCCAATAAGACTTAACTACGTGAGTTCAAATCTGGCCTCACACACTTCTGAGCTGTGAGACCCTGGGCAAGTCACTTAAGCCTGTTTGCCTCAGTTTCCTCATCTGTCAAATGAGCTGGAGAAGGAAATGGCAAAGCACTCCAGTATCTTTGCCAAGAAAACCCACAATGGGGTCATGAAAAGTCAAACACAACTGAAAACAACTAAACAGCATAACAACAAAGAATTCATTCAACTGTTTAGTGCCCCCAGATACTCTAAGGCTATAAGGTACAGATGAGTTGTCAACCTACATCCGTAAAGGGAATTTCCATACTGGAAGTTCTCTACACTGATGAAATCATAGGTGTAATTCATTCCCCTCCCCCCAAACATCTGTAATATCCGAACAAGTCTCTCATAGGCGTGCTGTGACAGTCGGGTGAGATAGGACACATATAAAATGCTTTGCAAACCTTAAAGAGTCCTCTCAGCTATGACCATCATCCTCAGGAAAGGCTCCCAGGCTCTTCACTGACTCTTTGCCATCAATCTCTGACTCCAGTTTCGTCTTGTTCCTTTCTGAAGTTTCCTTCACTCTCTATTTAACCTGCTTCCATCCTAGGCATCTTTCCTCTTCACAAAGAGGAAAGATCATTCCCATGTCTTGTTCGTGGAGGCCAAGGGGCCCTTCGGGGGCTGTGTAATGTGACTCTGGCAGCCCAAAGCTGGAGATGGCCGGTCTACACCCGGCCTCGCTGGCTTCCTTTAAGACTCAGCCAAAGGTCTCACTTTCTGTAAGAAGCCTTGTGCCTTCCCTTGCTAAGATTTCATCCTGTCTATATTTTGTTGGTACACAGCTATTTGTATATTACCTCCCCCATCAGACTGTAAGCTCCTGGAGGGCAGGGACTATCTGTTTATTTCTTGTCTTTCTTTGTATCCCCAGCACTTATCAAGGTGCCTGGCAAACCATAGGAGCTTAATAAAGGCTTGTTGGGAGCAGCTAGGGGCATAGAGCTCCAGTCTTGGAGTCAGGACGACCTGAGTTCAAATCTGGCCTCAGACACTTGATACTTAACTAGCTGTGTGACCCTGGGCAAGTCACTTAACCCCTATTGCCTCACCAAAAAAAAGCAATAAATAACTAAATAAATAAATGCTTGTTGACTCAGTGACTGCTAACATGGGGAGCATTTGGAGACTTGGGGGGCCTTGCATTGCCGCTGATGTTACATACTCTTGGCCCAGACTCCCTCAAACAGCCCCTGCATGGAGAAAAGAGAAAAGGAGCCCAGAGGCTTCAGCTCACCCAAAGGCATACACATCAGCGGCTCTGGAGAAGGGCAGCTTATCTTCATCTTTCCCTGGGGTCATCTCCCGGACAATTTCGGGGGCCAGGTAGCACAGCCAATCATGTGGCAGCTTCAGCTCATTCTCCCGCCTGAATCACAAGAAAGCAGAAAAAAAGAATTGGGAGAGTTTGCTATTTCCAAGGTTCTCCTCTGCTTCCATGAAGGAGATTAGCTGATGTCTCACATTAGCTAAAAAGGCAATGCACAGATTAGATCAGAGGTTCTAAAACCGGGTCCGTGAACATGGTTTTTAAAAATACTGTGATAACTGTATTTCAATAGAATTGATTTTCTTCGTGATCCTATGTATTTTATTTTATGCATTGAAAGCCACGATTCTGAGAAGGGGTCCATAGGCTTTGCTAGACTGTCTGCCCGAGGGGTCCGGGGCAAAGACAAGGCAAAAAACTCCTGGTCTAGATAAATATGTCACCAAGCAGCAAGTTTAATCTATAAAATCACAAATTAGTATCAGGCTAGAATTTTGTGTTTGTTTGTTTTAGGCATATCACAAAAGGAGTGAACAGCAATCCACAGATGGCTGAGATCTTTTTTATCATTTCACTGTCTTTGCTGGGATGAGAGCTGTCCAGGACTTGACCTGAATCTAAGTTTTCTCCTCTGTTAAATGAGGGAGTCAGACTCAATAGGGCCTCCCAGGCTTCTGTAGTGGCCTCACCTGCCCTCCTGCACCACACCAGAGATCCCAAATAGCCCGAAGTCTGTGATGACCACCTTGCCATTGTCGTAGAAGATGTTCTTGGACTTCAGGTCTTTGTGTACGATGCCCTTGGCGTGCAGGTACCCCATGCCCTGGAAGAGAGCCCCACAAACAGGTCAGGTGGAAAGATGGCCTTGAAAGCCTGAGTCTGGAGGCTTCCGCACCAGCAAAGGGGCTGAGGTGCTGAAGGTGCCTGACTGAGACACGGCTCCAGGGAGAATGGGTGTCAGAGGGAAGGGGTGTGTGTGTGTGTGTGTGTGTGTGTGTACACTCGCACACACAACACACGCACATTAGGGTGAGACAAGATGGTGGGGAAGGAGGAAACAGTAGCAGGTTTGTGTTTAAACAAATGGAGACAGTGGCATTAATTCCAGGTGATTCAGAAATGGGCTTGATTCAACCCAAGGTCAGTCTACACTAGCTGTGTGACCCTGAGCAAGTCACTTAACCTGTTGGTTTCAGTTTCCTCATCTGTAAAATGGGGATAATAACAGCACTTACCTCCCAACATCGTTGATAAATAGATGATAATTATAAATCACTTAGCCAGTGCCTGGCACATAGTAAGCGCTATATAAATGTTAGCTATTATTATCATTATTTGAGCATAGTAGACATTTTATATTTGTTCAATTGAATGGAATTAAATGGTCATAATGTCTCACACAGCCTATAGCAATTTAAGGTTTACAAAGTATTTCCCTCTCAATGACTCTGTGAGGTATAAGTTATGGAAGTGTTATTACCACCCCCATTTTACAGATAAGAAACTGAGGCTTAGAGTAGCAATGAGACTGACTTGCCCACAGTCACAGAATTAGAGAGTGTCTGAAGTCGAGTCAAATCAAGTTATATCTACAAGCATTCGTTATATGTCTGAGAGTGGGGTGGTAGAAAGGACCTAGATTTGGAATCAGAGGACCTGGGTCTGAATCCCGAGTTTGCTGCTTCCTATCTGCGTGACCTGGGGTCTCAGGTTTGACCTCTAAAGGTCTCAGTTCCCTCAACAGTAAAAAATGAGAGAGTTGGAGAAAGGTCTCTTTCAGCTCCAGAGCTCTGATTTATTCGTTCAACACTAATGGAGTGTTCACCACATGCAGGACATCATGTTAGGAGCCAAGCTCCAGAGACAAAAAGATAACGGGCCCTGCCCTCCAGGAGCTTACATTCTAGTTCACCACAAAGTCTAGCAGGAACAGTCTGCATATAGTAAACTCTTCATTAGTCAAGGAAACTGAGGCCACAGAAATCAAAACTGAATCTCTCTATAACAAGGGAATAGCTGCTGAGGTTATGATGGGGCGAAATGCCAGGGCCCTCCCCTGGCATTCCCTATGCCAAGCCTTCTCTCAATGACATCAACTGTATAGAAGGATTTATAAATATATAATATATATGTAAATATATTTATAAATGAAAATATACAAATATATAAAGCACTTACATAGTGTTTTTTTACATCTCATTTTCTCTGACCTGTCAAATCTTCTTCTTCCTATTTTCTCCACGCCAGCCTATTCAGTATCCATACCCGCCTTTAGGGAGAAATAAATTCCTCTGGTTCTTTGGTTTTGGTTTTTTTTTTAATGACTCAATTTATCTTGTGTATTCTGAGGGCAGGGATTGTTTTTGCTTTTTCTTGGTTATCTCCAGCTTAGGTCCTGCATGGCACCTGGTAAGTGCTTGACTGATTGACTGATTATTGACTGTATGGGGGAGGGGTGAGGAGGGAGAGGAGCTGTGAATGCAGAAGGAGGAGCGGCATGAGGCTGACCCCAGGGTTAGCTTGCCGTATCAGCTCAGGCTTTTTCTCCTGAGAGTCTCCAAAAAGCATTTAAAGCAGCCCCGTCTTTAGCTTCCCCCCTTTAAAGAGAGGAGCAGCCTTCCCCCCATCTCTCTCCCAAAGCCTTCCCTCTCCTGACCCCCTGACTGCCAAGTCTGGCATCCCTCAAAGTGAAGCAAGAGATTTCCAGGAAAGGAGTGCTTCCTGTGTCCAGAATGGGCCCTGCCCAAGCCCAGGGCCCATTTCCAAGACCGTGAACAAAGCCTTGTTTGCTTTTCCCACCCTTCCTCGCCCCCTTGACATTTCTTTTCTAGCTGCTTTCCCAATGCCGGAGTCTCCTCCCATCCACTCCAGGAGACCCTTGGGGAAAGGTCTCCTCTCTTCTCCTGGACCACAGAAGGGAGCTGAGGGAAGGGCTCGAAATCAGAGACAGCAGGAGCAAGGTGGGAAATCAGCCTGGTGCTGGAATGCTCTCCCTTCAGCCTCTGAGACGCCCTGGCTTACACACACACACACACACACACACACACACACCCCTCACTGCTAATGCCTCCTCCCCCAAATGACCTTGAATTATCTTTTCCCATGCCTCGCACCTACTTAGAGATATATGGAACATAAACGCCAGAAGGCGGAGGCTGTTTCACTGAATGTGCCCAGCACCCAGTCAGTGTTCACAAATGCTTGTTGGCCACCTAACATACAGTCAGGAAAGAAGCAGGTCATGGGCAGGGGACCTTCTGAGCGCTATCATTCACCCCAGAACATCGTGACCCAGTTCCTTTAAACCCTGTAGATTGAAGTCTGTGTTTATGGCTCTTATCTTAGGACTTAGGGATCTTATTGGTCAGGGAAGACGGCAGTGGTCACCTATTTCAGCGCAGATTTAAACTTTGTACAAGTTTGGAAGCAGAGGCATGCTGCGGAGCTAAGCTGACTCAGGGTGACCATTTTTACCCTGGGAATCACCAAACACTAAAAATCTGGGCTTGATCTGTCATTTTGTTGATTGTCAGACTTAAGAAAGATGGGGAAAATATTAAGAGTGCATATTCAATGTTAAAATGTGTCCCGAGTACAGGTTTTCACCCCCCACCCCCACCTTGGAGAGCTCGTTGTTAAACATACATCAGCACGCTCTTCGGTGGGATTAATCAGAGGTTCGTAGACTTTGAGCTCAGGGGAACCTCAGAGGGCAACTAGTTCAGCACTTTTATTTTACAGAGAAGGAAACTGAGGCTCATGGAGAGATGGGGACTTGCACAAGGTCTCACAGGCTCATAGACTTAGAGCTGACGGGAACCTCAAAGGCCCTCATTTTACAGATGAGGAAACTGAGCTCTGGGAAGGGAAGTGACTACTCAGGGTCATACATGTAACAACTAGCAAAGCGAGGATGTGAGCCCGGGTCTTGTAATGCCCAAACCATTGTTTCATGCTGTTCCTTGATTTGTATGTGGAGGGGGTGGCATGCCATAAAAATAATGATGATAATTGACATTCATGAAGAGCCCAGTGAAAGTCTGCAAAATATTCTGCTCGCTGGAGTTTCCGAACAACCAGAGGAGATGGGCACTATTATCACCCTAGGCAGCTGGCTGGTGCAGTGGATAGCGAGTAGGAAGACCTGAGTTCAAATCCTGCCTTGAGACTGGCTGGCTGGCTGTGTGACCCCGGATAAGTCACTTAGCCTCTGTCGGCCTCAGCTTCCTCATCTGTAAAATGGGGATAATAACAGCACCTACCTCCAAAGGTCACTGCAAGCATCAGATAATAATTGTAAAGCGTCTGGCACAGTGCCGGGCACGGAGTACACGCTGTATAAATGAGCTATTATTATTTTACAAAGGAGGAAATTGAGATATGGAGAAATGAACGGCCTGCCCAAGGTCACGCAGCTTGTAAATATCAGAGACAGGATTTAAACCCAGACTTTCTGACTCCAAGTCCAGAGTTATCCACTACATCATGAAGAGAGAGGAAAATGGAAATTTTAGGAATTTTCTTATTTTTTTTTTTAAATGCTGGCTGTATTCTTACTGGGCCATCAATCAATGAACATTCTTTTTTTTTGGCTGGGGATACAACCACACCCCTTGCTCTGCCCCGACACCAACCTATATTAGGTCTTTATGAGTCTGCAGGCACTCAGCTCAGAAACATCAAAAGAGATTAAGCCTAAGCCGGCTTCTTCACCAAATAATTATGCTTGACTCATTCAGAGAGAGGCAGCTCGTCCTGCTCTGGGCCAAGACTAGCTCTACAGCCATGAGCAAGTGGCAGCTCTTGGTGCCCTGGGAGATTCTCTGAAAACACAAGGGACAGAATGATGGCATCTATCGACGGAATTTCCAGACAGGGAGTACTTTTAATTGAAGAAATCTTACAGCTGGTCTCTTCTCCGCCTCCAAATTGTTTATATAGACATAGAGTAGAAGGGGAGGGGAAGAAAAGGGGGAAGAAGAAAAGAAAAAGAAACAGAGGGGAGGCAAGAGAGGGGGAGAGGAGAGGAGAAAAGAGAAGGGGAAGAAGGGATAGGAAGAAGGGGGAAATGGGAGGAGAGAGGGGATAGGGAAGAAGAGTCAGGAGACCCGGACAGTAATCCCCTCTTGGCTAGCAACTCCCTATGTGACTGTGAGAAATCCTCTCGCCCTCTCTGGACATTGGTTTCATCCTCTATAAAAACAAGGGATTCAGGCTGGATCAGGGGTTCAGAACCCGGAGTCTGTGAGTGTGTGTTTGTAAATATTTTGATAACTCTATTTCCATAGAATTGGCTTCGTTTGCCCTGGTTCAAATCCAGCTTCAGATATTTCCTAGAGCCGTGTGATCCTGGGCAAGGCCCTCAACCTCTCCTTGCCTCAGTTTCCTCAACAGTAAAATGGGAATGACAAGAGCACCTCCCTCCCAAGGTTGTTGTGACTATTTAATGAGATCCTATCTGTAGAGTGCTTAGCATGGTGTCTGGCTTACAACAGGCTCTTAGTAAAGACTCGTCCCCTTCCCTTCCCCTTCCCCGAATATTTTGTTTTATTCATTGCTCTGAGAAGGGGTCCATAGGGGTCACCAAAATGGGACCAAAAGGGTCCGGGACACAAAGAGCATCCCCTGATTTTACTCATCACCATCATTTTTATAGATCATGGGCAAAGGGGGTTAAAGTGTTGAAAGACACTTGGATAGAGAACCTCAATCAATCAGCTATGGGCTGGGTGCTGTAAATACAAAGACAAAAATGAAACAGAGGTCACCGCCTGCCCCCAAGGGGCTTACCATCTATTTCATCGAGGGGAGGCGAGAGCTGGAAAAGCCATGTTCCCTAGGAAAGGTGGCCGTCCACTTACCTTGATGATCTCCTGAGCGATCTGCCTGGTTTTGTTGATGTCCAGACTCGTCTTGGGGTCCCTCACGAAGGAGTGAAGCGTCCGCCCTTTACAGAAACTGTAGGAGAGCGAAGGGGAGATGGGAGAGAGAGAGAGAAAGACCTCGTGAGCAGCTGCCCTCTACACAAGGAGAGGGCTGGCCCTGAGGGGATCTCAGGCCTCTTCCAGGCCTTCCCTATCCCCTCTCTCCTCCCATTTCCCCCTTCTTCCTATCCCTTCTTCTGGGTGGTGGGCAGAGTGATCTGGTGCAAAGAGAACTGGTTCTGGTGTGAGAGGGCCTGGGTTCGAATACCATCTGATCCCTCCCCATTTACTAGCCCTGCCACCTTAGGCAAGTCCCCCAACCTCCCCGTGACTTAGTTTCCTCATCTGTAAAGCAGGAATGAATGAGGTACAGTGAGAAGATCATTAAAATTAAAAGTTGAAATCCCACCTTTGATGATTACTACCTGGGTGACCTTAGGTAGGGAACTTTACATCCTCGGGCCTCAGTTTTGTCATCTGTAAAATGAGTCGGTTGGATGAGATGACCCTTGAGGTCTCCTCCAACTCTGGATTGAGAATTCTGTGGTCTATAATAACAGCTCACATGTAGGCGGCGCTTTAAGGTTTGCAAAGCCTAGGAGGCGGGAGTTATTATTATCCCCATTTTACAGATAAGGAAACTGAGACCGACAGAAGTGAAGCGACTTGTTGAGGGTCACCCACATGGTTTCTGGGAGACAGTGTAAAGTCAGAAAGTTTGAGCTCAGGTCTTCCGGATTCTAGGGGATTTGTTCTGTGAAGTTTGGAGTCAGTCAAAGAGCCACACTTGAGGACCTAGAGGGCCACATGTGGCCTCGAGGCCGCAGGTTCCCCACCCCTGTTCTAGGGTCTCTGATAGCTATCTATTCTCTATTACCTTAAATACCTTAAATTTCCTGTAAATTAAAAAAAAGTTAGTATCCCTCCCACCAGCAGCAAGGTGGCGCCATAGTGCACAGAGAGCAGGGCCTGGCATTAGGAAGGCCAAATGTAGCCTCAGACCCAAGTGACTTAACCCTGTTTGCCTCAGTTTCCTCATCTGCAAAATGAGCTGGAAAAGGAAATGGCAAACCACTCCGGTATCTGCCAAGAAAACCCCCAAATGGGGTCATGGAGAGCTGGACGCAACTGCCATGGCTGAACCCGAGGGCATAAAGTAACATCCACTCATGCCCCTGAAGCAGTTAGGTGGCACAGCGAACAGAAGGCTGGCTCTGGACTCAGGAAGACCCAAGTTCAAATCCTGCCTCAGACACCTACTGGCCGGGTGACGCCAGACAAGTCACTTAAGCTCCCACCCTCAGTTTCCCCATCTGTAAAATGGGGATAATGAATAGCACCTGCTTCACAGGGCTGTAGTAAAGATGAAATGAGATGATGCAAACCTTTAAACACCATATGTGTTCATTGTTAATGTTGTTATTATGAAACCTTTCCTGGTTCCCCCACTACAGGGCCGGCCTCCTCCACTTACCTTCTATTTCCTTTCTATCTCTTTTGGACAGATCTCAATGTCTATGTGGTGCTCCCCGCCCCAGTAAGCCTCCTGAAGCCAGGGACTGTCTCTTTTGTTCCCCTAGGTTCCAGAAGAGTGCTGGGCACACAGTAAGTGCTTAATAAATGCTTGTTGCTCAGTTGATCTGCGGCTTCATTCTCTCCATCCACACAGATAACAATCTTCCCTGAGACTCAGATGGGCTTTAAGTATTTCTGTGGCTCAAAAAGTCCATCCATCTTTGGCCAGCCTGATGATAACAGTCTCTCTGCTGGTCCTTGGACAACAGACACGCTCAAAGCCTTTCCAGCGTGGGAAAACCTTCTTATATTCCACTGAAATAGCCTAAAAAGGCTCCCCTTTACCTTCACTAAGGAAAGACTACAGATGTGGGCGATACACTTTTATTTTTAAAAATAAGCTTCTAAATAAAAAAGCTTACATAAAAAAAAAAAGACCTGTGCACTGGGCAGGGGAGTTTTGAATTTCAAAGATGTCAATGCAGAAATTTCAGGGATTTCATTTGCAAGACGATATAATAAAATAAAACAAATTTATTAAACTGAGACTATATGTAGATCTCTGTACTAACTGCTGGATGAGAAACAATGTTTTAATTAGCCATGGTTCCTAGGGCAGCCTCGAAAAGGGATGGGACAACAGCACAGATATAATACACAATATTCCATAAGTTTGCCAGAACTTTAATAAGTTCTTATCAATGTTTCAATATGCTTTAATAAGAACTACAATAAGTTCATACAGAGCTTTCTGAGGTCTGAGGGCCAAGGCTCATGCCAACCAGGGGAATTCCTAAGTTAAGGAGGACTTTTAGCAGAGACTTCTAGGAAAAAGTTTTAAAACAAACACCATTCAGAAAGATTATGTTTTAAAAAATTTTCAGTGAAATGTGATTCTTTTTGGAATCTTGCTACATGAAAGAAGGGGAAAGGAATATGCATTTATTAAATGCCTACTATGTGCCAGGCACTGTGCTAAGGACTTTTTCTAAATATTATCTCTTTTGCTCCTCACAGTAACTCTGGGAGGTAGGCGATATTATCCCCATTTTACAGTTGAGAGAACTGAGGCAGGAAGAAGTTAAGTGACTTGCCCAGGGTCACACAGTTAGTAAGCAAGGCGAGATCTGAACTCAGGTCTTCCTGACTCCTTGCCCAGTGCTCTATCCACCATGCCACCTAGCTGCCTCCAAGAGCTACAATGTCAAAATGTGGACACTGTGACATTGAGAAGACACTTAGGGCCTAAAGAAGAAACATGAGAATGCACTTCCTTCCCATCTTTGCAAAGGTGGGGGTCTATGGGTATGGAACACAGCACATGCTATTGAAATTAGATGACATGTTGGATAATTTTGCTAAACTTTTTTTAAAAACCCTTTGTTCTTTCTTTCTTTCTTTTTAATTTGCTTTTTGGTGAGGCAATCGGGGTTAAGTGACTTGCCCAGTGTCACACAGCTACTAAGTGTCAAGTGTCTGAAGACAGATTTGAACTCAGGTCCTCTTGATTCCAAAGGCCGGACCTCTATCTACTGTGCCAGCTAGCTGCCCCTTTTAAAACCCTTTGTTAACGAGATGACTCTCTAGATGAGGAGGGGGAGAAAGCTATACTGGGAAATGAAGGTGAAATAGAAACAAGATGCTAGTAAAATTAATTTTCTCTCTCTTTTTTTTTTTTGGCTGGGCAATGTGGTTAAGTGACTTGCCCAGGGTCACACAGCTAGTAAGTGTTATGTGTCTGAGGTCGGATTTGAACTCAGGTCCTCCTGACTCCAGGGCCGGTGCTCTATCCACTATGCCATCTAGCTGCCCTGTAAAATTAATTTTTCAAAAGAAAGTGGGCCTGGGGCCAGAGAGGGCCCTCCACTTACCTGGTGATGATGGCCAGGTGCGGGGGATTCATACAAGCCCCCATGAAGAGCACAACGTTCTCATGCCGCGTCTGCCTGTAATTCATCACCTCCTTCTTAAACAGCTTGAGATGGTCCTGGTTGTTGCCGTCGATCTCCAGTAGGCGGATGGCCACCTCCCCGTGCCACCGGCCCCGGTGGACCTTCCCCCACCGCCCCTGCCCGATGGGCTCGCCCAGCTCCACCTGCTCAAAGGGAATGTCCCACTCCTGCAGGTAGACGCTGGTCTTGCTGGCTTTTCGAGAGATCATCCCTTTCCACGGCTTCCGGGAGCTGGGGAGGTCGTCCAGCTCGTCCTCGTCGTCCTCTAGCTCCGACTTACTTGCTTCTTGTTCTTCCACCTACAGTGGAAAAAGAAGAAGAAGAAGAAGAAGAAGAAGCCATGAACCTGGTGAGAGGCCATGCGATCCCACGAGGGAGCCACTGGACCTGGACCCAGGGACCTTGTGTAAGCCCCATCCCCACGCCGAGCCTCAGCTGGGTTGGCCCCAACATTCTACATTCCATAATGTGTCAGTGACTCATGAACACTATTGGAGAATTATACAAGTTTTTGCTAGTGGCTGCCGCAAAGAAGAAGAATGATCAAGTCAGGGTTTTTTTGGTAAATATTTTTATTATTAAAGTGTTTCCGCCCTTCAGGCCATTAGTAAATCAAAGTCTCTCTCCCTTTCACAAGCCATATCTTACATCTAGAAGCCAGGCTGTAGAAGGATGATGATGATAATGATGAGGATGACAGTCAGCATTTATACAGCACCTACTGTGTGCCTGGCACTATGCTAAACGCTTTACAATTGTTATCTCATTTCATCCTCACGACAACTCTGAAGTAGCTGCTGTTACTATCTCTGTTTTACTGATGAGGAAACTGAGGCAGGTAGAGGTTAAGTGACTTGTCCAGGGTCATGCAGCTATTAAGTGTCTGAGGTCACATTTGAACTCAGGTCTTCCTGACTCCATGCCTGGCGTTCTACCCACCAAGCCACGTAGCGACCAATGCATAGAACCTGGTTTCAAATTGGTCTTAAGGAAGCAGCTAGGTGGAGAAACAAAGGGGTCACTGGACTCAGACGCAAGGTGACCTGAATTCTAATCCTGCCTCAGATATTTATTAGCTGTATGATCTTGGACCAATCACTTTACTTCTTCCCCATCTAAAAAATGCCTCTCAGGGGCAGCTAGGTGGTGCAGTGCAGCAGAGCTCCTGCCTTGGAGTCTGGAGGACCCGAGTACAAATCTGGCCTCAGATACTTGACACTTACTAGCCGTGTGACCCTGGGCAAGTCACTTAACCCCAATTGCCTCCTCAAAAAGAAAAAAAAGATGCCCCTCAGGGTTGTTATGTGGATCAAATGAGATAATATATGTAAAAACTTTAAGGAGACTTTAAGGAGCTACATAAATGTTAGCCATCATAAGCATTAAGGATAAACATGTAAAGGGAAGCAAAATTCATGAATTTTCTAATTGTTCTTCCCTCCTGTGGACATTAGCCTGGAACCCATAGAACTAGACTCAATGAAGTTGACTTTCCCTCGCCTCTAGATACAGCTCCATTTCTCAACTTTCCCAAAGGGGCAGGAAGCTGCATTGTACCCATTACTCTGATACCGACATTAAAGCATGCATGGGGCAGGAGGGGAGCAAGTGACCTAAGGACCCCTGCTGTGCCATCTCCAAGCTCACCTCTGTTTCGTGGTCCTCGGCCACGTTGGCTTTCGGTTGGTCATTGACCCTATGGAGAGAAGGATTTATCAAAGAGAGCTAAATGCAGACATTCTGGTTTTCCTGGGGATGGAAAGCTAAACCATAGGGAAGTTTGGATTTCTGGATCTCTGCCTGCCCCCCCCCCCCCAAGCCAAAACCATGATTCCTAACGTTGGATAAACTGGCTGTGGCCAAGTTACTAAATGTTTCTGGAGAAAACACATTTTTAATCCACCTCTGTTTTTCCCAGTTCACCTCTGAATGATGGGGTGGTATTCAGGTCTATTTGGGGGGTATTTAGGGGGTTAAAAAACCCCACAGGATTAGAATGAGGGGACCAGGGTTTTAGCCTCAGCTCTGCCACTACTAATTCTGTGTGCGACATCGGGAAAGTCACTTCCCCAATACGTACTTGTTCTTCTTCCTTAAAAGGAGGAAGCTGATAAGGAGAACAGTTTATATAATAACAATAACAATGTAAAAGGAAGCAACTTCAAAAGATTTAAGAACTCTGATTAGTGCAGTGACCACTTATGATTCCAGATTCAATGATGAAGCATACCACTCCTCCTCCACAGAGAGAGGCTGATGGACTCAAGATACAGAATGTTTTGTTTGACTGTGAATTTTTGTTCCAAAGGTTGTGGGTTTTTTTTTTCTTTCTATTAAATTGGGTGTGGGGTGGGAGGGAGAGAAAATAAATACTTGTTAATTAAAAAGCAAAAAAATAAAATGAGGTAGTTAGTTGACTCCGACAGGGCCCTTTCTAGCTCTGATCTTTCATTTTCTCTCCCACATCACATGCATTGTATACCACAAAGGCCACTGAGAGAAACACCATGCTGCTCCCCAGTTGGCTGAATGAACATTAGGCCGATAAAACATTTTTGGCCACCAAAGTGCGTGACTTGTTCAAATGTCCACACTGACAAGGAAGCTGGGCTTTGATCTGCTGGTACCAACTCCACAAATACCCAGGTAGGAAAAGGAAGGTTTAACCCACAAGCATGTTACTTTGAAGAAATTTTGGGCTTATTTTTTATTAACTTGGAAAAAGGCGGGGAGGGAGAGAAAAGCAGATAGAGATTAAGAAATTCCCTGTTGGCTGGAAGGAGGGATATGAAGGTGAGTTGATGCTTACCGCGTCTCTTCAGCTGCATCAAGGACTTGGGATGCTTGCGGTGGGGTGGAAATGTCTAGATAAAACAAAAACATAACACTAAGAATGAGGTACCATGTTTCCCATTCATTTTAGGTCAAAGGGGCAAGTAGGAGTAGAGGGGAAAACTTTGTTTGAAAATAAGTTCTTAGGTAAATTGGTTTCTTTCTCCTAAACCATATACCCCAAAGGAAAGACTTTACTGACTTATTTTCAAGTTCTCCCTCCCACCCTGACATGCATTCCACTTCAATAAAAATGCATTTTTGGAGTTAACTGACCAATCAACAAACATTTATTAATCACTACACACCAAGCTAAGAGGTAGTGGATTGAGGCAGTTCTTGAAGCCAGGAAGACCTGGGTTCCAGTCTTTCTGACACATACAGGCTGTGTAACCCTGGGCAGGTCCCTCATCCATGAAAGGAGAAGTTTGGACTAGGTGTCCTCATGCTAGGACCCAACCCCACTGCTATCACTCTGACAGTGAATCTCATCCCCATGAACAGACTGCTGCCATAACAGCCCAATAGATCTTCCTGGCTCTACTCTTTCCTGGCTCCAGTCTACCTGTCACACCCCTTCTAGACGAATTTTCTTTATCTAGAGAGCTGGTCGTGTTATTCTTTTGCTCAAGACAGAATCTTTGCCTCTATCCTACTTACTCAATAGGATTTAAGAAGTCACTCTATTGAGCATGATGATGTACCCTGTAATTCCAGCTACCAGAGCCTGAAAATGGTAGATCTCTCGAGCTCAGGAGTTGAGCTGTATTGGGCTATGCTGATTGGGTCTCTGCTCTAAGCCATCACCAGTACAGTGAGCCCCTCGGAGTGGGGGGCCACCAGCTTGCCTAATGAGGGGCAACCAGTCCACTTTAAAGGTTAGAAACCGGGCAAGCCAATTAGTAGTGGGGTTGGGCCCATGAGTAGTCTAGATTTTCAGCCTGAGATAGATGGGAAGACCTCATCTTTAAAAAAAAAAAAGACATTTCTAACCCAGTCTGATTTTACCCAATTCAACAACAGCATTTAGGCAAATTTTTGTGAACTATAATATAGAAAGAATTTTGAATTTATTCAATTCATGTTTTAAAAAATGAATATTCAACTGTTATAGTGATTCTAAATGACACATGACAAATAACTCAAACTTAGAATATATACACATATATATATGAAGTCTTTAAGGTACAGAGAAGTATGCAGCATAGACAGAATACTATATAAGAACCAAGAAATCTGAATTTTATTCTTGGCTCTGTTACTAACTGGCTGCCTTACTGGGCTATATAGGATCATAGATACAGAGCTGGAAGGGACTATTGATGTCTGGTTCAACTTCTCACTTTAAAGATGAGGAACTGAGTCTCAGAGAGGAGAAGTGATTTTCCTAAGGTCACAAGGCAGAACCCAGGTCCTCTGCTTCCAAATCTAGCACTCTCCTCTGTACCAGTCATCTACCTAAATGTCTCCTCCTTTGTAAACATGGAAGAGAAGGAGGTGGAGGGAGAGGAAGACAGTATTGTCAGCTGGTTAGACCAGGGTTCTTCACTTAAAAAAAAGGGAGATGGAGACAACTCAGAGTGACTAATGGTTCATGAACGCAAGCTTGGACTTTGAGGGAACTTGGCCAATTCCTCCTACCTGAAATCGAGCCTTATCTGGCCTACTAACACGGTTTCAGAGTTGGAATGGATCTCAAAGGTCATCCAGTCCAATCTTGTCCCTCCCTATAGACCAAACAAATGGATATCTAGCCTTTGCATGAAAATAGCTAATGAGGATATTTCCAACTAAACTCCCTTCCCAGATAGCCCAGCCCACTCCTGGGTAGCTCTGTCAGAAAGTTTCTTCCTAGGATTGTAGAGCTATAGCTGGAATCATCTTGTCCAATTTCCCCCTTTTATTGATGAAGAAACTGAAGGCCAGAGAAAAGAAAAGAATTGCTCATGGTCATACACGTACTTAGATCCCTAGTTCAATTGCAATGACCCATGTCAATTGTACTGACTCTTGTCAACTACACTGACCTATGTCAAATGGACCGACTCATGTCAATTGCACTGACCCCATGTCAGTTGGACTGACCCATGTCAACTGGATTGTCAATGTCCATGGACTATGGATTATGTCACTTGTATTGTACCATGTCAATTGCACTGACCCATGTCAATTGTACCAAACCGTGTCAATTGCACTGTATTATGCCAATTGTATTGTACCATGTCAATTGCACTGTACCATGTTAAAGGTACTATACCATATCAATTGCACTGCATCATGTCAATTGGACTGACCCATGTCAACTGCACTGACCCATGTCAACTGGACCAGCCCATGTCAATTGGACATACCATGTCAATTGCATTGTACCATGTCAATTGCACCAAACCATGTCAATTGCACTGTACTATGTCAATTGTATTATACCATGTCAATCACACTATACCATGTCAAAGGTACTATACCATATCGATTGCACTGCATCATGTCAATTGTACCATATCATGTCATCTGCAATGTACCTCTATATGGACTTCAAGCTTTTTGCATTTTACTGTACCTAAATCTCTCAGTGACTCAGTTTCCTCATCCGCAAAATAAGGGTACTGGCCTAGGAAGTCCCTTAAAGCTATGAGCCTGTGATCCTAAATTTGCCTCTTTGTAACTTCCACCCAATGCTCTTTGTTCTGTTCTCTAGGGTCAAGAAGAACAAGTCAAATTCTTCTTCCACAGGCCAGTTTCTCAGTTGCTTGTTCCTCCCCAACCCCAGCTGTCTCTTCTCCATGCTGAACAACCCCAGCCCCTCCAGACAATCCTCCTATGCCATCTATCTAAGGCCCTTTGTCACACTGATTGCCCTCCTTCGAAGGCTCTCCAGCTCACAACCCTCCTTCCTAAAATGTGGATTGGTCACTGGGAATGATCTCAAAGCCCTTCTCTGCTTTGCCATGCTGAGATCTAGGAGCCGGTAACATTTCACTGATACCAGCAGGGGCCGAAAGAGCAAGTCTTACATACACTGCTCCTTAGCACCACCCAGTGTCCGGCAGCCAAAGAATTTCCTGTTTAAAGTTTTTTTCCCTGGATGCTGTAGAACGATGCCTCACAGACTAACCGCCAAGAATTTCCCCATGACATTCCACAGCGGGTATGGATTCTAAGTCCAGTCGGCTAATGTGGTGTAGTGGGGAATGTATCGAACTTGGAGTCACAATCCTCGAGTTCAAATGTTGGCTTTGCTACTTCCTCGATGATTGTGGGTAAGTTCTTAACTTCTCTGGGACTCAGTTTCCTCCTCTGTAACAGGAGGTGGTTGGGGCTTGATGAGGTTCCTTGTGAAGCTCCTTCCAGTTCTAAAGCTTTGATCCTATAATCAAAAACTGTGCTTAGCCTAATTGACCTGGAACCACTTCATGCCATTGCTCTGAAACCCTTTTTGTGATCTGGAGATGTTCCTTAAGGTGGCCAGTAGGTGGCGCTGTGCAGCAAGTCTAGGCAGGTCGATGACTGGCATCTTAAGAGATGGATTGAGTGGTGGATTAGGGTGAGAGTCAAGGACTCAGTTTCCTCACTTGTAAAGTAGGGTAGCATCTGCCCTGCAACTACAAGTAAGGAAGATGAGTGAAAAAGAGGCTCAGAAAACCATCAGCACAGAGGGGATAGGAGAAGAGGGGCGCTGCTTATCTCGTAAGCTGAGATCCCATCGTACCCCATCAAAGGGTGTGTTGGGGGGAGGATGTAGGTCAGAGGATATGATTGTGTCCTCATGAAAGTCACTTCAACTCCCTGGACACAGTTTCCTTTTCCATAATCTTGTCTTCTTCCCCAATGCCTACAAATGCGGCCCCTCCCCCCACCATCCTTAAATAAACATCCATTTGGTGCCATCATCCTATATCTCTTCTTTTCATAATTCGACTTCTGGAAAGAATGGTCCACCTTCGGTGGTGTTCTCCCCTCATTGCCCCTTCCCTTTCCAATCCCTTGCAACCTGGTCCCCAACGCCACCACTCCACTGAAATTAGGTCCTACACCTGTCTCTTACCCACTAAATCCAATGGTCTACGTGGTCTCCGGTTTTTGACACTGTCCCCACTTTGTCCCCACTGCTCTCTCCTGGTTCTCCTCTACCCTGTCAGACCACTCCCCCTAAATGACTCCTGATTCCAAGGCCAGAGAGCTATCCACTGTGCCATCTAGCTGCCCCTGAGTTCCACTTTGGACATGTTGTTTAAATGAGCAAGGAAGGCAACCAGTATCCCCTGCTACGGCATCAGCCCAAGGACAATGGACTATGGGTTCTGTTTTATTGTGAAAAGCAGTGTGTGGAAGTGGAGACTGAGGAAAATCTGGGTTCAAATCCAGCCCCTGACATATACTGGCCATGTGACCCTGGGTAAGTCATTTCGTTTCTAAGTGTCCCAGCCAATGCTTTAAGACTGTAAGTTGAGGAGTAAATGCTGATCTGTACTGCTAGAGGGAGTTCCTTATACCAATGAAATTGCAGGCCCAGTGAAACACAAAAAAATGTTGTATTATCAGGAAGAGAAAAGAAGAACCATTGGAAACCAGTTAGTCTAGCCTCCTTGTTTTATGGAGGAGGGAACTGACTTATTCAGAACAGAGTTAAGTCCAGTCCCTGGGTCATCTGACTCTCAGGCTAACTCCCCTAATACCGCCCCCATACTGGGCCCACCAAGCTCAGGTACAGCCCTCACAATCCCACCTGGTGCAATGGGAGCCCCACAGAGAGAGGCTCACCCAAGACCGGAAAGGCAGAAGTAATGGAAGTGACGAGCGGTTAGTAGAATCCATAGCCATGACTCACCTGGGAAGATAAACTGCTGTCTATGATGGATGTAGTGGGCAGCTTGAAATAAAAGAGAGCAAATCACACAGACAAACAGCAAACACAGCTGAGAGAAAAATGTCAAGAGAGACGGTCAGTGGCAGGCACATGCGTTAAGTGACCCGCACTCGGTGGGGATGCAGGTCAACTGGTTAACCGGCTTCTTATCCTCTGCCCGCTCCGCACAGGCTTCTTGGAGAAGCGGGTTAAGAGAGGAGGGGTGGACAGTCTAAGGTTAAAACAGAGCTGGTGGAGAAAGGGGGAGAAGGAGGTATGTGGAAATGGGGACAGGCCCCCAAGCTCCCAGAGCCAAAGGGTCCTGCACTATTGCCCGTGTGGGAAGAGTGGAGGATTTAGAAATAGGAGACATGGGCCTTAAATTGTGACCTCAGACCATCTGCCTCCTCCCCAACTCACCCAAATAAATGTATGAGAGATACTGGAACAGGCCACTTGTAAAGGCCTGCCCAATAAGCTCTGCATCTCCCAGGTGACTCACTGGAAACAGGGTCTGGGGCCCTGCCCCCCTTCTCACTACTCACTGGATCTCACATCACCCCCCATAATCCTTTTCTCAAAGTATGGCTCTCTGGGCCTCCATTTCCTCATGTCTAAAAGAGGGGTTAATTGCCTTCCTTCCCCAAGTTACAGGGGAGTGTAAAGGGAGGCCGTGCATGGGAAAAGCACCTTGGGAAAGTAAAAACTACCTGGAAAGCCAAGGCATGACATTCACAATCAATGATACCCTAACCAAAGAATCAAGGCTCCAGTTTGCTGATCTGCAAAATAAACTGCTATTGAGGGTTTATCTGGAGGTCTACACAACTTGTGGGGAGCGGGGTTATAAGCAACTGAGCCTTCTTTTAGGACTTTGAGTTACTCTCTCCTCACGCCAGGCTACTTACTCATCCATTCACACTTCAATGAGGATGATGAGTGATTAAGGCTTACTTATGGATCAGAGCAAACTCTCTGTACTGGGTCTGTACAAAGGGGATACAGCAGACATTAACGAAGAGAGATCCAGAGAGCTGATTTCACACTAGAGAAAGCAATCAGACGTAAGAGCAGACTTGGGGTTGGGAAAACCTGTGCATCCATGCAGCCCCTCACTTCTACCCTCGGAGCCACTAACGGCAGCCTGGGAGATCAGAAAGGTTGAAGGAGAGGCAGTATTGAGGTCCCAGAAGAGGAGGGACAGGCAGTGTTGGAACCACAGGAGAGGAGGGGACCACACAACCCAAGCCCTCCGGACCAGCTCTCAGCCTACCAAACCATCCCCGAGACTTAACACACCATCATCCTCAATGAGGGGGTGAATGGTCATTAGAAAAAGGCTGCAGCTGCTCAGAAACTGATGTGAAGAAGCAGAAGAGAGAAGCAAGCCTCGTTCATGCTGAGATCATTCAACACGACACGAGCTCACAAAGATTTACGCTTACTTCCAATTTAAGGCACACAGATTTCATGCAGCATGCGCACGGCACTGAGAAATGAGCTCAGAGGCACGCAGCCCACAGCTATTTCTAGACTCCTCCCGCTCTCATCCTCCTCCTTCCCCACCCACCCAATCCTCCGCTCTCCAGCCCCACCACCCCCCAAAACCCAGTCAGAGAGTCCGTGGCTCCTATTCTTAGTGCTCCAGAGAAGGCAGCCGACTCATCGCTCCTGAAGACAAGCCCAGGCCTCATTGACACCATGGCCAGGGCAGCTTAGACCATAACTGGGGTCAAATTCATTTAGGGAAAAGCACACTAGGTCTCCCCTATGGGTCAGATCACTCTCCTGCCTCACACTCCTTTCCACTGCCCCTCACCCATCAAATAAGTGCATGAGAGACGCTGGAACAGGCCATGAACAAAGGCTGATGAGCTCCAACTCTCCCGGAATTTTAGACTTGTTCTTAACAGGTGCCTGCCGCACCTCATCACTACTCACTGAACCTCACCTCCCTTCCCTAACCCCTTTCTGAAAATGTGGCTGTAAGGTGAGTGCCTAACATGTATAAAGTGCTTCAAGGCTGACAAAGTACTCAGCAGGCATTAGCTTGTTGGAGTGGCACGATAACCCTGTGGAAGGGACGCCGTGGGTGGTATCATCCCCGTTTTACTGAGGTTCAGAGAGGCTAAGTGACTTGCCCATTATCCCACAGCTTGTAAGTGCCAAAGCCAGGTCTCTCCTATTCCCCAAGGTCAGTGTGTTTTCTATAACACCACACTGTTTTCTAATATAAAAGTTGCTGTTATTTCATCCTTTTCAGTCGTGTCTGACTCTTCATGATCCCTTTTGGGGTTTTCTTGGCAAAGATACTGGAGTGGTTTGTTATTTCCTTCTCCAGCTCATTTGACAGATGAGGAAACTGAGATAAACAGGTTAAATGACTTGCCCAGGGTCACACAGCTAATAAGTGTTTAAGGTTGGATTTAAACTCAGGTCTTCCTGACTCCAGGCCCAGCACTCTATTTTACTATAAAGGTATAATCTTAAAATTAAAATGAATCACAATAGATTACATGTTAAGGATTTTTTCAGGACTTTACAATGCCTCTCATGGTAAATGGAGAAACATTCTAGGATGCTACAAACCCAGGGCTGGGAATTCCTCTTCTGGCATATACATTTATTGGACTGGATTTCATTAGTTGAGAAAACAAAGGCCCAGTGGGGAAACCTTCTCTACCAATGCTGATTGGCAATCACTCTGCAATTTCTAGTTCCGAGTTGCCCAGGGCCCTGAGAGGCGTCAAAGGCTGGACTCCTGACTCTGAAATCTGCTCTCGTTATCCCCTGCCAACTGCTCTCCCTGGGCATAAATGGGGCTGGAGTCAGTTGTGAGTTTCAGTCACTCTCCAAGCCTCCACTAGCCTCCTTCTGCTCCATCACCACCAACTCGGCTCCATTCCTTAGCCCAACTCGCCAACTGGCCAAGGCGGGCCACGCCTCTTGGGGGAAGAGCTGAGTGACAGAAGTTGGAGAGTTCAGGGAAACCTCATTCTCAACACCACTGGAGACACGATTAGATGCTCATGGAGCAGAGTCACCCTCCCTGATTGAACCTGAGAACTGTTACTTCTCAAGAGGAAATGCCTACCCTGTCCTGCACTCATTCTCCTGCCCTTGACTACTTATTCTGGGAGCCCAGGAGATAGTGATTAAATGACCATTCCTCAGCAGAATACACCTCCCACACATGGCGAGGGAGGTCTGCCTAGCGAAAGAAATATGGATAGAATTAAGTTCTAGCCAGTGAGGCCAGCTAGGAACAGATCTGGAAATTCAACACTGTACAACCCACTTGTTAAAGAATGAAATCTGAACTGCAGACCAAGGCCAGACAGGGGAAGACCTTGACCAACAGCAGTCACCCCGGAGACCAAGAAGAGTGAAGAGAGAAAGCTCACTGGAAACACAGGAAGTCCAGATTCCGCCACCCAGACACAACCCGCCAAGGGCCAACAGAGCTCCCTAGCATCACACCCAGAGCAGTCACCTGGAAAATTAAACCTGCTGTCCCGCTGGGCCATCGGGGAGGGATTCGGGGGTGTCGTTGCGCTGGGGGGGTTGGAGGACTGGAAGGGCGCTGGGGAGGATGGCGTGGAGGAGGTGGTGGAGGATGGGTTACTGCTGGAGTCAAGGTGGTTCACGGCCGGAGGGTGTTCCTGCAAGACAAGAGGGATTAGACCCGGACGCCCCCACCGTGGAGAGACCCAACTGTGGCCTGCTTGGTCACCCACAGATCCGCCAATCTGGAAGAGGCCGTCTGGTCCACGGCACCACAAAGCCGCCTAGATCTCTACACTTCCTCTGCTTCTAGAACCTATGAGTGACTGAAGGATGCCCACCTGGACTGAAGGGACTATACATTCAGGGAGTCCAGATAAAGAGGTGGAATTATGCAGCTGCCGCAGCAGATAACACTTCAGCCCTGGAGTCAGGAGTTCAAGTCTGGTCTCAGACACTCAACACTTACTAGCTGCGTGACCCTGGGTAAGTCACTTAACCCTGATTGCCTCACCAAAAAGAAAAAAAAAAGAGGTGGAATTATGTTGGTCTTCGATGACAAATGGAATTTGGATAAGCTCTGTGTGTGTGTGTGTGTGTGTGTGTGTGTGTGTGTGTGTGTGTGTACAGAAGGATGGAAGGGTACATCAAGAGCAAAGGCAAGAGGATGGGGAAAACTTAATGAGGAGGGGACAGAGAGGAGATGGGACTGGTTGCAGCAAATGTTCATGTTGACGAAATGGGAAAAAAAATGGGACAGTAATATGAATAGTATTAGGGCAGCTAGGTGGCACAGTGGATAGAGTACCAGGCCAGGAGTTACGAAGACCTGAGTTCAAATCCAGCTTCAGACACTTACTAGCTGTGTGACCCTAGGCAAGTCACTTAACCCCAACTGCCTTCCTACAAAGAATAGGAGGAGGAGGAGGAGGAATAATAATAGCTAGAATTTGTGTAGCACTTTAAGGTTTCAAAGCCCTTTACAGATGTGATTTCATTTGACCAATACCAGCAGTTCAGGGAGCACCAGATTGTGGCAAGTCCTGAGTGAGTGACAAAGGGGCGTGGACGGTCTGCAGGAAGCCACTGAGAATGACCACAGCCACGTTCTTTGTTCCTGGTCTTTGAGTAGGGCCAAGATGGGATAAAAAATGCCCATGCACAGAGTGGAGGGAGAAAGTGGAGGCAGGAAGCCATGGACGAGGCTGCTGGGCGCGGCCATCTTGGGTACACCCACCATCTTCCATCAGCCGCCTTTGGCCCCTACTCAGTTAACTGGGCCTCAGCATGCTGAGGTCAGGGCAGGCGCCACATGTGGTCACTACAGTCTTTTCTCCTCCATCTGTACGCGCTGACACACAAGTGCTGCGGGGAGGTAATGAGGGGACACCACCAGGCTTAATTAGTGAGGGAGTCGAGGGCACCCAAAGCCAGCAGGGTGGGATGGCAGCACAGGACATTAAAAAAGACACACATGCCACCTCCAGGGTGCAGAGAAGAGCACCTGGCCGGACACCAGCTCCCAGGGAAGAGAGGTCACAGATGCCCTCTGGCCCCTAGTGCAAGGGTCATTTCTCGGACCATGGCAGAATTAATGTATTTGAAGGACTTTCTCCATGTTAGCTGGCGTGCTAAAAACAGTGATGCATGTGTGGCTCTAGCTGACTGAATAACTTTGCTAATTTGGGTCAACTGCAAAGGAGACAAGTCTGAACTAGCAGAATTATAAACTCATGATGTATGTTACAGGTGTTAAAAAATCATGGCCCAAGAGCCAAATCTGGACCACTGTCTATTTTTGTAGGCCCATGAGCTAAGAAGATTTTTACATTTTATATAACACTTCTCACTTTAAGATTTGCAAAGTATTTCACTGATACTTCAGGGCAGTTGAGTAATGCGGTAGATTGGCTTTGGAGTCAGGAAGACCTGAATTCAAATCCTATCTCAGGCTCTTCCTAGCTGTATGACCCTGGGCAAGTCACTTAACTTCTCTTTACCTGAGTTTCCTCTTTTGTAATAGGAGGATAATAATAGCACCTACATCCCAGGATTGCTGTGAGAATAAAATGAGCTAATATTTGTAAAGCTCTCTGTAAATGTTAAAGCACTATATAAACACTAGTTATTGTTGTTGTTAGAATTATTATTTTTATTTTATGTCCTCATAATTATTATTATTATCATTATTACATCCTCTCCTTAAAGTAGGTGCTATTATCAGTCTCATTTTACAGATGAGGCTCTGAGGCTGAGGGATTTAGTGACTTGTCTAGGGTCATGAAATAGCACCTAAGGCAGGATTTGAACTCAGGTCTTCCCGACTCCACATCAAGACCTCTATTCCACCCTTCCACTAAACCCGCCTGTGTGTGTTGTCTCTCCCTTTGAGAACGGGAGGCCTTTAGAGCAGGGTTAGAGCAATCCTGTACCCACAACACTTAGCAGCACAGTGCTTGGCCCATGGCAAGATCTCAATGAATACTTTTTCAATCATCTGTTCATTCCGTCAAGGACAAGATGGGGGGCTGCGGCCAGAGAGAGATAGGCTGCATCGATGGCGTGTGAGGTCCCCTCCATCTCTGAGACCTTGTGATTTAGAGATCCTCTAAATAATATGCACTCATGTGTATTTGATCACTTGTAGGGTTTCCAAATTCTTGAAAGATTCAAATGCCCTTTTATCGTATTTAGACAATATGCTAAAATCAACCCCAACTCCTCACTGAACCATGGAAGTGACTGTGGCTTTTCAAAGATTGCACAATGTTCTACCAAGCTGGAAATTCTGATTGTTGTCATTCAGCTGTTTTCAGCCATGTCTGACTCTTCATGACCCCATCTGTGGTTTTCCTGGCAAAGATCCTGGAGCGGTTTGCCATTTCCTTCTCCAGCTCATGTTTACAGATGAAGAAACTGAGACAAACAGGGTGAAGTGACTTGCCCAGGGTCACACAACTAGTAAGTATCGGAGGCCGGATTTGAACTCAGGAAGTTGAATATCCCTGACTCCAGACCCGGCATTCTATCCACCTAGCCACCTGCTGCTGCCTATTGGGGCCTACGAATGGTCAGCATACCCACATCTGCAGACTGTCCTCATTAGGTGCAAAGACACTTATCCCTCCATGGGCCACAACACCTCTCAAGGTACAGCTACTAACGCATGAAGGGGTTAGGATGTGTGTTGTTGCAAAGCACAGTGAAGCCCACAAAATTCCAAATCCTTGGTGTACTTAAGTCTAAGTGCACACAGCAATGGCAGATAAGGCTTTGCTCACTGAAGGTTTTATTACACCTGCTTTAATGCCCAAGTAAGAATCATTTGTAATCTGGGCATTTTATGCGAATATAGTTTCACAAAGTCATTTCAGAATGGCCTGGCCACCAGTATAAAACCAAGCTGCTCTGGACCACTCTCACTGGGACCCAGAATTCTAGTTTGGAAGGGGTGGGGGCTCGGGGGGGGTATACATCCATATGCAGTATTGGGGCAGTAAGATGGCGCTCTGGCTGGGCCCTGCTCATGCTCTACACAATCAGGGCCACTCTCACTCACCTTCTTCGTCAGTGCTTTCGGGAGGGTTCCAAAATGAGGCTCTGTCGATCTGTCCACCGGATTGTTGATGTCTGAAGGCACAGATTCTGTCCTCCGTAGTTTAGATACTGGGAAGAAAAATTGGGGTGGGCCAGAGTCTCAGTAAAAAGACTTAACCTAGCCTGGCAAAGTGGATGAGACAAAAACCAAGAGACTCACGTGGTAGGAATGAGATTCTACAAAGAGGGACTTCTTTTGTGCATTTGTTGTGGCACTTTAACCTGCAGAGGAAAGATAGCCAAGAGTGGGTCAGGGACTCATTTGTTTTGGGTTTTATTTTTAATTTTTTTTCATTCTGAACTTATATAGCAAATAACACAAGCATTTCCATATACACAGAACTGAAGGGGAAAAAAAAGATTGTACGTGAGACTGCAAGTCTCCATTATGTATAATTTTTTTTTCTTTTTGAATGTAAGCTCATTTCAACACTGAACTTTCAAAGCTGTCCCAGTTGTCCACGATTCTTTCTGTTCTTTTCTGTTCTGCTCAGTGCATTTAAAAAAAATGCTTCAATGGCTTCTTTTTCTTCCTCCTCCCCTCATTCCCTTTTTCTCTTCTCTTCCTTCCTTCTTTCTTCCTCCCTTCTTCCCTCTCTTTTTTCTCTCCCTTCCTTCCTTTCTTCCTCCCTTCTTTTTTCACTCTTCTCTTCCTTCCTTCTTTTTTCTCCCTTCTCTTCCTTCCTCCCTTCCTTATTTTTCCTTCCTTCTCTTCCTTCCTTCCTCCCTCTCTTTTTTCTTTCTCTCCCTTCCTTCCCTTCTTTCTTCCTCTCTTCCTTCTTTCTTTTTTCCTCCCTTCTCTTCCTTCCTCACTTTTTTTCTTTCTCTCCCTTCTTTTCTTTCTCCCTCCCTCTTCCTCTCTTGAAGATACAAAGAAGAAAAAAATTCTAAGGGCTCTTCCAGTGCACCAGTCTTCATGAGACTCTGAGGGTCACATGGGGATGTCCGAAACATTTAGTAGGGCGATAGGCAGTCCTGCCAATGACTCAGCTAGGACTAGAGAGCAGTTTCTTAGGCTTTTCTCCCCTATGCATGGACCCCCAAATGTCAATGTTCCCAAGTGGTGAGCTTCCTGTTTTCCTTTCCCTTACTCCTGTGCTTTCCTTAAAGGCTAGCCATCCCTTCCCTTTCCCACTCTCCCTGCCCCACTCTCTCAGACCCCACTTTTGAGCCAAATTAGAACTAATAAAACAGACAAATTAGAGGATAAGTATACTGCAAAGTGATCTGAGGGGTTCCTTTAAACTGGGGCGGGAGGAGGCACTAATGGGATAAATCAGAGACTAGCTGTACTGCAGCAGGACTCAGGAGGTAAATGGGCCTCGAGGGTATCCAAGGACTTATTAAGTATTTGAAAGACAGCCTAGGTGTGGTGAGGAGGAAAAACTGATGGAAAACGTAAAGGGGAAGTAACTAGGAGCCACCGACAATTAAGTATCAATTCAGAAAGCACAAAGAATCGCAGAAAGTGTAATGGAAATCACAGAGAAAAAAAATTAGAATTAAAGGAGACCTCAGAGGCCAGCTGGTCCAAACCCCTCGTTTGCAGACAGGGAAACTGAGGCCCAGAGAGGTTAAATGACTTGCCCAGGGTCACACAGGGAACAGACAGCAGAGGTAGGATTTTAAACCAGGTCTTCTTATTCCAATTTTATTAATAGATAATTTTCAGGGACACATGGTTCTTAATAATAATAGCTATCAATTATTAGTTCTTAATAATAGCTATTAATTATTAGTTCTTAATAATAGCTATTAATTATTAGTTCTTAATAATAGCTATTGATAATAGTAGTTATTAATAATAATACCTAACTTTTCTGAAATACTTATTGTTATCAGGGATGGGGCCCAGACCTATGATTTCACTAGTTTAGGGAACACCTGAGTAAGGAAATTCCTTCCAGCAATGCAGGTCAACGTCTTCTCTGCAAATGATAAGTCTTAGAGTAGCCTAGAGATCTAAGAAGGTAAGTGACTTGCCCAGGGTCATAGAGCCATTTCAGCAGGGGGGCTTGACCCCAGTCTTCCTGGCTTTTAGGCCAAATCTAGCTGCTATGTGGGACAGCTAGATGGCGCCATAGTGCACAGAGTGATGGGCCTGGAGTTAGAAGACTCATCTTCCTGAGTTCAAATCCAGCCTCAGACACTTACTAGCTGGGTGACCCTGGGCAAGTCACTTCACCCTGTTTGCCTCAGTTTCCTCATCTGTAAAATGAGCTGGTGAAGAAAATGGCAAACCACTCCAAGAAAACTCTGCCAAGAAAGCCCCAAATGGGGTCAGGAAGAGTCAGACAGGACTGAAACAACTGAACAACGACAATAATAAATCTGCTATGCCACACTGCCTCTCAGTATTATTGTTTATAACATTGATGAGATAGTTTTTCTTATTAAGGGAGAAGAGGAAGAGGAAGGAGAGGGGCATAATGAGAATAATAGATTAAGTCTTCCCCTCTGACCCACCTGCCCCCATCCCACACACCCTGGGGCCAATTCTGACCCTAGCCCCATCCCGTCCTCACCTGCAGTGTTTACACTTCACTCCAAACATCATGCTTTTCTGGCACACGTGACAAATTTGGGACAGCCAGGACTTCGTTGAGAACCTGAACAAGATGAAATAACACACAGTCCCCCCACCACGTGATGAGAGCAGAGCAAGGAAGCCCCGTCCTCCCCCGCTCTAGTAAGCCAAGCCAAACCCCAGGAAGGGAGATGAGGAGAGGCCTGGGGAACACAATGAACAATGAATGACCCGAGGAGAGGAAGTTCCCAGGCTGTTTCCAAAGAGGAAAGGCAAATGGGGGTGAAGCTGCAGTGGGGCCCTGGTTCCTAGATAATTATTTGGCCCATAGATTCAAGAGCAGGAGTTAGAATCCCAGAAATGTCAGGGCAAAGAAAGGCCTTAAGGATCAGAGAATCCAATTCTCTTCTTATACAGAGGGGGAGACTGAGGGTCAGAGAGGAGACATAGTTTGCTCAATAGAACGGAGATTTCCTCTCCTCCAGTCCAGTGTTCTCTATCTCTGTTTCTCCTGCCTGGGACCCAGGATAGCAAACAAACAAACAAAAATCCCTGCTGGGAATCTCGTCTGGTCTAACCTAAACAAAGATTCAGAAGCCGAGAAGCTGGACAGAGGGAGACTGAGGGAATAGGATTTTCCCCATGGGGAGTCACTAAGCACTCTGAGATCCCTCATGAACTGACCCCCCCCCATGTGTCCAACACCCCGCAGGAAGAAGGCTTGGATGGCCACAGTCCACTTTTCTCAGAACGTGCTCCACTGCGGCTGGGCTTACCTGTGGGTCACCGAGAGGCCGATGTCTCTTCGTACCGTCTGTGGGGATCCGCGGGGGAGATCTGATGGCAAAGAATGGGGTTTGGGCAAAGTGAGGGGTGCCTTCCTCTCTCTGGGTGCATCACATGCCAGAAACCAACCTAAGACTGGGAAGGGAGGTGGGAAGAAAAGGAAAACCAGCCGTCCTCTCTTCTTTCTAGGAGGGTCTCCAGCTAAGCTTCTAGATTCCTCCTGGTGAAATCACATCTAAGCTGCTTCCAACTCCCCCGCCCCTCCCTTGTTCTCCTTTACTGGAGCTGCCATGACATCATGGGTCATGAGATACTGTGAATTCAATCATCATTGAGATGCCATAAATCTTAACGTGGAAAGTTTCAAAGCCAAAAGGAATCACAGATTTCAAGTTAGGGTTGTATGCATGACACAGTCACGTATTTAGGATCACAGACTTAGACCTGGAAGAGACTTCAGAAGCCAACTCGCCCATTTTACAGATGAGGAAACTGAGGCCCAGAGAGGCAAAGTGACCAAGCTCACACAGGAAGTAAATGGCAGAACTGGGATCCGAATCCCAGGTTAAAGCTTCAAAGAAAGATAGATTTAGAGCCGGAAGGGACTATAGAGACCCTCATTTTACAGATGAGAAAACCAAAGGGCAGTGACTTACCCAAGGTCCAACAGGGAGTAGGTGACAAAGGTATGATATGAACCTAGGCGTTCTGAGTTCAAATCCAATAGTCTTTCTACCTTAGGAGGGACAGGGCATGTCACTCTAGCTAGTTAGCTCCAAACCACATTTCCAGCCATCCACTCTGGCCATTTTCTTGCCATCCGCCCCTACTACCTGCATGTAGACCCTGTCTCCCCCCTCCCCTCTTCTTTGCTTGGATATTGCCATTAAATCAATCCTGTCATTGCTTCTGGAAAGAGCAAGGTGATTCCTATTGGGATCCACTCCCCAACCCCATGACTTTCCAAAACAAAACACACTTTCCTGGCTACCACTCCCCTATTTGTACTGTCTCCTATTAAAAATGTAAACTCCTTAAGGTCAGGGAATATCTTGCTTTTGTATTTTCATCTTCTGTGTTTATCAGAGTGCCTGGCATACATAGGAAACCCTTAACGATTTTCTTTCATTCATGGTGATGAGATCCCACCATCACAAATTTAGAGCAGGATGTGGCCACAGTCCAACCTCCTCAATTTACAAATGCGGAAACTGAGATTCAGAGGTTAAGTGACTCACCCAGGATCACACAGATAGGAAGAGTCTAAGGTAGGATTCAAACTCAAGTCTTCCTCACTCTAAGGCCAGCACAGAGCTATCTAGCCATCTCTAACCCCAAATCCTGGGTCCCTTCCTCCATACCAAGGTGCCTCTTCACACGATTCCTTCCTGAGGATGCTTCCTGGGGAACGTGCAATGGTGGGAAATGGCCACTTATTCTTAAGCCAGTTTAGAAGGGATTTGGAGTTGGACCTGCTCAGAGAAGGGGAGCTCTCTCACTGAGCCCCGTAGACCGGCAAATACTACTTTTCATTGCGTATCAGCTCTGTAGTACAACACTGGAGAAGCCCACAGCTGATTCAGGCATGAACCCCCAACACCAGCAGTAGAAAGGGCGCCTACAAAGGGAGGGTTCATCAGGGCACAGAGATGCCATACAAAGCCAGATGGTGAAAGAATCAGTTTGTTCAGCCCATCCAGGGCTTAGCACAGTACTCAGTAAGTACAC